>NW_027040530.1:345000-945000 GCF_037179485.1 Ochlerotatus camptorhynchus | reverse complement strand
TATAAGTGAATGGTAAATTTTGAGGTAGCTAACTAACAAGCTAAAAGGAGCACATATGTGATAAGCCCTCGTTAAATGTACTGAAAAGTCACCTCTATTACTAATTTCGATCGAAACCGATTTTCAGTTTCAATCAAAATCATCATTAGGGGTGATTTTTCAGTACCTTTAAACTCCAACCACATTCCCTGCCAATCACATATGTGCTCCTGCCCTAGCTCCTATCAATCTAGCTGATTTTTTTTTCTACAAAAATTGGTACTATATCTAAAGCCTATCACTACTACTCTGAAATGCAACGATCGAGCTCACGGTAGTGGTCCTTCGAACTCCATAAACAAAAAGATCTTCGATGATAGCATTCTGCCACATCGATTGGTTTGCTCGAAAGCACGGTCCCTAAACGAATTTTTTATTCACCAAAAAGTCCCTATTCGGTGTTAATGGTGTTGCTATGGTAGCGACTATGGAAGGGGATGCGCAGTGGGTGAAAGTCGTGAAAATCGAAATTTTGATCAACGTAGGCGTGCATGTTTTTTTTTTCATTGAAACGTCAATTTTTTAAACGATGCATCATCAACTGAAAAAAATTGTAACGGACAGTGGTGCAGGATTGTTGGGGTATTAAATGTGTTAGGTGGTACTTGTGAAGTGTGCTTGCTGGTGAGTACCGATTGGAATCTACACAATAATTAACGATGAAGCTGGAATTCCTAGTGGCTATAATGTGAAGATGGATTCGTATTCATTCCAAGATCAAGATGGAAGGATGCATAGGTGGCACAGTACTCACGGTCCGCTAGTGTTCGTGAGTTATTTGCCGTCAACGCTGACGGTGCCATCTCTCCTACTTAGAGACACTAGTCTTTTCCTTGTCGTTGGCTTTTGTTTGTGCACCTTTTCAATCCGGACTGGAATTCTGTTACCGGTAACAATAATTATATATCTTTCTCTTTCTCTTTTTCAGCATTCCATCTTCATCAACGACGACCCTACCGGACTGATGAGATGACGATGATGATAAGATGCTGTAAAATTTATCCTCTCTGACGAAGGAATCACAGCCTTTGGACAACATTGATGACCTATGGACTACATCTTCACACGTGCCATAATGCTACACGTGTTAGTACGGTAAGTTGTTTCTGATTTAGGCGCAATTTAAGACAGAAACTAAAACTTTTCTTTTTTTTAAGGAATCACCCAGAAGAACAACGTGGAGTCTTTTTTCCCGGACGGATAACGCTGGCTGAAAAAACTCCCAGATTGACGATTGACGCAAATTCCGTTTGAAAACCTTCTGGCCGACCTCATAAGCTGATGCAAACTTCTTGAACTGTAAGTTGTACACTTTTCTATGCTCCTCCAACTTATCTTCTATAGTGGTCCCTCGCTTCGATGGAAAGTTCACCTTCATCCCTCTCCAGACGATGAAGGAATACAACGCCGTGTTGTTCATTTCCTTCACCTAGGGTATCCTAGTGTCCCACACTCGCTGGTTTAATTACATGTAGATGCGTAGGCATGCATTGATTTGCTTGGACTGGACTTGCTACGTATAAAAGATGTTAGAAGTTTTTTTTTATTATTATAGTCACTTTAACGCTCTTGGGTCATTCGTGACTTGTCCGGAGGTGAGATTTGAACTCGTGACTTTGGCGTGAGAGGTATGGATGCTAACCACTACGCCGGGGTCGCCCCATAGATGGAGATCAGATTATTTTTCTACTAGATCACCCAAGACTAATTCAATATCTGTAGTATCGAAACATGTCCAAACAGATTCAAAGTGTCTATGTGGCTCATGACAACCTATTTTCGTGTATGCCAAATGTTCTAGGCTTTCCATATCGATATTTCGATACTATAGATATTATCCCAGTCTTTGTTGATCTAGTAAAACAAATCATCTGAACTGCAGTACGATTTGGAGAGCCTAAATCATCTGGTATACGTGGGAATAAATAAGCATTATCCATATAGACACTATGATTCTGTTTGGACATATTTTGATACTACAGACTTTATCCCAGTCGTGACAAACTTGGCACCGTTCGCGTGATTCCGGTGGTAAATGATGTAACGGGACGGAATTGATTTGAATTGAGGAGGGTTAGCCATGATGGTTACCTATTATGTTTGGTGAAATATTTATTGATTTGTTTTCCAAATACTGTACGTAGGAATTTTAAGAAATGCACTATTGTACAGACGCCTTTAATTAAATACAACTTAAATAACCAACAACCAGGGATGTGGAGTCAGAATCGGAAGCATTTTTTGAGCATCAGGTGTCCAAGTTGGAGTCGAAGAAATAGTAACACCTGAGCAATGTTGACTGTCGCACCACTCGTTTAAACAGCATCTTGACTACCGAAGGTACGACGTTCTTTACTTATATAGCGCAACGCAACAGCCAAAGGTGCTACGTAAAGAGGGTTTTTGGGATAAGAGAAAAACATATTCAAAACCAACGACCTTGCCTAGGTGGTTTCTAGCAACACTGCCATTTCAATCAAGACATGCGTTGCTCGATTGGTTCTGGCTTTGACAGTTGAGTAAAATCAACCAGTCCGCTTCTCTCTTATCCTAGACACACTTGGTGTAGTTATTTGTTTCAAAGGTGTGACCTTCGACCTTCCATTTCTTCACGTAAGAGCTAGGTTATTTACTCGCAGATTAATGCATTGTCATTGTGCACCAGGTTTATCGTTAAACTTACGTGATTGGGTTGACGTTTTGGCAATAAGCTCAAACGAAAGGTCGTCATCTGAAATTTATTGTTGTTACGTTCTAATTTGTTGGATTTATCTTAAACGTCAAACTGATCAATGGCCCAATCTGAAATTAAAATCCGGGAAATATGATACCACTCTTTTAACTAGCTAGCTACTATAAGTGAATGGTAAATTTTGAGGTAGCTAACTAACAAGCTAAAAGGAGCACATATGTGATAAGCCCTCGTTAAATGTACTGAAAAGTCACCTCTATTACTAATTTCGATCGAAACCGATTTTCAGTTTCAATCAAAATCATCATTAGGGGTGATTTTTCAGTACCTTTAAACTCCAACCACATTCCCTGCCAATCACATATGTGCTCCTGCCCTAGCTCCTATCAATCTAGCTGATTTTTTTTTTTTCTACAAAAATTGGTACTATATCTAAAGCCTATCACTACTACTCTGAAATGCAACGATCGAGCTCACGGTAGTGGTCCTTCGAACTCCATAAACAAAAAGATCTTCGATGATAGCATTCTGCCACATCGATTGGTTTGCTCGAAAGCACGGTCCCTAAACGAATTTTTTATTCACCAAAAAGTCCCTATTCGGTGTTAATGGTGTTGCTATGGTAGCGACTATGGAAGGGGATGCGCAGTGGGTGAAAGTCGTGAAAATCGAAATTTTGATCAACGTAGGCGTGCATGTTTTTTTCTTCATTGAAACGTCAATTTTTTAAACGATGCATCATCAACTGAAAAAAATTGTAACGGACAGTGGTGCAGGATTGTTGGGGTATTAAATGTGTTAGGTGGTACTTGTGAAGTGTGCTTGCTGGTGAGTACCGATTGGAATCTACACAATAATTAACGATGAAGCTGGAATTCCTAGTGGCTATAATGTGAAGATGGATTCGTATTCATTCCAAGATCAAGATGGAAGGATGCATAGGTGGCACAGTACTCACGGTCCGCTAGTGTTCGTGAGTTATTTGCCGTCAACGCTGACGGTGCCATCTCTCCTACTTAGAGACACTAGTCTTTTCCTTGTCGTTGGCTTTTGTTTGTGCACCTTTTCAATCCGGACTGGAATTCTGTTACCGGTAACAATAATTATATATCTTTCTCTTTCTCTTTTTCAGCATTCCATCTTCATCAACGACGACCCTACCGGACTGATGAGATGACGATGATGATAAGATGCTGTAAAATTTATCCTCTCTGACGAAGGAATCACAGCCTTTGGACAACATTGATGACCTATGGACTACATCTTCACACGTGCCATAATGCTACACGTGTTAGTACGGTAAGTTGTTTCTGATTTAGGCGCAATTTAAGACAGAAACTAAAACTTTTCTTTTTTTTAAGGAATCACCCAGAAGAACAACGTGGAGTCTTTTTTCCCGGACGGATAACGCTGGCTGAAAAAACTCCCAGATTGACGATTGACGCAAATTCCGTTTGAAAACCTTCTGGCCGACCTCATAAGCTGATGCAAACTTCTTGAACTGTAAGTTGTACACTTTTCTATGCTCCTCCAACTTATCTTCTATAGTGGTCCCTCGCTTCGATGGAAAGTTCACCTTCATCCCTCTCCAGACGATGAAGGAATACAACGCCGTGTTGTTCATTTCCTTCACCTAGGGTATCCTAGTGTCCCACACTCGCTGGTTTAATTACATGTAGATGCGTAGGCATGCATTGATTTGCTTGGACTGGACTTGCTACGTATACAAGATGTTAGAAGTTTTTTTTTATTATTATAGTCACTTTAACGCTCTTGGGTCATTCGTGACTTGTCCGGAGGTGAGATTTGAACTCGTGACTTTGGCGTGAGAGGTATGGATGCTAACCACTACGCCGGGGTCGCCCCATAGATGGAGATCAGATTATTTTTCTACTAGATCACCCAAGACTAATTCAATATCTGTAGTATCGAAACATGTCCAAACAGATTCAAAGTGTCTATGTGGCTCATGACAACCTATTTTCGTGTATGCCAAATGTTCTAGGCTTTCCATATCGATATTTCGATACTATAGATATTATCCCAGTCTTTGTTGATCTAGTAAAACAAATCATCTGAACTGCAGTACGATTTGGAGAGCCTAAATCATCTGGTATACGTGGGAATAAATAAGCATTATCCATATAGACACTATGATTCTGTTTGGACATATTTTGGTACTACAGACTTTATCCCAGTCGTGACAAACTTGGCACCGTTCGCGTGATTCCGGTGGTAAATGATGTAACGGGACGGAATTGATTTGAATTGAGGAGGGTTAGCCATGATGGTTACCTATTATGTTTGGTGAAATATTTATTGATTTGTTTTCCAAATACTGTACGTAGGAATTTTAAGAAATGCACTATTGTACAGACGCCTTTAATTAAATACAACTTAAATAACCAACAACCAGGGATGTGGAGTCAGAATCGGAAGCATTTTTTGAGCATCAGGTGTCCAAGTTGGAGTCGAAGAAATAGTAACACCTGAGCAATGTTGACTGTCGCACCACTCGTTTAAACAGCATCTTGACTACCGAAGGTACGACGTTCTTTACTTATATAGCGCAACGCAACAGCCAAAGGTGCTACGTAAAGAGGGTTTTTGGGATAAGAGAAAAACATATTCAAAACCAACGACCTTGCCTAGGTGGTTTCTAGCAACACTGCCATTTCAATCAAGACATGCGTTGCTCGATTGGTTCTGGCTTTGACAGTTGAGTAAAATCAACCAGTCCGCTTCTCTCTTATCCTAGACACACTTGGTGTAGTTATTTGTTTCAAAGGTGTGACCTTCGACCTTCCATTTCTTCACGTAAGAGCTAGGTTATTTACTCGCAGATTAATGCATTGTCATTGTGCACCAGGTTTATCGTTAAACTTACGTGATTGGGTTGACGTTTTGGCAATAAGCTCAAACGAAAGGTCGTCATCTGAAATTTATTGTTGTTACGTTCTAATTTGTTGGATTTATCTTAAACGTCAAACTGATCAATGGCCCAATCTGAAATTAAAATCCGGGAAATATGATACCACTCTTTTAACTAGCTAGCTACTATAAGTGAATGGTAAATTTTGAGGTAGCTAACTAACAAGCTAAAAGGAGCACATATGTGATAAGCCCTCGTTAAATGTACTGAAAAGTCACCTCTATTACTAATTTCGATCGAAACCGATTTTCAGTTTCAATCAAAATCATCATTAGGGGTGATTTTTCAGTACCTTTAAACTCCAACCACATTCCCTGCCAATCACATATGTGCTCCTGCCCTAGCTCCTATCAATCTAGCTGATTTTTTTTTTTTCTACAAAAATTGGTACTATATCTAAAGCCTATCACTACTACTCTGAAATGCAACGATCGAGCTCACGGTAGTGGTCCTTCGAACTCCATAAACAAAAAGATCTTCGATGATAGCATTCTGCCACATCGATTGGTTTGCTCGAAAGCACGGTCCCTAAACGAATTTTTTATTCACCAAAAAGTCCCTATTCGGTGTTAATGGTGTTGCTATGGTAGCGACTATGGAAGGGGATGCGCAGTGGGTGAAAGTCGTGAAAATCGAAATTTTGATCAACGTAGGCGTGCATGTTTTTTTCTTCATTGAAACGTCAATTTTTTAAACGATGCATCATCAACTGAAAAAAATTGTAACGGACAGTGGTGCAGGATTGTTGGGGTATTAAATGTGTTAGGTGGTACTTGTGAAGTGTGCTTGCTGGTGAGTACCGATTGGAATCTACACAATAATTAACGATGAAGCTGGAATTCCTAGTGGCTATAATGTGAAGATGGATTCGTATTCATTCCAAGATCAAGATGGAAGGATGCATAGGTGGCACAGTACTCACGGTCCGCTAGTGTTCGTGAGTTATTTGCCGTCAACGCTGACGGTGCCATCTCTCCTACTTAGAGACACTAGTCTTTTCCTTGTCGTTGGCTTTTGTTTGTGCACCTTTTCAATCCGGACTGGAATTCTGTTACCGGTAACAATAATTATATATCTTTCTCTTTCTCTTTTTCAGCATTCCATCTTCATCAACGACGACCCTACCGGACTGATGAGATGACGATGATGATAAGATGCTGTAAAATTTATCCTCTCTGACGAAGGAATCACAGCCTTTGGACAACATTGATGACCTATGGACTACATCTTCACACGTGCCATAATGCTACACGTGTTAGTACGGTAAGTTGTTTCTGATTTAGGCGCAATTTAAGACAGAAACTAAAACTTTTCTTTTTTTTAAGGAATCACCCAGAAGAACAACGTGGAGTCTTTTTTCCCGGACGGATAACGCTGGCTGAAAAAACTCCCAGATTGACGATTGACGCAAATTCCGTTTGAAAACCTTCTGGCCGACCTCATAAGCTGATGCAAACTTCTTGAACTGTAAGTTGTACACTTTTCTATGCTCCTCCAACTTATCTTCTATAGTGGTCCCTCGCTTCGATGGAAAGTTCACCTTCATCCCTCTCCAGACGATGAAGGAATACAACGCCGTGTTGTTCATTTCCTTCACCTAGGGTATCCTAGTGTCCCACACTCGCTGGTTTAATTACATGTAGATGCGTAGGCATGCATTGATTTGCTTGGACTGGACTTGCTACGTATACAAGATGTTAGAAGTTTTTTTTTATTATTATAGTCACTTTAACGCTCTTGGGTCATTCGTGACTTGTCCGGAGGTGAGATTTGAACTCGTGACTTTGGCGTGAGAGGTATGGATGCTAACCACTACGCCGGGGTCGCCCCATAGATGGAGATCAGATTATTTTTCTACTAGATCACCCAAGACTAATTCAATATCTGTAGTATCGAAACATGTCCAAACAGATTCAAAGTGTCTATGTGGCTCATGACAACCTATTTTCGTGTATGCCAAATGTTCTAGGCTTTCCATATCGATATTTCGATACTATAGATATTATCCCAGTCTTTGTTGATCTAGTAAAACAAATCATCTGAACTGCAGTACGATTTGGAGAGCCTAAATCATCTGGTATACGTGGGAATAAATAAGCATTATCCATATAGACACTATGATTCTGTTTGGACATATTTTGATACTACAGACTTTATCCCAGTCGTGACAAACTTGGCACCGTTCGCGTGATTCCGGTGGTAAATGATGTAACGGGACGGAATTGATTTGAATTGAGGAGGGTTAGCCATGATGGTTACCTATTATGTTTGGTGAAATATTTATTGATTTGTTTTCCAAATACTGTACGTAGGAATTTTAAGAAATGCACTATTGTACAGACGCCTTTAATTAAATACAACTTAAATAACCAACAACCAGGGATGTGGAGTCAGAATCGGAAGCATTTTTTGAGCATCAGGTGTCCAAGTTGGAGTCGAAGAAATAGTAACACCTGAGCAATGTTGACTGTCGCACCACTCGTTTAAACAGCATCTTGACTACCGAAAGTACGACGTTCTTTACTTATATAGCGCAACGCAACAGCCAAAGGTGCTACGTAAAGAGGGTTTTTGGGATAAGAGAAAAACATATTCAAAACCAACGACCTTGCCTAGGTGGTTTCTAGCAACACTGCCATTTCAATCAAGACATGCGTTGCTCGATTGGTTCTGGCTTTGACAGTTGAGTAAAATCAACCAGTCCGCTTCTCTCTTATCCTAGACACACTTGGTGTAGTTATTTGTTTCAAAGGTGTGACCTTCGACCTTCCATTTCTTCACGTAAGAGCTAGGTTATTTACTCGCAGATTAATGCATTGTCATTGTGCACCAGGTTTATCGTTAAACTTACGTGATTGGGTTGACGTTTTGGCAATAAGCTCAAACGAAAGGTCGTCATCTGAAATTTATTGTTGTTACGTTCTAATTTGTTGGATTTATCTTAAACGTCAAACTGATCAATGGCCCAATCTGAAATTAAAATCCGGGAAATATGATACCACTCTTTTAACTAGCTAGCTACTATAAGTGAATGGTAAATTTTGAGGTAGCTAACTAACAAGCTAAAAGGAGCACATATGTGATAAGCCCTCGTTAAATGTACTGAAAAGTCACCTCTATTACTAATTTCGATCGAAACCGATTTTCAGTTTCAATCAAAATCATCATTAGGGGTGATTTTTCAGTACCTTTAAACTCCAACCACATTCCCTGCCAATCACATATGTGCTCCTGCCCTAGCTCCTATCAATCTAGCTGATTTTTTTTTTTTCTACAAAAATTGGTACTATATCTAAAGCCTATCACTACTACTCTGAAATGCAACGATCGAGCTCACGGTAGTGGTCCTTCGAACTCCATAAACAAAAAGATCTTCGATGATAGCATTCTGCCACATCGATTGGTTTGCTCGAAAGCACGGTCCCTAAACGAATTTTTTATTCACCAAAAAGTCCCTATTCGGTGTTAATGGTGTTGCTATGGTAGCGACTATGGAAGGGGATGCGCAGTGGGTGAAAGTCGTGAAAATCGAAATTTTGATCAACGTAGGCGTGCATGTTTTTTTCTTCATTGAAACGTCAATTTTTTAAACGATGCATCATCAACTGAAAAAAATTGTAACGGACAGTGGTGCAGGATTGTTGGGGTATTAAATGTGTTAGGTGGTACTTGTGAAGTGTGCTTGCTGGTGAGTACCGATTGGAATCTACACAATAATTAACGATGAAGCTGGAATTCCTAGTGGCTATAATGTGAAGATGGATTCGTATTCATTCCAAGATCAAGATGGAAGGATGCATAGGTGCTCACGGTCCGCTAGTGTTCGTGAGTTATTTGCCGTCAACGCTGACGGTGCCATCTCTCCTACTTAGAGACACTAGTCTTTTCCTTGTCGTTGGCTTTTGTTTGTGCACCTTTTCAATCCGGACTGGAATTCTGTTACCGGTAACAATAATTATATATCTTTCTCTTTCTCTTTTTCAGCATTCCATCTTCATCAACGACGACCCTACCGGACTGATGAGATGACGATGATGATAAGATGCTGTAAAATTTATCCTCTCTGACGAAGGAATCACAGCCTTTGGACAACATTGATGACCTATGGACTACATCTTCACACGTGCCATAATGCTACACGTGTTAGTACGGTAAGTTGTTTCTGATTTAGGCGCAATTTAAGACAGAAACTAAAACTTTTCTTTTTTTTAAGGAATCACCCAGAAGAACAACGTGGAGTCTTTTTTCCCGGACGGATAACGCTGGCTGAAAAAACTCCCAGATTGACGATTGACGCAAATTCCGTTTGAAAACCTTCTGGCCGACCTCATAAGCTGATGCAAACTTCTTGAACTGTAAGTTGTACACTTTTCTATGCTCCTCCAACTTATCTTCTATAGTGGTCCCTCGCTTCGATGGAAAGTTCACCTTCATCCCTCTCCAGACGATGAAGGAATACAACGCCGTGTTGTTCATTTCCTTCACCTAGGGTATCCTAGTGTCCCACACTCGCTGGTTTAATTACATGTAGATGCGTAGGCATGCATTGATTTGCTTGGACTGGACTTGCTACGTATACAAGATGTTAGAAGTTTTTTTTTATTATTATAGTCACTTTAACGCTCTTGGGTCATTCGTGACTTGTCCGGAGGTGAGATTTGAACTCGTGACTTTGGCGTGAGAGGTATGGATGCTAACCACTACGCCGGGGTCGCCCCATAGATGGAGATCAGATTATTTTTCTACTAGATCACCCAAGACTAATTCAATATCTGTAGTATCGAAACATGTCCAAACAGATTCAAAGTGTCTATGTGGCTCATGACAACCTATTTTCGTGTATGCCAAATGTTCTAGGCTTTCCATATCGATATTTCGATACTATAGATATTATCCCAGTCTTTGTTGATCTAGTAAAACAAATCATCTGAACTGCAGTACGATTTGGAGAGCCTAAATCATCTGGTATACGTGGGAATAAATAAGCATTATCCATATAGACACTATGATTCTGTTTGGACATATTTTGGTACTACAGACTTTATCCCAGTCGTGACAAACTTGGCACCGTTCGCGTGATTCCGGTGGTAAATGATGTAACGGGACGGAATTGATTTGAATTGAGGAGGGTTAGCCATGATGGTTACCTATTATGTTTGGTGAAATATTTATTGATTTGTTTTCCAAATACTGTACGTAGGAATTTTAAGAAATGCACTATTGTACAGACGCCTTTAATTAAATACAACTTAAATAACCAACAACCAGGGATGTGGAGTCAGAATCGGAAGCATTTTTTGAGCATCAGGTGTCCAAGTTGGAGTCGAAGAAATAGTAACACCTGAGCAATGTTGACTGTCGCACCACTCGTTTAAACAGCATCTTGACTACCGAAGGTACGACGTTCTTTACTTATATAGCGCAACGCAACAGCCAAAGGTGCTACGTAAAGAGGGTTTTTGGGATAAGAGAAAAACATATTCAAAACCAACGACCTTGGCAACCTATGCCTAGGTGGTTTCTAGCAACACTGCCATTTCAATCAAGACATGCGTTGCTCGATTGGTTCTGGCTTTGACAGTTGAGTAAAATCAACCAGTCCGCTTCTCTCTTATCCTAGACACACTTGGTGTAGTTATTTGTTTCAAAGGTGTGACCTTCGACCTTCCATTTCTTCACGTAAGAGCTAGGTTATTTACTCGCAGATTAATGCATTGTCATTGTGCACCAGGTTTATCGTTAAACTTACGTGATTGGGTTGACGTTTTGGCAATAAGCTCAAACGAAAGGTCGTCATCTGAAATGTATTGTTGTTACGTTCTAATTTGTTGGATTTATCTTAAACGTCAAACTGATCAATGGCCCAATCTGAAATTAAAATCCGGGAAATATGATACCACTCTTTTAACTAGCTAGCTACTATAAGTGAATGGTAAATTTTGAGGTAGCTAACTAACAAGCTAAAAGGAGCACATATGTGATAAGCCCTCGTTAAATGTACTGAAAAGTCACCTCTATTACTAATTTCGATCGAAACCGATTTTCAGTTTCAATCAAAATCATCATTAGGGGTGATTTTTCAGTACCTTTAAACTCCAACCACATTCCCTGCCAATCACATATGTGCTCCTGCCCTAGCTCCTATCAATCTAGCTGATTTTTTTTTCTACAAAAATTGGTACTATATCTAAAGCCTATCACTACTACTCTGAAATGCAACGATCGAGCTCACGGTAGTGGTCCTTCGAACTCCATAAACAAAAAGATCTTCGATGATAGCATTCTGCCACATCGATTGGTTTGCTCGAAAGCACGGTCCCTAAACGAATTTTTTATTCACCAAAAAGTCCCTATTCGGTGTTAATGGTGTTGCTATGGTAGCGACTATGGAAGGGGATGCGCAGTGGGTGAAAGTCGTGAAAATCGAAATTTTGATCAACGTAGGCGTGCATGTTTTTTTCTTCATTGAAACGTCAATTTTTTAAACGATGCATCATCAACTGAAAAAAATTGTAACGGACAGTGGTGCAGGATTGTTGGGGTATTAAATGTGTTAGGTGGTACTTGTGAAGTGTGCTTGCTGGTGAGTACCGATTGGAATCTACACAATAATTAACGATGAAGCTGGAATTCCTAGTGGCTATAATGTGAAGATGGATTCGTATTCATTCCAAGATCAAGATGGAAGGATGCATAGGTGGCACAGTACTCACGGTCCGCTAGTGTTCGTGAGTTATTTGCCGTCAACGCTGACGGTGCCATCTCTCCTACTTAGAGACACTAGTCTTTTCCTTGTCGTTGGCTTTTGTTTGTGCACCTTTTCAATCCGGACTGGAATTCTGTTACCGGTAACAATAATTATATATCTTTCTCTTTCTCTTTTTCAGCATTCCATCTTCATCAACGACGACCCTACCGGACTGATGAGATGACGATGATGATAAGATGCTGTAAAATTTATCCTCTCTGACGAAGGAATCACAGCCTTTGGACAACATTGATGACCTATGGACTACATCTTCACACGTGCCATAATGCTGATTTAGGCGCAATTTAAGACAGAAACTAAAACTTTTCTTTTTTTTAAGGAATCACCCAGAAGAACAACGTGGAGTCTTTTTTCCCGGACGGATAACGCTGGCTGAAAAAACTCCCAGATTGACGATTGACGCAAATTCCGTTTGAAAACCTTCTGGCCGACCTCATAAGCTGATGCAAACTTCTTGAACTGTAAGTTGTACACTTTTCTATGCTCCTCCAACTTATCTTCTATAGTGGTCCCTCGCTTCGATGGAAAGTTCACCTTCATCCCTCTCCAGACGATGAAGGAATACAACGCCGTGTTGTTCATTTCCTTCACCTAGGGTATCCTAGTGTCCCACACTCGCTGGTTTAATTACATGTAGATGCGTAGGCATGCATTGATTTGCTTGGACTGGACTTGCTACGTATACAAGATGTTAGAAGTTTTTTTTTATTATTATAGTCACTTTAACGCTCTTGGGTCATTCGTGACTTGTCCGGAGGTGAGATTTGAACTCGTGACTTTGGCGTGAGAGGTATGGATGCTAACCACTACGCCGGGGTCGCCCCATAGATGGAGATCAGATTATTTTTCTACTAGATCACCCAAGACTAATTCAATATCTGTAGTATCGAAACATGTCCAAACAGATTCAAAGTGTCTATGTGGCTCATGACAACCTATTTTCGTGTATGCCAAATGTTCTAGGCTTTCCATATCGATATTTCGATACTATAGATATTATCCCAGTCTTTGTTGATCTAGTAAAACAAATCATCTGAACTGCAGTACGATTTGGAGAGCCTAAATCATCTGGTATACGTGGGAATAAATAAGCATTATCCATATAGACACTATGATTCTGTTTGGACATATTTTGATACTACAGACTTTATCCCAGTCGTGACAAACTTGGCACCGTTCGCGTGATTCCGGTGGTAAATGATGTAACGGGACGGAATTGATTTGAATTGAGGAGGGTTAGCCATGATGGTTACCTATTATGTTTGGTGAAATATTTATTGATTTGTTTTCCAAATACTGTACGTAGGAATTTTAAGAAATGCACTATTGTACAGACGCCTTTAATTAAATACAACTTAAATAACCAACAACCAGGGATGTGGAGTCAGAATCGGAAGCATTTTTTGAGCATCAGGTGTCCAAGTTGGAGTCGAAGAAATAGTAACACCTGAGCAATGTTGACTGTCGCACCACTCGTTTAAACAGCATCTTGACTACCGAAGGTACGACGTTCTTTACTTATATAGCGCAACGCAACAGCCAAAGGTGCTACGTAAAGAGGGTTTTTGGGATAAGAGAAAAACTTATTCAAAACCAACGACCTTGGCAACCTATGCCTAGGTGGTTTCTAGCAACACTGCCATTTCAATCAAGACATGCGTTGCTCGATTGGTTCTGGCTTTGACAGTTGAGTAAAATCAACCAGTCCGCTTCTCTCTTATCCTAGACACACTTGGTGTAGTTATTTGTTTCAAAGGTGTGACCTTCGACCTTCCATTTCTTCACGTAAGAGCTAGGTTATTTACTCGCAGATTAATGCATTGTCATTGTGCACCAGGTTTATCGTTAAACTTACGTGATTGGGTTGACGTTTTGGCAATAAGCTCAAACGAAAGGTCGTCATCTGAAATTTATTGTTGTTACGTTCTAATTTGTTGGATTTATCTTAAACGTCAAACTGATCAATGGCCCAATCTGAAATTAAAATCCGGGAAATATGATACCACTCTTTTAACTAGCTAGCTACTATAAGTGAATGGTAAATTTTGAGGTAGCTAACTAACAAGCTAAAAGGAGCACATATGTGATAAGCCCTCGTTAAATGTACTGAAAAGTCACCTCTATTACTAATTTCGATCGAAACCGATTTTCAGTTTCAATCAAAATCATCATTAGGGGTGATTTTTCAGTACCTTTAAACTCCAACCACATTCCCTGCCAATCACATATGTGCTCCTGCCCTAGCTCCTATCAATCTAGCTGATTTTTTTTTTTTCTACAAAAATTGGTACTATATCTAAAGCCTATCACTACTACTCTGAAATGCAACGATCGAGCTCACGGTAGTGGTCCTTCGAACTCCATAAACAAAAAGATCTTCGATGATAGCATTCTGCCACATCGATTGGTTTGCTCGAAAGCACGGTCCCTAAACGAATTTTTTATTCACCAAAAAGTCCCTATTCGGTGTTAATGGTGTTGCTATGGTAGCGACTATGGAAGGGGATGCGCAGTGGGTGAAAGTCGTGAAAATCGAAATTTTGATCAACGTAGGCGTGCATGTTTTTTTCTTCATTGAAACGTCAATTTTTTAAACGATGCATCATCAACTGAAAAAAATTGTAACGGACAGTGGTGCAGGATTGTTGGGGTATTAAATGTGTTAGGTGGTACTTGTGAAGTGTGCTTGCTGGTGAGTACCGATTGGAATCTACACAATAATTAACGATGAAGCTGGAATTCCTAGTGGCTATAATGTGAAGATGGATTCGTATTCATTCCAAGATCAAGATGGAAGGATGCATAGGTGGCACAGTACTCACGGTCCGCTAGTGTTCGTGAGTTATTTGCCGTCAACGCTGACGGTGCCATCTCTCCTACTTAGAGACACTAGTCTTTTCCTTGTCGTTGGCTTTTGTTTGTGCACCTTTTCAATCCGGACTGGAATTCTGTTACCGGTAACAATAATTATATATCTTTCTCTTTCTCTTTTTCAGCATTCCATCTTCATCAACGACGACCCTACCGGACTGATGAGATGACGATGATGATAAGATGCTGTAAAATTTATCCTCTCTGACGAAGGAATCACAGCCTTTGGACAACATTGATGACCTATGGACTACATCTTCACACGTGCCATAATGCTACACGTGTTAGTACGGTAAGTTGTTTCTGATTTAGGCGCAATTTAAGACAGAAACTAAAACTTTTCTTTTTTTTAAGGAATCACCCAGAAGAACAACGTGGAGTCTTTTTTCCCGGACGGATAACGCTGGCTGAAAAAACTCCCAGATTGACGATTGACGCAAATTCCGTTTGAATACCTTCTGGCCGACCTCATAAGCTGATGCAAACTTCTTGAACTGTAAGTTGTACACTTTTCTATGCTCCTCCAACTTATCTTCTATAGTGGTCCCTCGCTTCGATGGAAAGTTCACCTTCATCCCTCTCCAGACGATGAAGGAATACAACGCCGTGTTGTTCATTTCCTTCACCTAGGGTATCCTAGTGTCCCACACTCGCTGGTTTAATTACATGTAGATGCGTAGGCATGCATTGATTTGCTTGGACTGGACTTGCTACGTATACAAGATGTTAGAAGTTTTTTTTTATTATTATAGTCACTTTAACGCTCTTGGGTCGTTCGTGACTTGTCCGGAGGTGAGATTTGAACTCGTGACTTTGGCGTGAGAGGTATGGATGCTAACCACTACGCCGGGGTCGCCCCATAGATGGAGATCAGATTATTTTTCTACTAGATCACCCAAGACTAATTCAATATCTGTAGTATCGAAACATGTCCAAACAGATTCAAAGTGTCTATGTGGCTCATGACAACCTATTTTCGTGTATGCCAAATGTTCTAGGCTTTCCATATCGATATTTCGATACTATAGATATTATCCCAGTCTTTGTTGATCTAGTAAAACAAATCATCTGAACTGCAGTACGATTTGGAGAGCCTAAATCATCTGGTATACGTGGGAATAAATAAGCATTATCCATATAGACACTATGATTCTGTTTGGACATATTTTGGTACTACAGACTTTATCCCAGTCGTGACAAACTTGGCACCGTTCGCGTGATTCCGGTGGTAAATGATGTAACGGGACGGAATTGATTTGAATTGAGGAGGGTTAGCCATGATGGTTACCTATTATGTTTGGTGAAATATTTATTGATTTGTTTTCCAAATACTGTACGTAGGAATTTTAAGAAATGCACTATTGTACAGACGCCTTTAATTAAATACAACTTAAATAACCAACAACCAGGGATGTGGAGTCAGAATCGGAAGCATTTTTTGAGCATCAGGTGTCCAAGTTGGAGTCGAAGAAATAGTAACACCTGAGCAATGTTGACTGTCGCACCACTCGTTTAAACAGCATCTTGACTACCGAAGGTACGACGTTCTTTACTTATATAGCGCAACGCAACAGCCAAAGGTGCTACGTAAAGAGGGTTTTTGGGATAAGAGAAAAACATATTCAAAACCAACGACCTTGGCAACCTATGCCTAGGTGGTTTCTAGCAACACTGCCATTTCAATCAAGACATGCGTTGCTCGATTGGTTCTGGCTTTGACAGTTGAGTAAAATCAACCAGTCCGCTTCTCTCTTATCCTAGACACTCTCTAAAGCTACGAAAAGCTCCAATCTTGGTGTAGTTATTTGTTTCAAAGGTGTGACCTTCGACCTTCCATTTCTTCACGTAAGAGCTAGGTTATTTACTCGCAGATTAATGCATTGTCATTGTGCACCAGGTTTATCGTTAAACTTACGTGATTGGGTTGACGTTTTGGCAATAAGCTCAAACGAAAGGTCGTCATCTGAAATTTATTGGTGTTACGTTCTAACTTCTTGGATTTATCTTAAACGTCAAACTGATCAATGGCCCAATCTGAAATTAAAATCCGGGAAATATGATACCACTCTTTTAACTAGCTAGCTACTATAAGTGAATGGTAAATTTTGAGGTAGCTAACTAACAAGCTAAAAGGAGCACATATGTGAAAACCCCTTGTTAAATGTACTGAAAAGTCACCTCTATTACTAATTTCGATCGAAACCGATTTTCAGTTTCAATCAAAATCATCATTAGGGGTGATTTTTCAGTACCTTTAAACTCCAACCACATTCCCTGCCAATCACATATGTGCTCCTGCCCTAGCTCCTATCAATCTAGCTGATTTTTTTTTCTACAAAAATTGGTACTATATCTAAAGCCTATCACTACTACTCTGAAATGCAACGATCGAGCTCACGGTAGTGGTCCTTCGAACTCCATAAACAAAAAGATCTTCGATGATAGCATTCTGCCACATCGATTGGTTTGCTCGAAAGCACGGTCCCTAAACGAATTTTTTATTCATCAAAAAGTCCCTATTCGGTGTTAATGGTGTTGCTATGGTAGCGACTATGGAAGGGGATGCGCAGTGGGTGAAAGTCGTGAAAATCGAAATTTTGATCAACGTAGGCGTGCATGTTTTTTTCTTCATTGAAACGTCAATTTTTTAAACGATGCATCATCAACTGAAAAAATTGTAACGGACAGTGGTATTAAATGTGTGACAAAGTTAGGTGGTACTTGTGAAGTGTGCTTGCTGGTGAGTACCGATTGGAATCTACACAATAATTAACGGTGAAGCTGGAATTCCTAGTGGCTATAATGTGAAGATGGATTCGTATTCATTCCAAGATCAAGATGGAAGGATGCATAGGTGGCACAGTACTCACGGTCCGCTAGTGTTCGTGAGTTATTTGCCGTCAACGCTGACGGTGCCATCTCTCCTACTTAGAGACACTAGTCTTTTCCTTGTCGTTGGCTTTTGTTTGTGCACCTTTTCAATCCGGACTGAAATTCTGTTACCGGTAACAATAATTATATATCTTTCTCTTTCTCTTTTTCAGCATTCCATCTTCATCAACGACGACCCTACCGGACTGATGAGATGACGATGATGATAAGATGCTGTAAAATTTATCCTCTCTGACGAAGGAATCACAGCCTTTGGACAACATTGATGACCTATGGACTACATCTTCACACGTGCCATAATGCTACACGTGTTAGTACGGTAAGTTGTTTCTGATTTAGGCGCAATTTAAGACAGAAACTAAAACTTTTCTTTTTTTTAAGGAATCACCCAGAAGAACGACGTGGAGTCTTTTTTCCCGGACGGATAACGCTGGCTGAAAAAAACTCCCAGATTGACGATTGACGCAAATTCCGTCTGAAAACCTTCTGGCCGACCTCATAAGCTGATGCAAACTTCTTGAACTGTAAGTTGTACACTTTTCTATGCTCCTCCAACTTATCTTCTATAGTGGTCCCTCGCTTCGATGGAAAGTTCACCTTCATCCCTCTCCAGACGATGAAGGAATACAACGCCGTGTTGTTCATTTCCTTGACCTAGGGTATCCTAGTGTCCCACACTCGCTGGTTTAATTACATGTAGATGCGTAGGCATGCGTTGATTTGCTTGGACTGGACTTGCTACGTATACAAGATGTTATAAGTTTTTTTTATTATTATTATAGTCACTTCAACGCTCTTGGGTCATTCGTGACTTGTCCGGAGGTGAGATTTGAACTCGTGACTTTGGCGTGAGAGGTATGGATGCTAACCACTACGCCGGGGTCGCCCCATAGATGGAGATCAGATTATTTTTCTACTAGATCACCCAAGACTAATTCAATATCTGTAGTATCGAAACATATCCAAACAGATTCAAAGTGTCTATGTGGCTCATGACAACCTATTTTCGTGTATGCCAAATGTTCCAGGCTTTCCATATCGATATTTCGATACTATAGATATTATCCCAGTCTTTGTTGATCTAGTAAAACAAATCATCTGAACTGCAGTACGATTTGGAGAGCCTAAATCATCTGGTATACGTGGGAATAAATAAGCATTATCCATATAGACACTATGATTCTGTTTGGACATATTTTGATACTACAGACTTTATCCCAGTCGTGACAAACTGGGCACCGTTCGCGTGATTCCGGTGGTAAATGATGTAACGGGACGGAATTGATTTGAATTGAGGAGGGTTAGCCATGATGGTTACCTATTATGTTTGGTGAAATATTTATTGATTTGTTTTCCAAATACTGTACGTAGGAATTTTAAGAAATGCACTATTGTACAGACGCCTTTAATTAAATACAACTTAAATAACCAACAACCAGGGATGTGGAGTCAGAATCGGAAGCATTTTTTGAGCATCAGGTGTCCAAGTTGGAGTCGAAGAAATAGTAACACCTGAGCAATGTTGACTGTCGCACCACTCGTTTAAACAGCATCTTGACTACCGAAGGTACGACGTTCTTTACTTATATAGCGCAACGCAACAGCCAAAGGTGCTACGTAAAGAGGGTTTTTGGGATAAGAGAAAAACATATTCAAAACCAACGACCTTGGCAACCTATGCCTAGGTGGTTTCTAGCAACACTGCCATTTCAATCAAGACATGCGTTGCTCGATTGGTTCTGGCTTTGACAGTTGAGTAAAATCAACCAGTCCGCTTCTCTCTTATCCTAGACACTCTCTAAAGCTACGAAAAGCTCCAATCTTGGTGTAGTTATTTGTTTCAAAGGTGTGACCTTCGACCTTCCATTTCTTCACGTAAGAGCTAGGTTATTTACTCGCAGATTAATGCATTGTCATTGTGCACCAGGTTTATCGTTAAACTTACGTGATTGGGTTGACGTTTTGGCAATAAGCTCAAACGAAAGGTCGTCATCTGAAATTTATTGTTGTTACGTTCTAATTTCTTGGATTTATCTTAAACGTCAAACTGATCAATGGCCCAATCTGAAATTAAAATCCGGGAAATATGATACCACTCTTTTAACTAGCTAGCTACTATAAGTGAATGGTAAATTTTGAGGTAGCTAACTAACAAGCTAAAAGGAGCACATATGTGATAAGCCCTCGTTAAATGTACTGAAAAGTCACCTCTATTACTAATTTCGATCGAAACCGATTTTCAGTTTCAATCAAAATCATCATTAGGGGTGATTTTTCAGTACCTTTAAACTCCAACCACATTCCCTGCCAATCACATATGTGCTCCTGCCCTAGCTCCTATCAATCTAGCTGATTTTTTTTTCTACAAAAATTGGTACTATATCTAAAGCCTATCACTACTACTCTGAAATGCAACGATCGAGCTCACGGTAGTGGTCCTTCGAACTCCATAAACAAAAAGATCTTCGATGATAGCATTCTGCCACATCGATTGGTTTGCTCGAAAGCACGGTCCCTAAACGAATTTTTTATTCACCAAAAAGTCCCTATTCGGTGTTAATGGTGTTGCTATGGTAGCGACTATGGAAGGGGATGCGCAGTGGGTGAAAGTCGTGAAAATCGAAATTTTGATCAACGTAGGCGTGCATGTTTTTTTCTTCATTGAAACGTCAATTTTTTAAACGATGCATCATCAACTGAAAAAATTGTAACGGACCAGTGGTGCAGGATTGTTGGGGTATTAAATGTGTGACAAAGTTAGGTGGTACTTGTGAAGTGTGCTTGCTGGTGAGTACCGATTGGAATCTACACAATAATTAACGGTGAAGCTGGAATTCCTAGTGGCTATAATGTGAAGATGGATTCGTATTCATTCCAAGATCAAGATGGAAGGATGCATAGGTGGCACAGTACTCACGGTCCGCTAGTGTTCGTGAGTTATTTGCCGTCAACGCTGACGGTGCCATCTCTCCTACTTAGAGACACTAGTCTTTTCCTTGTCGTTGGCTTTTGTTTGTGCACCTTTTCAATCCGGACTGAAATTCTGTTACCGGTAACAATAATTATATATCTTTCTCTTTCTCTTTTTCAGCATTCCATCTTCATCAACGACGACCCTACCGGACTGATGAGATGACGATGATGATAAGATGCTGTAAAATTTATCCTCTCTGACGAAGGAATCACAGCCTTTGGACAACATTGATGACCTATGGACTACATCTTCACACGTGCCATAATGCTACACGTGTTAGTACGGTAAGTTGTTTCTGATTTAGGCGCAATTTAAGACAGAAACTAAAACTTTTCTTTTTTTTAAGGAATCACCCAGAAGAACGACGTGGAGTCTTTTTTCCCGGACGGATAACGCTGGCTGAAAAAAACTCCCAGATTGACGATTGACGCAAATTCCGTTTGAAAACCTTCTGGCCGACCTCATAAGCTGATGCAAACTTCTTGAACTGTAAGTTGTACACTTTTCTATGCTCCTCCAACTTATCTTCTATAGTGGTCCCTCGCTTCGATGGAAAGTTCACCTTCATCCCTCTCCAGACGATGAAGGAATACAACGCCGTGTTGTTCATTTCCTTCACCTAGGGTATCCTAGTGTCCCACACTCGCTGGTTTAATTACATGTAGATGCGTAGGCATGCATTGATTTGCTTGGACTGGACTTGCTACGTATACAAGATGTTAGAAGTTTTTTTTTTATTATTATAGTCACTTTAACGCTCTTGGGTCATTCGTGACTTGTCCGGAGGTGAGATTTGAACTCGTGACTTTGGCGTGAGAGGTATGGATGCTAACCACTACGCCGGGGTCGCCCCATAGATGGAGATCAGATTATTTTTCTACTAGATCACCCAAGACTAATTCAATATCTGTAGTATCGAAACATGTCCAAACAGATTCAAAGTGTCTATGTGGCTCATGATAACCTATTTTCGTGTATGCCAAATGTTCTAGGCTTTCCATATCGATATTTCGATACTATAGATATTATCCCAGTCTTTGTTGATCTAGTAAAACAAATCATCTGAACTGCAGTACGATTTGGAGAGCCTAAATCATCTGGTATACGTGGGAATAAATAAGCATTATCCATATAGACACTATGATTCTGTTTGGACATATTTTGATACTACAGACTTTATCCCAGTCGTGACAAACTTGGCACCGTTCGCGTGATTCCGGTGGTAAATGATGTAAAGGGACGGAATTGATTTGAATTGAGGAGGGTTAGCCATGATGGTTACCTATTATGTTTGGTGAAATATTTATTGATTTGTTTTCCAAATACTGTACGTAGGAATTTTAAGAAATGCACTATTGTACAGACGCCTTTAATTAAATACAACTTAAATAACCAACAACCAGGGATGTGGAGTCAGAATCGGAAGCATTTTTTGAGCATCAGGTGTCCAAGTTGGAGTCGAAGAAATAGTAACACCTGAGCAATGTTGACTGTCGCACCACTCGTTTAAACAGCATCTTGACTACCGAAGGTACGACGTTCTTTACTTATATAGCGCAACGCAACAGCCAAAGGTGCTACGTAAAGAGGGTTTTTGGGATAAGAGAAAAACATATTCAAAACCAACGACCTTGGCAACCTATGCCTAGGTGGTTTCTAGCAACACTGCCATTTCAATCAAGACATGCGTTGCTCGATTGGTTCTGGCTTTGACAGTTGAGTAAAATCAACCAGTCCGCTTCTCTCTTATCCTAGACACTCTCTAAAGCTACGAAAAGCTCCAATCTTGGTGTAGTTATTTGTTTCAAAGGTGTGACCTTCGACCTTCCATTTCTTCACGTAAGAGCTAGGTTATTTACTCGCAGATTAATGCATTGTCATTGTGCACCAGGTTTATCGTTAAACTTACGTGATTGGGTTGACGTTTTGGCAATAAGCTCAAACGAAAGGTCGTCATCTGAAATTTATTGTTGTTACGTTCTAATTTCTTGGATTTATCTTAAACGTCAAACTGATCAATGGCCCAATCTGAAATTAAAATCCGGGAAATATGATACCACTCTTTTAACTAGCTAGCTAATATAAGTGAATGGTAAATTTTGAGGTAGCTAACTAACAAGCTAAAAGGAGCACATATGTGATAAGCCCTCGTTAAATGTACTGAAAAGTCACCTCTATTACTAATTTCGATCGAAACCGATTTTCAGTTTCAATCAAAATCATCATTAGGGGTGATTTTTCAGTACCTTTAAACTCCAACCACATTCCCTGCCAATCACATATGTGCTCCTGCCCTAGCTCCTATCAATCTAGCTGATTTTTTTTTTCTACAAAAATTGGTACTATATCTAAAGCCTATCACTACTACTCTGAAATGCAACGATCGAGCTCACGGTAGTGGTCCTTCGAACTCCATAAACAAAAAGATCTTCGATGATAGCATTCTGCCACATCGATTGGTTTGCTCGAAAGCACGGTCCCTAAACGAATTTTTTATTCACCAAAAAGTCCCTATTCGGTGTTAATGGTGTTGCTATGGTAGCGACTATGGAAGGGGATGCGCAGTGGGTGAAAGTCGTGAAAATCGAAATTTTGATCAACGTAGGCGTGCATGTTTTTTTCTTCATTGAAACGTCAATTTTTCAAACGATGCATCATCAACTGAAAAAAATTGTAACGGACAGTGGTGCAGGATTGTTGGGGTATTAAATGTGTTAGGTGGTACTTGTGAAGTGTGCTTGCTGGTGAGTACCGATTGGAATCTACACAATAATTAACGATGAAGCTGGAATTCCTAGTGGCTATAATGTGAAGATGGATTCGTATTCATTCCAAGATCAAGATGGAAGGATGCATAGGTGGCACAGTACTCACGGTCCGCTAGTGTTCGTGAGTTATTTGCCGTCAACGCTGACGGTGCCATCTCTCCTACTTAGAGACACTAGTCTTTTCCTTGTCGTTGGCTTTTGTTTGTGCACCTTTTCAATCCGGACTGGAATTCTGTTACCGGTAACAATAATTATATATCTTTCTCTTTCTCTTTTCCAGCATTCCATCTTCATCAACGACGACCCTACCGGACTGATGAGATGACGATGATGATAAGATGCTGTAAAATTTATCCTCTCTGACGAAGGAATCACAGCCTTTGGACAACATTGATGACCTATGGACTACATCTTCACACGTGCCATAATGCTACACGTGTTAGTACGGTAAGTTGTTTCTGATTTAGGCGCAATTTAAGACAGAAACTAAAACTTTTCTTTTTTTTAAGGAATCACCCAGAAGAACGACGTGGAGTCTTTTTTCCCGGACGGATAACGCTGGCTGAAAAAACTCCCAGATTGACGATTGACGCAAATTCCGTTTGAAAACCTTCTGGCCGACCTCATAAGCTGATGCAAACTTCTTGAACTGTAAGTTGTACACTTTTCTATGCTCCTCCAACTTATCTTCTATAGTGGTCCCTCGCTTCGATGGAAAGTTCACCTTCATCCCTCTCCAGACGATGAAGGAATACAACGCCGTGTTGTTCATTTCCTTCACCTAGGGTATCCTAGTGTCCCACACTCGCTGGTTTAATTACATGTAGATGCGTAGGCATGCATTGATTTGCTTGGACTGGACTTGCTACGTATACAAGATGTTAGAAGTTTTTTTTTATTATTATAGTCACTTTAACGCTCTTGGGTCATTCGTGACTTGTCCGGAGGTGAGATTTGAACTCGTGACTTTGGCGTGAGAGGTATGGATGCTAACCACTACGCCGGGGTCGCCCCATAGATGGAGATCAGATTATTTTTCTACTAGATCACCCAAGACTAATTCAATATCTGTAGTATCGAAACATGTCCAAACAGATTCAAAGTGTCTATGTGGCTCATGACAACCTATTTTCGTGTATGCCAAATGTTCTAGGCTTTCCATATCGATATTTCGATACTATAGATATTATCCCAGTCTTTGTTGATCTAGTAAAACAAATCATCTGAACTGCAGTACGATTTGGAGAGCCTAAATCATCTGGTATACGTGGGAATAAATAAGCATTATCCATATAGACACTATGATTCTGTTTGGACATATTTTGATACTACAGACTTTATCCCAGTCGTGACAAACTTGGCACCGTTCGCGTGATTCCGGTGGTAAATGATGTAAAGGGACGGAATTGATTTGAATTGAGGAGGGTTAGCCATGATGGTTACCTATTATGTTTGGTGAAATATTTATTGATTTGTTTTCCAAATACTGTACGTAGGAATTTTAAGAAATGCACTATTGTACAGACGCCTTTAATTAAATACAACTTAAATAACCAACAACCAGGGATGTGGAGTCAGAATCGGAAGCATTTTTTGAGCATCAGGTGTCCAAGTTGGAGTCGAAGAAATAGTAACACCTGAGCAATGTTGACTGTCGCACCACTCGTTTAAACAGCATCTTGACTACCGAAGGTACGACGTTCTTTACTTATATAGCGCAACGCAACAGCCAAAGGTGCTACGTAAAGAGGGTTTTTGGGATAAGAGTAAAACATATTCAAAACCAACGACCTTGGCAACCTATGCCTAGGTGGTTTCTAGCAACACTGCCATTTCAATCAAGACATGCGTTGCTCGATTGGTTCTGGCTTTGACAGTTGAGTAAAATCAACCAGTCCGCTTCTCTCTTATCCTAGACACTCTCTAAAGCTACGAAAAGCTCCAATCTTGGTGTAGTTATTTGTTTCAAAGGTGTGACCTTCGACCTTCCATTTCTTCACGTAAGAGCTAGGTTATTTACTCGCAGATTAATGCATTGTCATTGTGCACCAGGTTTATCGTTAAACTTACGTGATTGGGTTGACGTTTTGGCAATAAGCTCAAACGAAAGGTCGTCATCTGAAATTTATTGTTGTTACGTTCTAATTTCTTGGATTTATCTTAAACGTCAAACTGATCAATGGCCCAATCTGAAATTAAAATCCGGGAAATATGATACCACTCTTTTAACTAGCTAGCTACTATAAGTGAATGGTAAATTTTGAGGTAGCTAACTAACAAGCTAAAAGGAGCACATATGTGATAAGCCCTCGTTAAATGTACTGAAAAGTCACCTCTATTACTAATTTCGATCGAAACCGATTTTCAGTTTCAATCAAAATCATCATTAGGGGTGATTTTTCAGTACCTTTAAACTCCAACCACATTCCCTGCCAATCACATATGTGCTCCTGCCCTAGCTCCTATCAATCTAGCTGATTTTTTTTTTCTACAAAAATTGGTACTATATCTAAAGCCTATCACTACTACTCTGAAATGCAACGATCGAGCTCACGGTAGTGGTCCTTCGAACTCCATAAACAAAAAGATCTTCGATGATAGCATTCTGCCACATCGATTGGTTTGCTCGAAAGCACGGTCCCTAAACGAATTTTTTATTCACCAAAAAGTCCCTATTCGGTGTTAATGGTGTTGCTATGGTAGCGACTATGGAAGGGGATGCGCAGTGGGTGAAAGTCGTGAAAATCGAAATTTTGATCAACGTAGGCGTGCATGTTTTTTTCTTCATTGAAACGTCAATTTTTTAAACGATGCATCATCAACTGAACAAAATGTAACGGACAGTGGTGCAGGATTGTTGGGGTATTAAATGTGTTAGGTGGTACTTGTGAAGTGTGCTTGCTGGTGAGTACCGATTGGAATCTACACAATAATTAACGATGAAGCTGGAATTCCTAGTGGCTATAATGTGAAGATGGATTCGTATTCATTCCAAGATCAAGATGGAAGGATGCATAGGTGGCACAGTACTCACGGTCCGCTAGTGTTCGTGAGTTATTTGCCGTCAACGCTGACGGTGCCATCTCTCCTACTTAGAGACACTAGTCTTTTCCTTGTCGTTGGCTTTTGTTTGTGCACCTTTTCAATCCGGACTGAAATTCTGTTACCGGTAACAATAATTATATATCTTTCTCTTTCTCTTTTTCAGCATTCCATCTTCATCAACGACGACCCTACCGGACTGATGAGATGACGATGATGATAAGATGCTGTAAAATTTATCCTCTCTGACGAAGGAATCACAGCCTTTGGACAACATTGATGACCTATGGACTACATCTTCACACGTGCCATAATGCTACACGTGTTAGTACGGTAAGTTGTTTCTGATTTAGGCGCAATTTAAGACAGAAACTAAAACTTTTCTTTTTTTTAAGGAATCACCCAGAAGAACGACGTGGAGTCTTTTTTCCCGGACGGATAACGCTGGCTGAAAAAACTCCCAGATTGACGATTGACGCAAATTCCGTTTGAAAACCTTCTGGCCGACCTCATAAGCTGATGCAAACTTCTTGAACTGTAAGTTGTACACTTTTCTATGCTCCTCCAACTTATCTTCTATAGTGGTCCCTCGCTTCGATGGAAAGTTCACCTTCATCCCTCTCCAGACGATGAAGGAATACAACGCCGTGTTGTTCATTTCCTTCACCTAGGGTATCCTAGTGTCCCACACTCGCTGGTTTAATTACATGTAGATGCGTAGGCATGCATTGATTTGCTTGGACTGGACTTGCTACGTATACAAGATGTTAGAAGTTTTTTTTTATTATTATAGTCACTTTAACGCTCTTGGGTCATTCGTGACTTGTCCGGAGGTGAGATTTGAACTCGTGACTTTGGCGTGAGAGGTATGGATGCTAACCACTACGCCGGGGTCGCCCCATAGATGGAGATCAGATTATTTTTCTACTAGATCACCCAAGACTAATTCAATATCTGTAGTATCGAAACATGTCCAAACAGATTCAAAGTGTCTATGTGGCTCATGACAACCTATTTTCGTGTATGCCAAATGTTCTAGGCTTTCCATATCGATATTTCGATACTATAGATATTATCCCAGTCTTTGTTGATCTAGTAAAACAAATCATCTGAACTGCAGTATGATTTGGAGAGCCTAAATCATCTGGTATACGTGGGAATAAATAAGCATTATCCATATAGACACTATGATTCTGTTTGGACATATTTTGATACTACAGACTTTATCCCAGTCGTGACAAACTTGGCACCGTTCGCGTGATTCCGGTGGTAAATGATGTAACGGGACGGAATTGATTTGAATTGAGGAGGGTTAGCCATGATGGTTACCTATTATGTTTGGTGAAATATTTATTGATTTGTTTTCCAAATACTGTACGTAGGAATTTTAAGAAATGCACTATTGTACAGACGCCTTTAATTAAATACAACTTAAATAACCAACAACCAGGGATGTGGAGTCAGAATCGGAAGCATTTTTTGAGCATCAGGTGTCCAAGTTGGAGTCGAAGAAATAGTAACACCTGAGCAATGTTGACTGTCGCACCACTCGTTTAAACAGCATCTTGACTACCGAAGGTACGACGTTCTTTACTTATATAGCGCAACGCAACAGCCAAAGGTGCTACGTAAAGAGGGTTTTTGGGATAAGAGAAAAACATATTCAAAACCAACGACCTTGGCAACCTATGCCTAGGTGGTTTCTAGCAACACTGCCATTTCAATCAAGACATGCGTTGCTCGATTGGTTCTGGCTTTGACAGTTGAGTAAAATCAACCAGTCCGCTTCTCTCTTATCCTAGACACTCTCTAAAGCTACGAAAAGCTCCAATCTTGGTGTAGTTATTTGTTTCAAAGGTGTGACCTTCGACCTTCACGTAAGAGCTAGGTTATTTACTCGCAGATTAATGCATTGTCATTGTGCACCAGGTTTATCGTTAAACTTACGTGATTGGGTTGACGTTTTGGCAATAAGCTCAAACGAAAGGTCGTCATCTGAAATTTATTGTTGTTACGTTCTAATTTCTTGGATTTATCTTAAACGTCAAACTGATCAATGGCCCAATCTGAAATTAAAATCCGGGAAATATGATACCACTCTTTTAACTAGCTAGCTACTATAAGTGAATGGTAAATTTTGAGGTAGCTAACTAACAAGCTAAAAGGAGCACATATGTGATAAGCCCTCGTTAAATGTACTGAAAAGTCACCTCTATTACTAATTTCGATCGAAACCGATTTTCAGTTTCAATCAAAATCATCATTAGGGGTGATTTTTCAGTACCTTTAAACTCCAACCACATTCCCTGCCAATCACATATGTGCTCCTGCCCTAGCTCCTATCAATCTAGCTGATTTTTTTTTTCTACAAAAATTGGTACTATATCTAAAGCCTATCACTACTACTCTGAAATGCAACGATCGAGCTCACGGTAGTGGTCCTTCGAACTCCATAAACAAAAAGATCTTCGATGATAGCATTCTGCCACATCGATTGGTTTGCTCGAAAGCACGGTCCCTAAACGAATTTTTTATTCACCAAAAAGTCCCTATTCGGTGTTAATGGTGTTGCTATGGTAGCGACTATGGAAGGGGATGCGCAGTGGGTGAAAGTCGTGAAAATCGAAATTTTGATCAACGTAGGCATGCAGGTTTTTTGCTTCATTGAAACGTCAATTTTTTAAACGATGCATCATCAACTGAAAAAATTGTAACGGACAGTGGTGCAGGATTGTTGGGGTATTAAATGTGTGACAAAGTTAGGTGGTACTTGTGAAGTGTGCTTGCTGGTGAGTACCGATTGGAATCTACACAATAATTAACGGTGAAGCTGGAATTCCTAGTGGCTATAATGTGAAGATGGATTCGTATTCATTCCAAGATCAAGATGGAAGGATGCATAGGTGGCACAGTACTCACGGTCCGCTAGTGTTCGTGAGTTATTTGCCGTCAACGCTGACGGTGCCATCTCTCCTACTTAGAGACACTAGTCTTTTCCTTGTCGTTGGGTTTTGTTTGTGCACCTTTTCAATCCGGACTGAAATTCTGTTACCGGTAACAATAATTATATATCTTTCTCTTTCTCTTTTTCAGCATTCCATCTTCATCAACGACGACCCTACCGGACTGATGAGATGACGATGATGATAAGATGCTGTAAAATTTATCCTCTCTGACGAAGGAATCACAGCCTTTGGACAACATTGATGACCTATGGACTACATCTTCACACGTGCCATAATGCTACACGTGTTAGTACGGTAAGTTGTTTCTGATTTAGGCGCAATTTAAGACAGAAACTAAAACTTTTCTTTTTTTTAAGGAATCACCCAGAAGAACGACGTGGAGTCTTTTTTCCCGGACGGATAACGCTGGCTGAAAAAACTCCCAGATTGACGATTGACGCAAATTCCGTTTGAAAACCTTCTGGCCGACCTCATAAGCTGATGCAAACTTCTTGAACTGTAAGTTGTACACTTTTCTATGCTCCTCCAACTTAAATTATCTTCTATAGTGGTCCCTCGCTTCGATGGAAAGTTCACCTTCATCCCTCTCCAGACGATGAAGGAATACAACGCCGTGTTGTTCATTTCCTTCACCTAGGGTATCCTAGTGTCCCACACTCGCTGGTTTAATTACATGTAGATGCGTAGGCATGCATTGATTTGCTTGGACTGGACTTGCTACGTATACAAGATGTTAGAAGTTTTTTTTTTATTATTATAGTCACTTTAACGCTCTTGGGTCATTCGTGACTTGTCCGGAGGTGAGATTTGAACTCGTGACTTTGGCGTGAGAGGTATGGATGCTAACCACTACGCCGGGGTCGCCCCATAGATGGAGATCAGATTATTTTTCTACTAGATCACCCAAGACTAATTCAATATCTGTAGTATCGAAACATGTCCAAACAGATTCAAAGTGTCTATGTGGCTCATGACAACCTATTTTCGTGTATGCCAAATGTTCTAGGCTTTCCATATCGATATTTCGATACTATAGATATTATCCCAGTCTTTGTTGATCTAGTAAAACAAATCATCTGAACTGCAGTACGATTTGGAGAGCCTAAATCATCTGGTATACGTGGGAATAAATAAGCATTATCCATATAGACACTATGAGCAATGTTGACTGTCGCACCACTCGTTTAAACAGCATCTTGACTACCGAAGGTACGACGTTCTTTACTTATATAGCGCAACGCAACAGCCAAAGGTGCTACGTAAAGAGGGTTTTTGGGATAAGAGAAAAACATATTCAAAACCAACGACCTTGGCAACCTATGCCTAGGTGGTTTCTAGCAACACTGCCATTTCAATCAAGACATGCGTTGCTCGATTGGTTCTGGCTTTGACAGTTGAGTAAAATCAACCAGTCCGCTTCTCTCTTATCCTAGACACTCTCTAAAGCTACGAAAAGCTCCAATCTTGGTGTAGTTATTTGTTTCAAAGGTGTGACCTTCGACCTTCACGTAAGAGCTAGGTTATTTACTCGCAGATTAATGCATTGTCATTGTGCACCAGGTTTATCGTTAAACTTACGTGATTGGGTTGACGTTTTGGCAATAAGCTCAAACGAAAGGTCGTCATCTGAAATTTATTGTTGTTACGTTCTAATTTCTTGGATTTATCTTAAACGTCAAACTGATCAATGGCCCAATCTGAAATTAAAATCCGGGAAATATGATACCACTCTTTTAACTAGCTAGCTACTATAAGTGAATGGTAAATTTTGAGGTAGCTAACTAACAAGCTAAAAGGAGCACATATGTGATAAGCCCTCGTTAAATGTACTGAAAAGTCACCTCTATTACTAATTTCGATCGAAACCGATTTTCAGTTTCAATCAAAATCATCATTAGGGGTGATTTTTCAGTACCTTTAAACTCCAACCACATTCCCTGCCAATCACATATGTGCTGCTGCCCTAGCTCCTATCAATCTAGCTGATTTTTTTTTCTACAAAAATTGGTACTATATCTAAAGCCTATCACTACTACTCTGAAATGCAACGATCGAGCTCACGGTAGTGGTCCTTCGAACTCCATAAACAAAAAGATCTTCGATGATAGCATTCTGCCACATCGATTGGTTTGCTCGAAAGCACGGTCCCTAAACGAATTTTTTATTCACCAAAAAGTCCCTATTCGGTGTTAATGGTGTTGCTATGGTAGCGACTATGGAAGGGGATGCGCAGTGGGTGAAAGTCGTGAAAATCGAAATTTTGATCAACGTAGGCGTGCATGTTTTTTTCTTCATTGAAACGTCAATTTTTTAAACGATGCATCATCAACTGAAAAAATTGTAACGGACAGTGGTGCAGGATTGTTGGGGTATTAAATGTGTGACAAAGTTAGGTGGTACTTGTGAAGTGTGCTTGCTGGTGAGTACCGATTGGAATCTACACAATAATTAACGGTGAAGCTGGAATTCCTAGTGGCTATAATGTGAAGATGGATTCGTATTCATTCCACGATCAAGATGGAAGGATGCATAGGTGGCACAGTACTCACGGTCCGCTAGTGTTCGTGAGTTATTTGCCGTCAACGCTGACGGTGCCATCTCTCCTACTTAGAGACACTAGTCTTTTCCTTGTCGTTGGCTTTTGTTTGTGCACCTTTTCAATCCGGACTGAAATTCTGTTACCGGTAACAATAATTATATATCTTTCTCTTTCTCTTTTTCAGCATTCCATCTTCATCAACGACGACCCTACCGGACTGATGAGATGACGATGATGATAAGATGCTGTAAAATTTATCCTCTCTGACGAAGGAATCACAGCCTTTGGACAACATTGATGACCTATGGACTACATCTTCACACGTGCCATAATGCTACACGTGTTAGTACGGTAAGTTGTTTCTGATTTAGGCGCAATTTAAGACAGAAACTAAAACTTTTCTTTTTTTTAAGGAATCACCCAGAAGAACGACGTGGAGTCTTTTTTCCCGGACGGATAACGCTGGCTGAAAAAACTCCCAGATTGACGATTGACGCAAATTCCGTTTGAAAACCTTCTGGCCGACCTCATAAGCTGATGCAAACTTCTTGAACTGTAAGTTGTACACTTTTCTATGCTCCTCCAACTTATCTTCTATAGTGGTCCCTCGCTTCGATGGAAAGTTCACCTTCATCCCTCTCCAGACGATGAAGGAATACAACGCCGTGTTGTTCATTTCCTTCACCTAGGGTATCCTAGTGTCCCACACTCGCTGGTTTAATTACATGTAGATGCGTAGGCATGCATTGATTTGCTTGGACTGGACTTGCTACGTATACAAGATGTTAGAAGTTTTTTTTTATTATTATAGTCACTTTAACGCTCTTGGGTCATTCGTGACTTGTCCGGAGGTGAGATTTGAACTCGTGACTTTGGCGTGAGAGGTATGGATGCTAACCACTACGCCGGGGTCGCCCCATAGATGGAGATCAGATTATTTTTCTACTAGATCACCCAAGACTAATTCAATATCTGTAGTATCGAAACATGTCCAAACAGATTCAAAGTGTCTATGTGGCTCATGACAACCTATTTTCGTGTATGCCAAATGTTCTAGGCTTTCCATATCGATATTTCGATACTATAGATATTATCCCAGTCTTTGTTGATCTAGTAAAACAAATCATCTGAACTGCAGTACGATTTGGAGAGCCTAAATCATCTGGTATACGTGGGAATAAATAAGCATTATCCATATAGACACTATGATTCTGTTTGGACATATTTTGATACTACAGACTTTATCCCAGTCGTGACAAACTTGGCACCGTTCGCGTGATTCCGGTGGTAAATGATGTAACGGGACGGAATTGATTTGAATTGAGGAGGGTTAGCCATGATGGTTACCTATTATGTTTGGTGAAATATTTATTGATTTGTTTTCCAAATACTGTACGTAGGAATTTTAAGAAATGCACTATTGTACAGACGCCTTTAATTAAATACAACTTAAATAACCAACAACCAGGGATGTGGAGTCAGAATCGGAAGCATTTTTTGAGCATCAGGTGTCCAAGTTGGAGTCGAAGAAATAGTAACACCTGAGCAATGTTGACTGTCGCACCACTCGTTTAAACAGCATCTTGACTACCGAAGGTACGACGTTCTTTACTTATATAGCGCAACGCAACAGCCAAAGGTGCTACGTAAAGAGGGTTTTTGGGATAAGAGAAAAACATATTCAAAACCAACGACCTTGGCAACCTATGCCTAGGTGGTTTCTAGCAACACTGCCATTTCAATCAAGACATGCGTTGCTCGATTGGTTCTGGCTTTGACAGTTGAGTAAAATCAACCAGTCCGCTTCTCTCTTATCCTAGACACTCTCTAAAGCTACGAAAAGCTCCAATCTTGGTGTAGTTATTTGTTTCAAAGGTGTGACCTTCGACCTTCCATTTCTTCACGTAAGAGCTAGGTTATTTACTCGCAGATTAATGCATTGTCATTGTGCACCAGGTTTATCGTTAAACTTACGTGATTGGGTTGACGTTTTGGCAATAAGCTCAAACGAAAGGTCGTCATCTGAAATTTATTGTTGTTACGTTCTAATTTCTTGGATTTATCTTAAACGTCAAACTGATCAATGGCCCAATCTGAAATTAAAATCCGGGAAATATGATACCACTCTTTTAACTAGCTAGCTACTATAAGTGAATGGTAAATTTTGAGGTAGCTAACTAACAAGCTAAAAGGAGCACATATGTGAAAACCCCTTGTTAAATGTACTGAAAAGTCACCTCTATTACTAATTTCGATCGAAACCGATTTTCAGTTTCAATCAAAATCATCATTAGGGGTGATTTTTCAGTACCTTTAAACTCCAACCACATTCCCTGCCAATCACATATGTGCTCCTGCCCTAGCTCCTATCAATCTAGCTGATTTTTTTTCTACAAAAATTGGTACTATATCTAAAGCCTATCACTACTACTCTGAAATGCAACGATCGAGCTCACGGTAGTGGTCCTTCGAACTCCATAAACAAAAAGATCTTCGATGATAGCATTCTGCCACATCGATTGGTTTGCTCGAAAGCACGGTCCCTAAACGAATTTTTTATTCATCAAAAAGTCCCTATTCGGTGTTAATGGTGTTGCTATGGTAGCGACTATGGAAGGGGATGCGCAGTGGGTGAAAGTCGTGAAAATCGAAATTTTGATCAACGTAGGCGTGCATGTTTTTTTCTTCATTGAAACGTCAATTTTTTAAACGATGCATCATCAACTGAAAAAATTGTAACGGACAGTGGTATTAAATGTGTGACAAAGTTAGGTGGTACTTGTGAAGTGTGCTTGCTGGTGAGTACCGATTGGAATCTACACAATAATTAACGGTGAAGCTGGAATTCCTAGTGGCTATAATGTGAAGATGGATTCGTATTCATTCCAAGATCAAGATGGAAGGATGCATAGGTGGCACAGTACTCACGGTCCGCTAGTGTTCGTGAGTTATTTGCCGTCAACGCTGACGGTGCCATCTCTCCTACTTAGAGACACTAGTCTTTTCCTTGTCGTTGGCTTTTGTTTGTGCACCTTTTCAATCCGGACTGAAATTCTGTTACCGGTAACAATAATTATATATCTTTCTCTTTCTCTTTTTCAGCATTCCATCTTCATCAACGACGACCCTACCGGACTGATGAGATGACGATGATGATAAGATGCTGTAAAATTTATCCTCTCTGACGAAGGAATCACAGCCTTTGGACAACATTGATGACCTATGGACTACATCTTCACACGTGCCATAATGCTACACGTGTTAGTACGGTAAGTTGTTTCTGATTTAGGCGCAATTTAAGACAGAAACTAAAACTTTTCTTTTTTTTAAGGAATCACCCAGAAGAACGACGTGGAGTCTTTTTTTCCCGGACGGATAACGCTGGCTGAAAAAAACTCCCAGATTGACGATTGACGCAAATTCCGTCTGAAAACCTTCTGGCCGACCTCATAAGCTGATGCAAACTTCTTGAACTGTAAGTTGTACACTTTTCTATGCTCCTCCAACTTATCTTCTATAGTGGTCCCTCGCTTCGATGGAAAGTTCACCTTCATCCCTCTCCAGACGATGAAGGAATACAACGCCGGTTTTTCATTTCCTTGACCTAGGGTATCCTAGTGTCCCACACTCGCTGGTTTAATTACATGTAGATGCGTAGGCATGCGTTGATTTGCTTGGACTGGACTTGCTACGTATACAAGATGTTATAAGTTTTTTTTATTATTATTATAGTCACTTCAACGCTCTTGGGTCATTCGTGACTTGTCCGGAGGTGAGATTTGAACTCGTGACTTTGGCGTGAGAGGTATGGATGCTAACCACTACGCCGGGGTCGCCCCATAGATGGAGATCAGATTATTTTTCTACTAGATCACCCAAGACTAATTCAATATCTGTAGTATCGAAACATATCCAAACAGATTCAAAGTGTCTATGTGGCTCATGACAACCTATTTTCGTGTATGCCAAATGTTCCAGGCTTTCCATATCGATATTTCGATACTATAGATATTATCCCAGTCTTTGTTGATCTAGTAAAACAAATCATCTGAACTGCAGTACGATTTGGAGAGCCTAAATCATCTGGTATACGTGGGAATAAATAAGCATTATCCATATAGACACTATGATTCTGTTTGGACATATTTTGATACTACAGACTTTATCCCAGTCGTGACAAACTTGGCACCGTTCGCGTGATTCCGGTGGTAAATGATGTAACGGGACGGAATTGATTTGAATTGAGGAGGGTTAGCCATGATGGTTACCTATTATGTTTGGTGAAATATTTATTGATTTGTTTTCCAAATACTGTACGTAGGAATTTTAAGAAATGCACTATTGTACAGACGCCTTTAATTAAATACAACTTAAATAACCAACAACCAGGGATGTGGAGTCAGAATCGGAAGCATTTTTTGAGCATCAGGTGTCCAAGTTGGAGTCGAAGAAATAGTAACACCTGAGCAATGTTGACTGTCGCACCACTCGTTTAAACAGCATCTTGACTACCGAAGGTACGACGTTCTTTACTTATATAGCGCAACGCAACAGCCAAAGGTGCTACGTAAAGAGGGTTTTTGGGATAAGAGAAAAACATATTCAAAACCAACGACCTTGGCAACCTATGCCTAGGTGGTTTCTAGCAACACTGCCATTTCAATCAAGACATGCGTTGCTCGATTGGTTCTGGCTTTGACAGTTGAGTAAAATCAACCAGTCCGCTTCTCTCTTATCCTAGACACTCTCTAAAGCTACGAAAAGCTCCAATCTTGGTGTAGTTATTTGTTTCAAAGGTGTGACCTTCGACCTTCCATTTCTTCACGTAAGAGCTAGGTTATTTACTCGCAGATTAATGCATTGTCATTGTGCACCAGGTTTATCGTTAAACTTACGTGATTGGGTTGACGTTTTGGCAATAAGCTCAAACGAAAGGTCGTCATCTGAAATTTATTGTTGTTACGTTCTAATTTCTTGGATTTATCTTAAACGTCAAACTGATCAATGGCCCAATCTGAAATTAAAATCCGGGAAATATGATACCACTCTTTTAACTAGCTAGCTACTATAAGTGAATGGTAAATTTTGAGGTAGCTAACTAACAAGCTAAAAGGAGCACATATGTGATAAGCCCTCGTTAAATGTACTGAAAAGTCACCTCTATTACTAATTTCGATCGAAACCGATTTTCAGTTTCAATCAAAATCATCATTAGGGGTGATTTTTCAGTACCTTTAAACTCCAACCACATTCCCTGCCAATCACATATGTGCTCCTGCCCTAGCTCCTATCAATCTAGCTGATTTTTTTTTCTACAAAAATTGGTACTATATCTAAAGCCTATCACTACTACTCTGAAATGCAACGATCGAGCTCACGGTAGTGGTCCTTCGAACTCCATAAACAAAAAGATCTTCGATGATAGCATTCTGCCACATCGATTGGTTTGCTCGAAAGCACGGTCCCTAAACGAATTTTTTATTCACCAAAAAGTCCCTATTCGGTGTTAATGGTGTTGCTATGGTAGCGACTATGGAAGGGGATGCGCAGTGGGTGAAAGTCGTGAAAATCGAAATTTTGATCAACGTAGGCGTGCATGTTTTTTTCTTCATTGAAACGTCAATTTTTTAAACGATGCATCATCAACTGAAAAAATTGTAACGGACCAGTGGTGCAGGATTGTTGGGGTATTAAATGTGTGACAAAGTTAGGTGGTACTTGTGAAGTGTGCTTGCTGGTGAGTACCGATTGGAATCTACACAATAATTAACGGTGAAGCTGGAATTCCTAGTGGCTATAATGTGAAGATGGATTCGTATTCATTCCAAGATCAAGATGGAAGGATGCATAGGTGGCACAGTACTCACGGTCCGCTAGTGTTCGTGAGTTATTTGCCGTCAACGCTGACGGTGCCATCTCTCCTACTTAGAGACACTAGTCTTTTCCTTGTCGTTGGCTTTTGTTTGTGCACCTTTTCAATCCGGACTGAAATTCTGTTACCGGTAACAATAATTATATATCTTTCTCTTTCTCTTTTTCAGCATTCCATCTTCATCAACGACGACCCTACCGGACTGATGAGATGACGATGATGATAAGATGCTGTAAAATTTATCCTCTCTGACGAAGGAATCACAGCCTTTGGACAACATTGATGACCTATGGACTACATCTTCACACGTGCCATAATGCTACACGTGTTAGTACGGTAAGTTGTTTCTGATTTAGGCGCAATTTAAGACAGAAACTAAAACTTTTCTTTTTTTTAAGGAATCACCCAGAAGAACGACGTGGAGTCTTTTTTCCCGGACGGATAACGCTGGCTGAAAAAACTCCCAGATTGACGATTGACGCAAATTCCGTTTGAAAACCTTCTGGCCGACCTCATAAGCTGATGCAAACTTCTTGAACTGTAAGTTGTACACTTTTCTATGCTCCTCCAACTTATCTTCTATAGTGGTCCCTCGCTTCGATGGAAAGTTCACCTTCATCCCTCTCCAGACGATGAAGGAATACAACGCCGTGTTGTTCATTTCCTTCACCTAGGGTATCCTAGTGTCCCACACTCGCTGGTTTAATTACATGTAGATGCGTAGGCATGCATTGATTTGCTTGGACTGGACTTGCTACGTATACAAGATGTTAGAAGTTTTTTTTTTATTATTATAGTCACTTTAACGCTCTTGGGTCATTCGTGACTTGTCCGGAGGTGAGATTTGAACTCGTGACTTTGGCGTGAGAGGTATGGATGCTAACCACTACGCCGGGGTCGCCCCATAGATGGAGATCAGATTATTTTTCTACTAGATCACCCAAGACTAATTCAATATCTGTAGTATCGAAACATGTCCAAACAGATTCAAAGTGTCTATGTGGCTCATGATAACCTATTTTCGTGTATGCCAAATGTTCTAGGCTTTCCATATCGATATTTCGATACTATAGATATTATCCCAGTCTTTGTTGATCTAGTAAAACAAATCATCTGAACTGCAGTACGATTTGGAGAGCCTAAATCATCTGGTATACGTGGGAATAAATAAGCATTATCCATATAGACGCTATGATTCTGTTTGGACATATTTTGATACTACAGACTTTATCCCAGTCGTGACAAACTTGGCACCGTTCGCGTGATTCCGGTGGTAAATGATGTAACGGGACGGAATTGATTTGAATTGAGGAGGGTTAGCCATGATGGTTACCTATTATGTTTGGTGAAATATTTATTGATTTGTTTTCCAAATACTGTACGTAGGAATTTTAAGAAATGCACTATTGTACAGACGCCTTTAATTAAATACAACTTAAATAACCAACAACCAGGGATGTGGAGTCAGAATCGGAAGCATTTTTTGAGCATCAGGTGTCCAAGTTGGAGTCGAAGAAATAGTAACACCTGAGCAATGTTGACTGTCGCACCACTCGTTTAAACAGCATCTTGACTACCGAAGGTACGACGTTCTTTACTTATATAGCGTAACGCAACAGCCAAAGGTGCTACGTAAAGAGGGTTTTTGGGATAAGAGAAAAACATATTCAAAACCAACGACCTTGGCAACCTATGCCTAGGTGGTTTCTAGCAACACTGCCATTTCAATCAAGACATGCGTTGCTCGATTGGTTCTGGCTTTGACAGTTGAGTAAAATCAACCAGTCCGCTTCTCTCTTATCCTAGACACTCTCTAAAGCTACGAAAAGCTCCAATCTTGGTGTAGTTATTTGTTTCAAAGGTGTGACCTTCGACCTTCCATTTCTTCACGTAAGAGCTAGGTTATTTACTCGCAGATTAATGCATTGTCATTGTGCACCAGGTTTATCGTTAAACTTACGTGATTGGGTTGACGTTTTGGCAATAAGCTCAAACGAAAGGTCGTCATCTGAAATTTATTGTTGTTACGTTCTAATTTCTTGGATTTATCTTAAACGTCAAACTGATCAATGGCCCAATCTGAAATTAAAATCCGGGAAATATGATACCACTCTTTTAACTAGCTAGCTACTATAAGTGAATGGTAAATTTTGAGGTAGCTAACTAACAAGCTAAAAGGAGCACATATGTGATAAGCCCTCGTTAAATGTACTGAAAAGTCACCTCTATTACTAATTTCGATCGAAACCGATTTTCAGTTTCAATCAAAATCATCATTAGGGGTGATTTTTCAGTACCTTTAAACTCCAACCACATTCCCTGCCAATCACATATGTGCTCCTGCCCTAGCTCCTATCAATCTAGCTGATTTTTTTTTCTACAAAAATTGGTACTATATCTAAAGCCTATCACTACTACTCTGAAATGCAACGATCGAGCTCACGGTAGTGGTCCTTCGAACTCCATAAACAAAAAGATCTTCGATGATAGCATTCTGCCACATCGATTGGTTTGCTCGAAAGCACGGTCCCTAAACGAATTTTTTATTCACCAAAAAGTCCCTATTCGGTGTTAATGGTGTTGCTATGGTAGCGACTATGGAAGGGGATGCGCAGTGGGTGAAAGTCGTGAAAATCGAAATTTTGATCAACGTAGGCGTGCAGGGTTTTTGCTTCATTGAAACGTCAATTTTTTAAACGATGCATCATCAACTGAAAAAATTGTAACGGACAGTGGTGCAGGATTGTTGGGGTATTAAATGTGTGACAAAGTTAGGTGGTACTTGTGAAGTGTGCTTGCTGGTGAGTAACGATTGGAATCTACACAATAATTAACGGTGAAGCTGGAATTCTTAGTGGCTATAATGTGAAGATGGATTCGTATTCATTACAAGATCAAGATGGAAGGATGCATAGGTGGCACAGTACTCACGGTCCGCTAGTGTTCGTGAGTTATTTGCCGTCAACGCTGACGGTGCCATCTCTCCTACTTAGAGACACTAGTCTTTTCCTTGTCGTTGGGTTTTGTTTGTGCACCTTTTCAATCCGGACTGAAATTCTGTTACCGGTAACAATAATTATATATCTTTCTCTTTCTCTTTTTCAGCATTCCATCTTCATCAACGACGACCCTACCGGACTGATGAGATGACGATGATGATAAGATGCTGTAAAATTTATCCTCTCTGACGAAGGAATCACAGCCTTTGGACAACATTGATGACCTATGGACTACATCTTCACACGTGCCATAATGCTACACGTGTTAGTACGGTAAGTTGTTTCTGATTTAGGCGCAATTTAAGACAGAAACTAAAACTTTTCTTTTTTTAAGGAATCACCCAGAAGAACGACGTGGAGTCTTTTTTCCCGGACGGATAACGCTGGCTGAAAAAACTCCCAGATTGACGATTGACGCAAATTCCGTTTGAAAACCTTCTGGCCGACCTCATAAGCTGATGCAAACTTCTTGAACTGTAAGTTGTACACTTTTCTATGCTCCTCCAACTTATCTTCTATAGTGGTCCCTCGCTTCGATGGAAAGTTCACCTTCATCCCTCTCCAGACGATGAAGGAATACAACGCCGTGTTGTTCATTTCCTTCACCTAGGGTATCCTAGTGTCCCACACTCGCTGGTATAATTACATGTAGATGCGTAGGCATGCATTGATTTGCTTGGACTGGACTTGCTACGTATACAAGATGTTAGAAGTTTTTTTTTATTATTATAGTCACTTTAACGCTCTTGGGTCATTCGTGACTTGTCCGGAGGTGAGATTTGAACTCGTGACTTTGGCGTGAGAGGTATGGATGCTAACCACTACGCCGGGGTCGCCCCATAGATGGAGATCAGATTATTTTTCTACTAGATCACCCAAGACTAATTCAATATCTGTAGTATCGAAACATGTCCAAACAGATTCAAAGTGTCTATGTGGCTCATGACAACCTATTTTCGTGTATGCCAAATGTTCTAGGCTTTCCATATCGATATTTCGATACTATAGATATTATCCCAGTCTTTGTTGATCTAGTAAAACAAATCATCTGAACTGCAGTACGATTTGGAGAGCCTAAATCATCTGGTATACGTGGGAATAAACAAGCATTATCCATATAGACACTATGATTCTGTTTGGACATATTTTGATACTACAGACTTTATCCCAGTCGTGACAAACTTGGCACCGTTCGCGTGATTCCGGTGGTAAATGATGTAACGGGACGGAATTGATTTGAATTGAGGAGGGTTAGCCATGATGGTTACCTATTATGTTTGGTGAAATATTTATTGATTTGTTTTCCAAATACTGTACGTAGGAATTTTAAGAAATGCACTATTGTACAGACGCCTTTAATTAAATACAACTTAAATAACCAACAACCAGGGATGTGGAGTCAGAATCGGAAGCATTTTTTGAGCATCAGGTGTCCAAGTTGGAGTCGAAGAAATAGTAACACCTGAGCAATGTTGACTGTCGCACCACTCGTTTAAACAGCATCTTGACTACCGAAGGTACGACGTTCTTTACTTATATAGCGCAACGCAACAGCCAAAGGTGCTACGTAAAGAGGGTTTTTGGGATAAGAGAAAAACATATTCAAAACCAACGACCTTGGCAACCTATGCCTAGGTGGTTTCTAGCAACACTGCCATTTCAATCAAGACATGCGTTGCTCGATTGGTTCTGGCTTTGACAGTTGAGTAAAATCAACCAGTCCGCTTCTCTCTTATCCTAGACACTCTCTAAAGCTACGAAAAGCTCCAATCTTGGTGTAGTTATTTGTTTCAAAGGTGTGACCTTCGACCTTCCATTTCTTCACGTAAGAGCTAGGTTATTTACTCGCAGATTAATGCATTGTCATTGTGCACCAGGTTTATCGTTAAACTTACGTGATTGGGTTGACGTTTTGGCAATAAGCTCAAACGAAAGGTCGTCATCTGAAATTTATTGTTGTTACGTTCTAATTTCTTGGATTTATCTTAAACGTCAAACTGATCAATGGCCCAATCTGAAATTAAAATCCGGGAAATATGATACCACTCTTTTAACTAGCTAGCTACTATAAGTGAATGGTAAATTTTGAGGTAGCTAACTAACAAGCTAAAAGGAGCACATATGTGAAAACCCCTTGTTAAATGTACTGAAAAGTCACCTCTATTACTAATTTCGATCGAAACCGATTTTCAGTTTCAATCAAAATCATCATTAGGGGTGATTTTTCAGTACCTTTAAACTCCAACCACATTCCCTGCCAATCACATATGTGCTCCTGCCCTAGCTCCTATCAATCTAGCTGATTTTTTTTCTACAAAAATTGGTACTATATCTAAAGCCTATCACTACTACTCTGAAATGCAACGATCGAGCTCACGGTAGTGGTCCTTCGAACTCCATAAACAAAAAGATCTTCGATGATAGCATTCTGCCACATCGATTGGTTTGCTCGAAAGCACGGTCCCTAAACGAATTTTTTATTCATCAAAAAGTCCCTATTCGGTGTTAATGGTGTTGCTATGGTAGCGACTATGGAAGGGGATGCGCAGTGGGTGAAAGTCGTGAAAATCGAAATTTTGATCAACGTAGGCGTGCATGTTTTTTTCTTCATTGAAACGTCAATTTTTTAAACGATGCATCATCAACTGAAAAAATTGTAACGGACAGTGGTATTAAATGTGTGACAAAGTTAGGTGGTACTTGTGAAGTGTGCTTGCTGGTGAGTACCGATTGGAATCTACACAATAATTAACGGTGAAGCTGGAATTCCTAGTGGCTATAATGTGAAGATGGATTCGTATTCATTCCAAGATCAAGATGGAAGGATGCATAGGTGGCACAGTACTCACGGTCCGCTAGTGTTCGTGAGTTATTTGCCGTCAACGCTGACGGTGCCATCTCTCCTACTTAGAGACACTAGTCTTTTCCTTGTCGTTGGCTTTTGTTTGTGCACCTTTTCAATCCGGACTGAAATTCTGTTACCGGTAACAATAATTATATATCTTTCTCTTTCTCTTTTTCAGCATTCCATCTTCATCAACGACGACCCTACCGGACTGATGAGATGACGATGATGATAAGATGCTGTAAAATTTATCCTCTCTGACGAAGGAATCACAGCCTTTGGACAACATTGATGACCTATGGACTACATCTTCACACGTGCCATAATGCTACACGTGTTAGTACGGTAAGTTGTTTCTGATTTAGGCGCAATTTAAGACAGAAACTAAAACTTTTCTTTTTTTTAAGGAATCACCCAGAAGAACGACGTGGAGTCTTTTTTTCCCGGACGGATAACGCTGGCTGAAAAAAACTCCCAGATTGACGATTGACGCAAATTCCGTCTGAAAACCTTCTGGCCGACCTCATAAGCTGATGCAAACTTCTTGAACTGTAAGTTGTACACTTTTCTATGCTCCTCCAACTTATCTTCTATAGTGGTCCCTCGCTTCGATGGAAAGTTCACCTTCATCCCTCTCCAGACGATGAAGGAATACAACGCCGGTTTTTCATTTCCTTGACCTAGGGTATCCTAGTGTCCCACACTCGCTGGTTTAATTACATGTAGATGCGTAGGCATGCGTTGATTTGCTTGGACTGGACTTGCTACGTATACAAGATGTTATAAGTTTTTTTTATTATTATTATAGTCACTTCAACGCTCTTGGGTCATTCGTGACTTGTCCGGAGGTGAGATTTGAACTCGTGACTTTGGCGTGAGAGGTATGGATGCTAACCACTACGCCGGGGTCGCCCCATAGATGGAGATCAGATTATTTTTCTACTAGATCACCCAAGACTAATTCAATATCTGTAGTATCGAAACATATCCAAACAGATTCAAAGTGTCTATGTGGCTCATGACAACCTATTTTCGTGTATGCCAAATGTTCCAGGCTTTCCATATCGATATTTCGATACTATAGATATTATCCCAGTCTTTGTTGATCTAGTAAAACAAATCATCTGAACTGCAGTACGATTTGGAGAGCCTAAATCATCTGGTATACGTGGGAATAAATAAGCATTATCCATATAGACACTATGATTCTGTTTGGACATATTTTGATACTACAGACTTTATCCCAGTCGTGACAAACTTGGCACCGTTCGCGTGATTCCGGTGGTAAATGATGTAACGGGACGGAATTGATTTGAATTGAGGAGGGTTAGCCATGATGGTTACCTATTATGTTTGGTGAAATATTTATTGATTTGTTTTCCAAATACTGTACGTAGGAATTTTAAGAAATGCACTATTGTACAGACGCCTTTAATTAAATACAACTTAAATAACCAACAACCAGGGATGTGGAGTCAGAATCGGAAGCATTTTTTGAGCATCAGGTGTCCAAGTTGGAGTCGAAGAAATAGTAACACCTGAGCAATGTTGACTGTCGCACCACTCGTTTAAACAGCATCTTGACTACCGAAGGTACGACGTTCTTTACTTATATAGCGCAACGCAACAGCCAAAGGTGCTACGTAAAGAGGGTTTTTGGGATAAGAGAAAAACATATTCAAAACCAACGACCTTGGCAACCTATGCCTAGGTGGTTTCTAGCAACACTGCCATTTCAATCAAGACATGCGTTGCTCGATTGGTTCTGGCTTTGACAGTTGAGTAAAATCAACCAGTCCGCTTCTCTCTTATCCTAGACACTCTCTAAAGCTACGAAAAGCTCCAATCTTGGTGTAGTTATTTGTTTCAAAGGTGTGACCTTCGACCTTCCATTTCTTCACGTAAGAGCTAGGTTATTTACTCGCAGATTAATGCATTGTCATTGTGCACCAGGTTTATCGTTAAACTTACGTGATTGGGTTGACGTTTTGGCAATAAGCTCAAACGAAAGGTCGTCATCTGAAATTTATTGTTGTTACGTTCTAATTTCTTGGATTTATCTTAAACGTCAAACTGATCAATGGCCCAATCTGAAATTAAAATCCGGGAAATATGATACCACTCTTTTAACTAGCTAGCTACTATAAGTGAATGGTAAATTTTGAGGTAGCTAACTAACAAGCTAAAAGGAGCACATATGTGATAAGCCCTCGTTAAATGTACTGAAAAGTCACCTCTATTACTAATTTCGATCGAAACCGATTTTCAGTTTCAATCAAAATCATCATTAGGGGTGATTTTTCAGTACCTTTAAACTCCAACCACATTCCCTGCCAATCACATATGTGCTCCTGCCCTAGCTCCTATCAATCTAGCTGATTTTTTTTTCTACAAAAATTGGTACTATATCTAAAGCCTATCACTACTACTCTGAAATGCAACGATCGAGCTCACGGTAGTGGTCCTTCGAACTCCATAAACAAAAAGATCTTCGATGATAGCATTCTGCCACATCGATTGGTTTGCTCGAAAGCACGGTCCCTAAACGAATTTTTTATTCACCAAAAAGTCCCTATTCGGTGTTAATGGTGTTGCTATGGTAGCGACTATGGAAGGGGATGCGCAGTGGGTGAAAGTCGTGAAAATCGAAATTTTGATCAACGTAGGCGTGCATGTTTTTTTCTTCATTGAAACGTCAATTTTTTAAACGATGCATCATCAACTGAAAAAATTGTAACGGACCAGTGGTGCAGGATTGTTGGGGTATTAAATGTGTGACAAAGTTAGGTGGTACTTGTGAAGTGTGCTTGCTGGTGAGTACCGATTGGAATCTACACAATAATTAACGGTGAAGCTGGAATTCCTAGTGGCTATAATGTGAAGATGGATTCGTATTCATTCCAAGATCAAGATGGAAGGATGCATAGGTGGCACAGTACTCACGGTCCGCTAGTGTTCGTGAGTTATTTGCCGTCAACGCTGACGGTGCCATCTCTCCTACTTAGAGACACTAGTCTTTTCCTTGTCGTTGGCTTTTGTTTGTGCACCTTTTCAATCCGGACTGAAATTCTGTTACCGGTAACAATAATTATATATCTTTCTCTTTCTCTTTTTCAGCATTCCATCTTCATCAACGACGACCCTACCGGACTGATGAGATGACGATGATGATAAGATGCTGTAAAATTTATCCTCTCTGACGAAGGAATCACAGCCTTTGGACAACATTGATGACCTATGGACTACATCTTCACACGTGCCATAATGCTACACGTGTTAGTACGGTAAGTTGTTTCTGATTTAGGCGCAATTTAAGACAGAAACTAAAACTTTTCTTTTTTTTAAGGAATCACCCAGAAGAACGACGTGGAGTCTTTTTTCCCGGACGGATAACGCTGGCTGAAAAAACTCCCAGATTGACGATTGACGCAAATTCCGTTTGAAAACCTTCTGGCCGACCTCATAAGCTGATGCAAACTTCTTGAACTGTAAGTTGTACACTTTTCTATGCTCCTCCAACTTATCTTCTATAGTGGTCCCTCGCTTCGATGGAAAGTTCACCTTCATCCCTCTCCAGACGATGAAGGAATACAACGCCGTGTTGTTCATTTCCTTCACCTAGGGTATCCTAGTGTCCCACACTCGCTGGTTTAATTACATGTAGATGCGTAGGCATGCATTGATTTGCTTGGACTGGACTTGCTACGTATACAAGATGTTAGAAGTTTTTTTTTATTATTATAGTCACTTTAACGCTCTTGGGTCATTCGTGACTTGTCCGGAGGTGAGATTTGAACTCGTGACTTTGGCGTGAGAGGTATGGATGCTAACCACTACGCCGGGGTCGCCCCATAGATGGAGATCAGATTATTTTTCTACTAGATCACCCAAGACTAATTCAATATCTGTAGTATCGAAACATGTCCAAACAGATTCAAAGTGTCTATGTGGCTCATGATAACCTATTTTCGTGTATGCCAAATGTTCTAGGCTTTCCATATCGATATTTCGATACTATAGATATTATCCCAGTCTTTGTTGATCTAGTAAAACAAATCATCTGAACTGCAGTACGATTTGGAGAGCCTAAATCATCTGGTATACGTGGGAATAAATAAGCATTATCCATATAGACGCTATGATTCTGTTTGGACATATTTTGATACTACAGACTTTATCCCAGTCGTGACAAACTTGGCACCGTTCGCGTGATTCCGGTGGTAAATGATGTAACGGGACGGAATTGATTTGAATTGAGGAGGGTTAGCCATGATGGTTACCTATTATGTTTGGTGAAATATTTATTGATTTGTTTTCCAAATACTGTACGTAGGAATTTTAAGAAATGCACTATTGTACAGACGCCTTTAATTAAATACAACTTAAATAACCAACAACCAGGGATGTGGAGTCAGAATCGGAAGCATTTTTTGAGCATCAGGTGTCCAAGTTGGAGTCGAAGAAATAGTAACACCTGAGCAATGTTGACTGTCGCACCACTCGTTTAAACAGCATCTTGACTACCGAAGGTACGACGTTCTTTACTTATATAGCGTAACGCAACAGCCAAAGGTGCTACGTAAAGAGGGTTTTTGGGATAAGAGAAAAACATATTCAAAACCAACGACCTTGGCAACCTATGCCTAGGTGGTTTCTAGCAACACTGCCATTTCAATCAAGACATGCGTTGCTCGATTGGTTCTGGCTTTGACAGTTGAGTAAAATCAACCAGTCCGCTTCTCTCTTATCCTAGACACTCTCTAAAGCTACGAAAAGCTCCAATCTTGGTGTAGTTATTTGTTTCAAAGGTGTGACCTTCGACCTTCCATTTCTTCACGTAAGAGCTAGGTTATTTACTCGCAGATTAATGCATTGTCATTGTGCACCAGGTTTATCGTTAAACTTACGTGATTGGGTTGACGTTTTGGCAATAAGCTCAAACGAAAGGTCGTCATCTGAAATTTATTGTTGTTACGTTCTAATTTCTTGGATTTATCTTAAACGTCAAACTGATCAATGGCCCAATCTGAAATTAAAATCCGGGAAATATGATACCACTCTTTTAACTAGCTAGCTACTATAAGTGAATGGTAAATTTTGAGGTAGCTAACTAACAAGCTAAAAGGAGCACATATGTGATAAGCCCTCGTTAAATGTACTGAAAAGTCACCTCTATTACTAATTTCGATCGAAACCGATTTTCAGTTTCAATCAAAATCATCATTAGGGGTGATTTTTCAGTACCTTTAAACTCCAACCACATTCCCTGCCAATCACATATGTGCTCCTGCCCTAGCTCCTATCAATCTAGCTGATTTTTTTTTTCTACAAAAATTGGTACTATATCTAAAGCCTATCACTACTACTCTGAAATGCAACGATCGAGCTCACGGTAGTGGTCCTTCGAACTCCATAAACAAAAAGATCTTCGATGATAGCATTCTGCCACATCGATTGGTTTGCTCGAAAGCACGGTCCCTAAACGAATTTTTTATTCACCAAAAAGTCCCTATTCGGTGTTAATGGTGTTGCTATGGTAGCGACTATGGAAGGGGATGCGCAGTGGGTGAAAGTCGTGAAAATCGAAATTTTGATCAACGTAGGCATGCAGGTTTTTTGCTTCATTGAAACGTCAATTTTTTAAACGATGCATCATCAACTGAAAAAATTGTAACGGACAGTGGTGCAGGATTGTTGGGGTATTAAATGTGTGACAAAGTTAGGTGGTACTTGTGAAGTGTGCTTGCTGGTGAGTACCGATTGGAATCTACACAATAATTAACGGTGAAGCTGGAATTCCTAGTGGCTATAATGTGAAGATGGATTCGTATTCATTCCAAGATCAAGATGGAAGGATGCATAGGTGGCACAGTACTCACGGTCCGCTAGTGTTCGTGAGTTATTTGCCGTCAACGCTGACGGTGCCATCTCTCCTACTTAGAGACACTAGTCTTTTCCTTGTCGTTGGCTTTTGTTTGTGCACCTTTTCAATCCGGACTGAAATTCTGTTACCGGTAACAATAATTATATATCTTTCTCTTTCTCTTTTTCAGCATTCCATCTTCATCAACGACGACCCTACCGGACTGATGAGATGACGATGATGATAAGATGCTGTAAAATTTATCCTCTCTGACGAAGGAATCACAGCCTTTGGACAACATTGATGACCTATGGACTACATCTTCACACGTGCCATAATGCTACACGTGTTAGTACGGTAAGTTGTTTCTGATTTAGGCGCAATTTAAGACAGAAACTAAAACTTTTCTTTTTTTTTAAGGAATCACCCAGAAGAACGACGTGGAGTCTTTTTTCCCGGACGGATAACGCTGGCTGAAAAAACTCCCAGATTGACGATTGACGCAAATTCCGTTTGAAAACCTTCTGGCCGACCTCATAAGCTGATGCAAACTTCTTGAACTGTAAGTTGTACACTTTTCTATGCTCCTCCAACTTATCTTCTATAGTGGTCCCTCGCTTCGATGGAAAGTTCACCTTCATCCCTCTCCAGACGATGAAGGAATACAACGCCGTGTTGTTCATTTCCTTCACCTAGGGTATCCTAGTGTCCCACACTCGCTGGTTTAATTACATGTAGATGCGTAGGCATGCATTGATTTGCTTGGACTGGACTTGCTACGTATACAAGATGTTAGAAGTTTTTTTTTATTATTATAGTCACTTTAACGCTCTTGGGTCATTCGTGACTTGTCCGGAGGTGAGATTTGAACTCGTGACTTTGGCGTGAGAGGTATGGATGCTAACCACTACGCCGGGGTCGCCCCATAGATGGAGATCAGATTATTTTTCTACTAGATCACCCAAGACTAATTCAATGTCTGTAGTATCGAAACATGTCCAAACAGATTCAAAGTGTCTATGTGGCTCATGACAACCTATTTTCGTGTATGCCAAATGTTCTAGGCTTTCCATATCGATATTTCGATACTATAGATATTATCCCAGTCTTTGTTGATCTAGTAAAACAAATCATCTGAACTGCAGTATGATTTGGAGAGCCTAAATCATCTGGTATACGTGGGAATAAATAAGCATTATCCATATAGACACTATGATTCTGTTTGGACATATTTTGATACTACAGACTTTATCCCAGTCGTGACAAACTTGGCACCGTTCGCGTGATTCCGGTGGTAAATGATGTAACGGGACGGAATTGATTTGAATTGAGGAGGGTTAGCCATGATGGTTACCTATTATGTTTGGTGAAATATTTATTGATTTGTTTTCCAAATACTGTACGTAGGAATTTTAAGAAATGCACTATTGTACAGACGCCTTTAATTAAATACAACTTAAATAACCAACAACCAGGGATGTGGAGTCAGAATCGGAAGCATTTTTTGAGCATCAGGTGTCCAAGTTGGAGTCGAAGAAATAGTAACACCTGAGCAATGTTGACTGTCGCACCACTCGTTTAAACAGCATCTTGACTACCGAAGGTACGACGTTCTTTACTTATATAGCGCAACGCAACAGCCAAAGGTGCTACGTAAAGAGGGTTTTTGGGATAAGAGAAAAACATATTCAAAACCAACGACCTTGGCAACCTATGCCTAGGTGGTTTCTAGCAACACTGCCATTTCAATCAAGACATGCGTTGCTCGATTGGTTCTGGCTTTGACAGTTGAGTAAAATCAACCAGTCCGCTTCTCTCTTATCCTAGACACTCTCTAAAGCTACGAAAAGCTCCAATCTTGGTGTAGTTATTTGTTTCAAAGGTGTGACCTTCGACCTTCCATTTCTTCACGTAAGAGCTAGGTTATTTACTCGCAGATTAATGCATTGTCATTGTGCACCAGGTTTATCGTTAAACTCACGTGATTGGGTTGACGTTTTGGCAATAAGCTCAAACGAAAGGTCGTCATCTGAAATTTATTGTTGTTACGTTCTAATTTCTTGGATTTATCTTAAACGTCAAACTGATCAATGGCCCAATCTGAAATTAAAATCCGGGAAATATGATACCACTCTTTTAACTAGCTAGCTACTATAAGTGAATGGTAAATTTTGAGGTAGCTAACTAACAAGCTAAAAGGAGCACATATGTGATAAGCCCTCGTTAAATGTACTGAAAAGTCACCTCTATTACTAATTTCGATCGAAACCGATTTTCAGTTTCAATCAAAATCATCATTAGGGGTGATTTTTCAGTACCTTTAAACTCCAACCACATTCCCTGCCAATCACATATGTGCTCCTGCCCTAGCTCCTATCAATCTAGCTGATTTTTTTTTCTACAAAAATTGGTACTATATCTAAAGCCTATCACTACTACTCTGAAATGCAACGATCGAGCTCACGGTAGTGGTCCTTCGAACTCCATAAACAAAAAGATCTTCGATGATAGCATTCTGCCACATCGATTGGTTTGCTCGAAAGCACGGTCCCTAAACGAATTTTTTATTCACCAAAAAGTCCCTATAAGGTGTTAATGGTGTTGCTATGGTAGCGACTATGGAAGGGGATGCGCAGTGGGTGAAAGTCGTGAAAATCGAAATTTTGATCAACGTAGGCGTGCATGTTTTTTTCTTCATTGAAACGTCAATTTTTTAAACGATGCATCATCAACTGAAAAAATTGTAACGGACAGTGGTGCAGGATTGTTGGGGTATTAAATGTGTGACAAAGTTAGGTGGTACTTGTGAAGTGTGCTTGCTGGTGAGTACCGATTGGAATCTACACAATAATTAACGGTGAAGCTGGAATTCCTAGTGGCTATAATGTGAAGATGGATTCGTATTCATTCCAAGATCAAGATGGAAGGATGCATAGGTGGCACAGTACTCACGGTCCGCTAGTGTTCGTGAGTTATTTGCCGTCAACGCTGACGGTGCCATCTCTCCTACTTAGAGACACTAGTCTTTTCCTTGTCGTTGGCTTTTGTTTGTGCACCTTTTCAATCCGGACTGAAATTCTGTTACCGGTAACAATAATTATATATCTTTCTCTTTCTCTTTTTCAGCATTCCATCTTCATCAACGACGACCCTACCGGACTGATGAGATGACGATGATGATAAGATGCTGTAAAATTTATCCTCTCTGACGAAGGAATCACAGCCTTTGGACAACATTGATGACCTATGGACTACATCTTCACACGTGCCATAATGCTACACGTGTTAGTACGGTAAGTTGTTTCTGATTTAGGCGCAATTTAAGACAGAAACTAAAACTTTTCTTTTTTTTAAGGAATCACCCAGAAGAACGACGTGGAGTCTTTTTTCCCGGACGGATAACGCTGGCTGAAAAAACTCCCAGATTGACGATTGACGCAAATTCCGTTTGAAAACCTTCTGGCCGACCTCATAAGCTGATGCAAACTTCTTGAACTGTAAGTTGTACACTTTTCTATGCTCCTCCAACTTATCTTCTATAGTGGTCCCTCGCTTCGATGGAAAGTTCACCTTCATCCCTCTCCAGACGATGAAGGAATACAACGCCGTGTTGTTCATTTCCTTCACCTAGGGTATCCTAGTGTCCCACACTCGCTGGTTTAATTACATGTAGATGCGTAGGCATGCATTGATTTGCTTGGACTGGACTTGCTACGTATACAAGATGTTAGAAGTTTTTTTTTATTATTATAGTCACTTTAACGCTCTTGGGTCATTCGTGACTTGTCCGGAGGTGAGATTTGAACTCGTGACTTTGGCGTGAGAGGTATGGATGCTAACTACTACGCCGGGGTCGCCCCATAGATGGAGATCAGATTATTTTTCTACTAGATCACCCAAGACTAATTCAATGTCTGTAGTATCGAAACATGTCCAAACAGATTCAAAGTGTCTATGTGGCTCATGACAACCTATTTTCGTGTATGCCAAATGTTCTAGGCTTTCCATATCGATATTTCGATACTATAGATATTATCCCAGTCTTTGTTGATCTAGTAAAACAAATCATCTGAACTGCAGTATGATTTGGAGAGCCTAAATCATCTGGTATACGTGGGAATAAATAAGCATTATCCATATAGACACTATGATTCTGTTTGGACATATTTTGATACTACAGACTTTATCCCAGTCGTGACAAACTTGGCACCGTTCGCGTGATTCCGGTGGTAAATGATGTAACGGGACGGAATTGATTTGAATTGAGGAGGGTTAGCCATGATGGTTACCTATTATGTTTGGTGAAATATTTATTGATTTGTTTTCCAAATACTGTACGTAGGAATTTTAAGAAATGCACTATTGTACAGACGCCTTTAATTAAATACAACTTAAATAACCAACAACCAGGGATGTGGAGTCAGAATTGGAAGCATTTTTTGAGCATCAGGTGTCCAAGTTGGAGTCGAAGAAATAGTAACACCTGAGCAATGTTGACTGTCGCACCACTCGTTTAAACAGCATCTTGACTACCGAAGGTACGACGTTCTTTACTTATATAGCGCAACGCAACAGCCAAAGGTGCTACGTAAAGAGGGTTTTTGGGATAAGAGAAAAACATATTCAAAACCAACGACCTTGGCAACCTATGCCTAGGTGGTTTCTAACAACACTGCCATTTCAATCAAGACATGCGTTGCTCGATTGGTTCTGGCTTTGACAGTTGAGTAAAATCAACCAGTCCGCTTCTCTCTTATCCTAGACACTCTCTAAAGCTACGAAAAGCTCCAATCTTGGTGTAGTTATTTGTTTCAAAGGTGTGACCTTCGACCTTCCATTTCTTCACGTAAGAGCTAGGTTATTTACTCGCAGATTAATGCATTGTCATTGTGCACCAGGTTTATCGTTAAACTCACGTGATTGGGTTGACGTTTTGGCAATAAGCTCAAACGAAAGGTCGTCATCTGAAATTTATTGTTGTTACGTTCTAATTTCTTGGATTTATCTTAAACGTCAAACTGATCAATGGCCCAATCTGAAATTAAAATCCGGGAAATATGATACCACTCTTTTAACTAGCTAGCTACTATAAGTGAATGGTAAATTTTGAGGTAGCTAACTAACAAGCTAAAAGGAGCACATATGTGATAAGCCCTCGTTAAATGTACTGAAAAGTCACCTCTATTACTAATTTCGATCGAAACCGATTTTCAGTTTCAATCAAAATCATCATTAGGGGTGATTTTTCAGTACCTTTAAACTCCAACCACATTCCCTGCCAATCACATATGTGCTCCTGCCCTAGCTCCTATCAATCTAGCTGATTTTTTTTTCTACAAAAATTGGTACTATATCTAAAGCCTATCACTACTACTCTGAAATGCAACGATCGAGCTCACGGTAGTGGTCCTTCGAACTCCATAAACAAAAAGATCTTCGATGATAGCATTCTGCCACATCGATTGGTTTGCTCGAAAGCACGGTCCCTAAACGAATTTTTTATTCACCAAAAAGTCCCTATAAGGTGTTAATGGTGTTGCTATGGTAGCGACTATGGAAGGGGATGCGCAGTGGGTGAAAGTCGTGAAAATCGAAATTTTGATCAACGTAGGCGTGCATGTTTTTTTCTTCATTGAAACGTCAATTTTTTAAACGATGCATCATCAACTGAAAAAATTGTAACGGACAGTGGTGCAGGATTGTTGGGGTATTAAATGTGTGACAAAGTTAGGTGGTACTTGTGAAGTGTGCTTGCTGGTGAGTACCGATTGGAATCTACACAATAATTAACGGTGAAGCTGGAATTCCTAGTGGCTATAATGTGAAGATGGATTCGTATTCATTCCAAGATCAAGATGGAAGGATGCATAGGTGGCACAGTACTCACGGTCCGCTAGTGTTCGTGAGTTATTTGCCGTCAACGCTGACGGTGCCATCTCTCCTACTTAGAGACACTAGTCTTTTCCTTGTCGTTGGCTTTTGTTTGTGCACCTTTTCAATCCGGACTGAAATTCTGTTACCGGTAACAATAATTATATATCTTTCTCTTTCTCTTTTTCAGCATTCCATCTTCATCAACGACGACCCTACCGGACTGATGAGATGACGATGATGATAAGATGCTGTAAAATTTATCCTCTCTGACGAAGGAATCACAGCCTTTGGACAACATTGATGACCTATGGACTACATCTTCACACGTGCCATAATGCTACACGTGTTAGTACGGTAAGTTGTTTCTGATTTAGGCGCAATTTAAGACAGAAACTAAAACTTTTCTTTTTTTTAAGGAATCACCCAGAAGAACGACGTGGAGTCTTTTTTCCCGGACGGATAACGCTGGCTGAAAAAACTCCCAGATTGACGATTGACGCAAATTCCGTTTGAAAACCTTCTGGCCGACCTCATAAGCTGATGCAAACTTCTTGAACTGTAAGTTGTACACTTTTCTATGCTCCTCCAACTTATCTTCTATAGTGGTCCCTCGCTTCGATGGAAAGTTCACCTTCATCCCTCTCCAGACGATGAAGGAATACAACGCCGTGTTGTTCATTTCCTTCACCTAGGGTATCCTAGTGTCCCACACTCGCTGGTTTAATTACATGTAGATGCGTAGGCATGCATTGATTTGCTTGGACTGGACTTGCTACGTATACAAGATGTTAGAAGTTTTTTTTTATTATTATAGTCACTTTAACGCTCTTGGGTCATTCGTGACTTGTACGGAGGTGAGATTTGAACTCGTGACTTTGGCGTGAGAGGTATGGATGCTAACCACTACGCCGGGGTCGCCCCATAGATGGAGATCAGATTATTTTTCTACTAGATCACCCAAGACTAATTCAATGTCTGTAGTATCGAAACATGTCCAAACAGATTCAAAGTGTCTATGTGGCTCATGACAACCTATTTTCGTGTATGCCAAATGTTCTAGGCTTTCCATATCGATATTTCGATACTATAGATATTATCCCAGTCTTTGTTGATCTAGTAAAACAAATCATCTGAACTGCAGTATGATTTGGAGAGCCTAAATCATCTGGTATACGTGGGAATAAATAAGCATTATCCATATAGACACTATGATTCTGTTTGGACATATTTTGATACTACAGACTTTATCCCAGTCGTGACAAACTTGGCACCGTTCGCGTGATTCCGGTGGTAAATGATGTAACGGGACGGAATTGATTTGAATTGAGGAGGGTTAGCCATGATGGTTACCTATTATGTTTGGTGAAATATTTATTGATTTGTTTTCCAAATACTGTACGTAGGAATTTTAAGAAATGCACTATTGTACAGACGCCTTTAATTAAATACAACTTAAATAACCAACAACCAGGGATGTGGAGTCAGAATCGGAAGCATTTTTTGAGCATCAGGTGTCCAAGTTGGAGTCGAAGAAATAGTAACACCTGAGCAATGTTGACTGTCGCACCACTCGTTTAAACAGCATCTTGACTACCGAAGGTACGACGTTCTTTACTTATATAGCGCAACGCAACAGCCAAAGGTGCTACGTAAAGAGGGTTTTTGGGATAAGAGAAAAACATATTCAAAACCAACGACCTTGGCAACCTATGCCTAGGTGGTTTCTAGCAACACTGCCATTTCAATCAAGACATGCGTTGCTCGATTGGTTCTGGCTTTGACAGTTGAGTAAAATCAACCAGTCCGCTTCTCTCTTATCCTAGACACTCTCTAAAGCTACGAAAAGCTCCAATCTTGGTGTAGTTATTTGTTTCAAAGGTGTGACCTTCGACCTTCCATTTCTTCACGTAAGAGCTAGGTTATTTACTCGCAGATTAATGCATTGTCATTGTGCACCAGGTTTATCGTTAAACTTACGTGATTGGGTTGACGTTTTGGCAATAAGCTCAAACGAAAGGTCGTCATCTGAAATTTATTGTTGTTACGTTCTAATTTCTTGGATTTATCTTAAACGTCAAACTGATCAATGGCCCAATCTGAAATTAAAATCCGGGAAATATGATACCACTCTTTTAACTAGCTAGCTACTATAAGTGAATGGTAAATTTTGAGGTAGCTAACTAACAAGCTAAAAGGAGCACATATGTGATAAGCCCTCGTTAAATGTACTGAAAAGTCACCTCTATTACTAATTTCGATCGAAACCGATTTTCAGTTTCAATCAAAATCATCATTAGGGGTGATTTTTCAGTACCTTTAAACTCCAACCACATTCCCTGCCAATCACATATGTGCTCCTGCCCTAGCTCCTATCAATCTAGCTGATTTTTTTTTTCTACAAAAATTGGTACTATATCTAAAGCCTATCACTACTACTCTGAAATGCAACGATCGAGCTCACGGTAGTGGTCCTTCGAACTCCATAAACAAAAAGATCTTCGATGATAGCATTCTGCCACATCGATTGGTTTGCTCGAAAGCACGGTCCCTAAACGAATTTTTTATTCACCAAAAAGTCCCTATTCGGTGTTAATGGTGTTGCTATGGTAGCGACTATGGAAGGGGATGCGCAGTGGGTGAAAGTCGTGAAAATCGAAATTTTGATCAACGTAGGCGTGCATGTTTTTTTCTTCATTGAAACGTCAATTTTTTAAACGATGCATCATCAACTGAAAAAAATTGTAACGGACAGTGGTGCAGGATTGTTGGGGTATTAAATGTGTTAGGTGGTACTTGTGAAGTGTGCTTGCTGGTGAGTACCGATTGGAATCTACACAATAATTAACGATGAAGCTGGAATTCCTAGTGGCTATAATGTGAAGATGGATTCGTATTCATTCCAAGATCAAGATGGAAGGATGCATAGGTGACACAGTACTCACGGTCCGCTAGTGTTCGTGAGTTATTTGCCGTCAACGCTGACGGTGCCATCTCTCCTACTTAGAGACACTAGTCTTTTCCTTGTCGTTGGCTTTTGTTTGTGCACCTTTTCAATCCGGACTGAAATTCTGTTACCGGTAACAATAATTATATATCTTTCTCTTTCTCTTTTTCAGCATTCCATCTTCATCAACGACGACCCTACCGGACTGATGAGATGACGATGATGATAAGATGCTGTAAAATTTATCCTCTCTGACGAAGGAATCACAGCCTTTGGACAACATTGATGACCTATGGACTACATCTTCACACGTGCCATAATGCTACACGTGTTAGTACGGTAAGTTGTTTCTGATTTAGGCGCAATTTAAGACAGAAACTAAAACTTTTCTTTTTTTTAAGGAATCACCCAGAAGAACGACGTGGAGTCTTTTTTCCCGGACGGATAACGCTGGCTGAAAAAACTCCCAGATTGACGATTGACGCAAATTCCGTTTGAAAACCTTCTGGCCGACCTCATAAGCTGATGCAAACTTCTTGAACTGTAAGTTGTACACTTTTCTATGCTCCTCCAACTTATCTTCTATAGTGGTCCCTCGCTTCGATGGAAAGTTCACCTTCATCCCTCTCCAGACGATGAAGGAATACAACGCCGTGTTGTTCATTTCCTTCACCTAGGGTATCCTAGTTTCCCACACTCGCTGGTTTAATTACATGTAGATGCGTAGGCATGCATTGATTTGCTTGGACTGGACTTGCTACGTATACAAGATGTTAGAAGTTTTTTTTTATTATTATAGTCACTTTAACGCTCTTGGGTCATTCGTGACTTGTCCGGAGGTGAGATTTGAACTCGTGACTTTGGCTTGAGAGGTATGGATGCTAACCACTACGCCGGGGTCGCCCCATAGATGGAGATCAGATTATTTTTCTACTAGATCACCCAAGACTAATTCAATATCTGTAGTATCGAAACATGTCCAAACAGATTCAAAGTGTCTATGTGGCTCATGACAACCTATTTTCGTGTATGCCAAATGTTCTAGGCTTTCCATATCGATATTTCGATACTATAGATATTATCCCAGTCTTTGTTGATCTAGTAAAACAAATCATCTGAACTGCAGTACGATTTGGAGAGCCTAAATCATCTGGTATACGTGGGAATAAATAAGCATTATCCATATAGACACTATGATTCTGTTTGGACATATTTTGATACTACAGACTTTATCCCAGTCGTGACAAACTTGGCACCGTTCGCGTGATTCCGGTGGTAAATGATGTAACGGGACGGAATTGATTTGAATTGAGGAGGGTTAGCCATGATGGTTACCTATTATGTTTGGTGAAATATTTATTGATTTGTTTTCCAAATACTGTACGTAGGAATTTTAAGAAATGCACTATTGTACAGACGCCTTTAATTAAATACAACTTAAATAACCAACAACCAGGGATGTGGAGTCAGAATCGGAAGCATTTTTTGAGCATTAGGTGTCCAAGTTGGAGTCGAAGAAATAGTAACACCTGAGCAATGTTGACTGTCGCACCACTCGTTTAAACTACCGAAGGTACGACGTTCTTTACTTATATAGCGCAACGCAACAGCCAAAGGTGCTACGTAAAGAGGGTTTTTGGGATAAGAGTAAAACATATTCAAAACCAACGACCTTGGCAACCTATGCCTAGGTGGTTTCTAGCAACACTGCCATTTCAATCAAGACATGCGTTGCTCGATTGGTTCTGGCTTTGACAGTTGAGTAAAATCAACCAGTCCGCTTCTCTCTTATCCTAGACACTCTCTAAAGCTACGAAAAGCTCCAATCTTGGTGTAGTTATTTGTTTCAAAGGTGTGACCTTCGACCTTCCATTTCTTCACGTAAGAGCTAGGTTATTTACTCGCAGATTAATGCATTGTCATTGTGCACCAGGTTTATCGTTAAACTTACGTGATTGGGTTGACGTTTTGGCAATAAGCTCAAACGAAAGGTCGTCATCTGAAATTTATTGTTGTTACGTTCTAATTTCTTGGATTTATCTTAAACGTCAAACTGATCAATGGCCCAATCTGAAATTAAAATCCGGGAAATATGATACCACTCTTTTAACTAGCTAGCTACTATAAGTGAATGGTAAATTTTGAGGTAGCTAACTAACAAGCTAAAAGGAGCACATATGTGATAAGCCCTCGTTAAATGTACTGAAAAGTCACCTCTATTACTAATTTCGATCGAAACCGATTTTCAGTTTCAATCAAAATCATCATTAGGGGTGATTTTTCAGTACCTTTAAACTCCAACCACATTCCCTGCCAATCACATATGTGCTCCTGCCCTAGCTCCTATCAATCTAGCTGATTTTTTTTTCTACAAAAATTGGTACTATATCTAAAGCCTATCACTACTACTCTGAAATGCAACGATCGAGCTCACGGCTTTAATTCGAACTCCATAAACAAAAAGATCACGCCTTTAATTCGAACTCCATAAACAAAAAGATCTTCGATGATAGCATTCTGCCACATCGATTGGTTTGCTCGAAAGCACGGTCCCTAAACGAATTTTTTATTCACCAAAAAGTCCCTATTCGGTGTTAATGGTGTTGCTATGGTAGCGACTATGGAAGGGGATGCGCAGTGGGTGAAAGTCGTGAAAATCGAAATTTTGATCAACGTAGGCGTGCATGTTTTTTTCTTCATTGAAACGTCAATTTTTTAAACGATGCATCATCAACTGAAAAAATTGTAACGGACAGTGGTGCAGGATTGTTGGGGTATTAAATGTGTGACAAAGTTAGGTGGTACTTGTGAAGTGTGCTTGCTGGTGAGTACCGATTGGAATCTACACAATAATTAACGGTGAAGCTGGAATTCCTAGTGGCTATAATGTGAAGATGGATTCGTATTCATTCCAAGATCAATGCATAGGTGGCACAGTACTCACGGTCCGCTAGTGTTCGTGAGTTATTTGCCGTCAACGCTGACGGTGCCATCTCTCCTACTTAGAGACACTAGTCTTTTCCTTGTCGTTGGCTTTTGTTTGTGCACCTTTTCAATCCGGACTGAAATTCTGTTACCGGTAACAATAATTATATATCTTTCTCTTTCTCTTTTTCAGCATTCCATCTTCATCAACGACGACCCTACCGGACTGATGAGATGACGATGATGATAAGATGCTGTAAAATTTATCCTCTCTGACGAAGGAATCACAGCCTTTGGACAACATTGATGACCTATGGACTACATCTTCACACGTGCCATAATGCTACACGTGTTAGTACGGTAAGTTGTTTCTGATTTAGGCGCAATTTAAGACAGAAACTAAAACTTTTCTTTTTTTTAAGGAATCACCCAGAAGAACGACGTGGAGTCTTTTTTCCCGGACGGATAACGCTGGCTGAAAAAACTCCCAGATTGACGATTGACGCAAATTCCGTTTGAAAACCTTCTGGCCGACCTCATAAGCTGATGCAAACTTCTTGAACTGTAAGTTGTACACTTTTCTATGCTCCTCCAACTTATCTTCTATAGTGGTCCCTCGCTTCGATGGAAAGTTCACCTTCATCCCTCTCCAGACGATGAAGGAATACAACGCCGTGTTGTTCATTTCCTTCACCTAGGGTATCCTAGTGTCCCACACTCGCTGGTTTAATTACATGTAGATGCGTAGGCATGCATTGATTTGCTTGGACTGGACTTGCTACGTATACAAGATGTTAGAAGTTTTTTTTTATTATTATAGTCACTTTAACGCTCTTGGGTCATTCGTGACTTGTCCGGAGGTGAGATTTGAACTCGTGACTTTGGCGTGAGAGGTATGGATGCTAACCACTACGCCGGGGTCGCCCCATAGATGGAGATCAGATTATTTTTCTACTAGATCACCCAAGACTAATTCAATATCTGTAGTATCGAAACATGTCCAAACAGATTCAAAGTGTCTATGTGGCTCATGACAACCTATTTTCGTGTATGCCAAAAGTTCTAGGCTTTCCACATCGATATTTCGATACTATAGATATTATCCCAGTCTTTGTTGATCTAGTAAAACAAATCATCTGAACTGCAGTACGATTTGGAGAGCCTAAATCATCTGGTATACGTGGGAATAAATAAGCATTATCCATATAGTCACTATGATTCTGTTTGGACATATTTTGGTACTACAGACTTTATCCCAGTCGTGACAAACTTGGCACCGTTCGCGTGATTCCGGTGGTAAATGATGTAACGGGACGGAATTGATTTGAATTGAGGAGGGTTAGCCATGATGGTTACCTATTATGTTTGGTGAAATATTTATTGATTTGTTTTCCAAATACTGTACGTAGGAATTTTAAGAAATGCACTATTGTACAGACGCCTTTAATTAAATACAACTTAAATAACCAACAACCAGGGATGTGGAGTCAGAATCGGAAGCATTTTTTGAGCATCAGGTGTCCAAGTTGGAGTCGAAGAAATAGTAACACCTGAGCAATGTTGACTGTCGCACCACTCGTTTAAACAGCATCTTGACTACCGAAGGTACGACGTTCTTTACTTATATAGCGCAACGCAACAGCCAAAGGTGCTACGTAAAGAGGGTTTTTGGGATAAGAGAAAAACATATTCAAAACCAACGACCTTGGCAACCTATGCCTAGGTGGTTTCTAGCAACACTGCCATTTCAATCAAGACATGCGTTGCTCGATTGGTTCTGGCTTTGACAGTTGAGTAAAATCAACCAGTCCGCTTCTCTCTTATCCTAGACACTCTCTAAAGCTACGAAAAGCTCCAATCTTGGTGTAGTTATTTGTTTCAAAGGTGTGACCTTCGACCTTCCATTTCTTCACGTAAGAGCTAGGTTATTTACTCGCAGATTAATGCATTGTCATTGTGCACCAGGTTTATCGTTAAACTTACGTGATTGGGTTGACGTTTTGGCAATAAGCTCAAACGAAAGGTCGTCATCTGAAATTTATTGTTGTTACGTTCTAATTTCTTGGATTTATCTTAAACGTCAAACTGATCAATGGCCCAATCTGAAATTAAAATCCGGGAAATATGATACCACTCTTTTAACTAGCTAGCATGTTAACTATAAGCGAATGGTAAATTTTGAGGTAGCTAACTAACAAGCTAAAAGGAGCACATATGTGATAAGCCCTCGTTAAATGTACTGAAAAGTCACCTCTATTACTAATTTCGATCGAAACCGATTTTCAGTTTCAATCAAAATCATCATTAGGGGTGATTTTTCAGTACCTTTAAACTCCAACCACATTCCCTGCCAATCACATATGTGCTCCTGCCCTAGCTCCTATCAATCTAGCTGATTTTTTTTTCTACAAAAATTGGTACTATATCTAAAGCCTATCACTACTACTCTGAAATGCAACGATCGAGCTCACGGTAGTGGTCCTTCGAACTCCATAAACAAAAAGATCTTCGATGATAGCATTCTGCCACATCGATTGGTTTGCTCGAAAGCACGGTCCCTAAACGAATTTTTATTCACCAAAAAGTCCCTATTCGGTGTTAATGGTGTTGCTATGGTAGCGACTATGGAAGGGGATGCGCAGTGGGTGAAAGTCGTGAAAATCGAAATTTTGATCAACGTAGGCGTGCATGTTTTTTTCTTCATTGAAACGTCAATTTTTTAAACGATGCATCATCAACTGAAAAAATTGTAACGGACAGTGGTGCAGGATTGTTGGGGTATTAAATGTGTGACAAAGTTAGGTGGTACTTGTGAAGTGTGCTTGCTGGTGAGTACCGATTGGAATCTACACAATAATTAACGGTGAAGCTGGAATTCCTAGTGGCTATAATGTGAAGATGGATTCGTATTCATTCCAAGATCAAGATGGAAGGATGCATAGGTGGCACAGTACTCACGGTCCGCTAGTGTTCGTGAGTTATTTGCCGTCAACGCTGACGGTGCCATCTCTCCTACTTAGAGACACTAGTCTTTTCCTTGTCGTTGGCTTTTGTTTGTGCACCTTTTCAATCCGGACTGAAATTCTGTTACCGGTAACAATAATTATATATCTTTCTCTTTCTCTTTTTCAGCATTCCATCTTCATCAACGACGACCCTACCGGACTGATGAGATGACGATGATGATAAGATGCTGTAAAATTTATCCTCTCTGACGAAGGAATCACAGCCTTTGGACAACATTGATGACCTATGGACTACATCTTCACACGTGCCATAATGCTACACGTGTTAGTACGGTAAGTTGTTTCTGATTTAGGCGCAATTTAAGACAGAAACTAAAACTTTTCTTTTTTTTAAGGAATCACCCAGAAGAACGACGTGGAGTCTTTTTTCCCGGACGGATAACGCTGGCTGAAAAAACTCCCAGATTGACGATTGACGCAAATTCCGTTTGAAAACCTTCTGGCCGACCTCATAAGCTGATGCAAACTTCTTGAACTGTAAGTTGTACACTTTTCTATGCTCCTCCAACTTATCTTCTATAGTGGTCCCTCGCTTCGATGGAAAGTTCACCTTCATCCCTCTCCAGACGATGAAGGAATACAACGCCGTGTTGTTCATTTCCTTCACCTAGGGTATCCTAGTGTCCCACACTCGCTGGTTTAATTACATGTAGATGCGTAGGCATGCATTGATTTGCTTGGACTGGACTTGCTACGTATACAAGATGTTAGAAGTTTTTTTTTATTATTATAGTCACTTTAACGCTCTTGGGTCATTCGTGACTTGTCCGGAGGTGAGATTTGAACTCGTGACTTTGGCGTGAGAGGTATGGATGCTAACCACTACGCCGGGGTCGCCCCATAGATGGAGATCAGATTATTTTTCTACTAGATCACCCAAGACTAATTCAATATCTGTAGTATCGAAACATGTCCAAACAGATTCAAAGTGTCTATGTGGCTCATGACAACCTATTTTCGTGTATGCCAAATGTTCTAGGCTTTCCATATCGATATTTCGATACTATAGATATTATCCCAGTCTTTGTTGATCTAGTAAAACAAATCATCTGAACTGCAGTACGATTTGGAGAGCCTAAATCATCTGGTATACGTGGGAATAAATAAGTATTATCCATATAGACACTATGATTCTGTTTGGACATATTTTGATACTACAGACTTTATCCCAGTCGTGACAAACTTGGCACCGTTCGCGTGATTCCGGTGGTAAATGATGTAACGGGACGGAATTGATTTGAATTGAGGAGGGTTAGCCATGATGGTTACCTATTATGTTTGGTGAAATATTTATTGATTTGTTTTCCAAATACTGTACGTAGGAATTTTAAGAAATGCACTATTGTACAGACGCCTTTAATTAAATACAACTTAAATAACCAACAACCAGGGATGTGGAGTCAGAATCGGAAGCATTTTTTGAGCATCAGGTGTCCAAGTTGGAGTCGAAGAAATAGTAACACCTGAGCAATGTTGACTGTCGCACCACTCGTTTAAACAGCATCTTGACTACCGAAGGTACGACGTTCTTTACTTATATAGCGCAACGCAACAGCCAAAGGTGCTACGTAAAGAGGGTTTTTGGGATAAGAGAAAAACATATTCAAAACCAACGACCTTGGCAACCTATGCCTAGGTGGTTTCTAGCAACACTGCCATTTCAATCAAGACATGCGTTGCTCGATTGGTTCTGGCTTTGACAGTTGAGTAAAATCAACCAGTCCGCTTCTCTCTTATCCTAGACACTCTCTAAAGCTACGAAAAGCTCCAATCTTGGTGTAGTTATTTGTTTCAAAGGTGTGACCTTCGACCTTCCATTTCTTCACGTAAGAGCTAGGTTATTTACTCGCAGATTAATGCATTGTCATTGTGCACCAGGTTTATCGTTAAACTTACGTGATTGGGTTGACGTTTTGGCAATAAGCTCAAACGAAAGGTCGTCATCTGAAATTTATTGTTGTTACGTTCTAATTTCTTGGATTTATCTTAAACGTCAAACTGATCAATGGCCCAATCTGAAATTAAAATCCGGTCAAATATGATACCACTCTTTTAACTAGCTAGCTACTATAAGTGAATGGTAAATTTTGAGGTAGCTAACTAACAAGCTAAAAGGAGCACATATGTGATAAGCCCTCGTTAAATGTACTGAAAAGTCACCTCTATTACTAATTTCGATCGAAACCGATTTTCAGTTTCAATCAAAATCATCATTAGGGGTGATTTTTCAGTACCTTTAAACTCCAACCACATTCCCTGCCAATCACATATGTGCTCCTGCCCTAGCTCCTATCAATCTAGCTGATTTTTTTTTCTACAAAAATTGGTACTATATCTAAAGCCTATCACTACTACTCTGAAATGCAACGATCGAGCTCACGGTAGTGGTCCTTCGAACTCCATAAACAAAAAGATCTTCGATGATAGCATTCTGCCACATCGATTGGTTTGCTCGAAAGCACGGTCCCTAAACGATTTTTTTATTCACCAAAAAGTCCCTATTCGGTGTTAATGGTGTTGCTATGGTAGCGACTATGGAAGGGGATGCGCAGTGGGTGAAAGTCGTGAAAATCGAAATTTTGATCAACGTAGGCGTGCAGGTTTTTTGCTTAATTGAAACGTCAATTTTTTAAACGATGCATCATCAACTGAAAAAATTGTAACGGACAGTGGTGCAGGATTGTTGGGGTATTAAATGTGTGACAAAGTTAGGTGGTACTTGTGAAGTGTGCTTGCTGGTGAGTAACGATTGGAATCTACACAATAATTAACGGTGAAGCTGGAATTCTTAGTGGCTATAATGTGAAGATGGATTCGTATTCATTCCAAGATCAAGATGGAAGGATGCATAGGTGGCACAGTACTCACGGTCCGCTAGTGTTCGTGAGTTATTTGCCGTCAACGCTGACGGTGCCATCTCTCCTACTTAGAGACACTAGTCTTTTCTTTGGACAACATTGATGACCTATGGACTACATCTTCACACGTGCCATAATGCTACACGTGTTAGTACGGTAAGTTGTTTCTGATTTAGGCGCAATTTAAGACAGAAACTAAAACTTTTCTTTTTTTTAAGGAATCACCCAGAAGAACGACGTGGAGTCTTTTTTCCCGGACGGATAACGCTGGCTGAAAAAACTCCCAGATTGACGATTGACGCAAATTCCGTTTGAAAACCTTCTGGCCGACCTCATAAGCTGATGCAAACTTCTTGAACTGTAAGTTGTACACTTTTCTATGCTCCTCCAACTTATCTTCTATAGTGGTCCCTCGCTTCGATGGAAAGTTCACCTTCATCCCTCTCCAGACGATGAAGGAATACAACGCCGTGTTGTTCATTTCCTTCACCTAGGGTATCCTAGTGTCCCACACTCGCTGGTTTAATTACATGTAGATGCGTAGGCATGCATTGATTTGCTTGGACTGGACTTGCTACGTATACAAGATGTTAGAAGTTTTTTTTTATTATTATAGTCACTTTAACGCTCTTGGGTCATTCGTGACTTGTCCGGAGGTGAGATTTGAACTCGTGACTTTGGCGTGAGAGGTATGGATGCTAACCACTACGCCGGGGTCGCCCCATAGATGGAGATCAGATTATTTTTCTACTAGATCACCCAAGACTAATTCAATATCTGTAGTATCGAAACATGTCCAAACAGATTCAAAGTGTCTATGTGGCTCATGACAACCTATTTTCGTGTATGCCAAATGTTCTAGGCTTTCCATATCGATATTTCGATACTATAGATATTATCCCAGTCTTTGTTGATCTAGTAAAACAAATCATCTGAACTGCAGTACGATTTGGAGAGCCTAAATCATCTGGTATACGTGGGAATAAATAAGCATTATCCATATAGACACTATGATTCTGTTTGGACATATTTTGATACTACAGACTTTATCCCAGTCGTGACAAACTTGGCACCGTTCGCGTGATTCCGGTGGTAAATGATGTAAAGGGACGGAATTGATTTGAATTGAGGAGGGTTAGCCATGATGGTTACCTATTATGTTTGGTGAAATATTTATTGATTTGTTTTCCAAATACTGTACGTAGGAATTTTAAGAAATGCACTATTGTACAGACGCCTTTAATTAAATACAACTTAAATAACCAACAACCAGGGATGTGGAGTCAGAATCGGAAGCATTTTTTGAGCATCAGGTGTCCAAGTTGGAGTCGAAGAAATAGTAACACCTGAGCAATGTTGACTGTCGCACCACTCGTTTAAACAGCATCTTGACTACCGAAGGTACGACGTTCTTTACTTATATAGCGCAACGCAACAGCCAAAGGTGCTACGTAAAGAGGGTTTTTGGGATAAGAGTAAAACATATTCAAAACCAACGACCTTGGCAACCTATGCCTAGGTGGTTTCTAGCAACACTGCCATTTCAATCAAGACATGCGTTGCTCGATTGGTTCTGGCTTTGACAGTTGAGTAAAATCAACCAGTCCGCTTCTCTCTTATCCTAGACACTCTCTAAAGCTACGAAAAGCTCCAATCTTGGTGTAGTTATTTGTTTCAAAGGTGTGACCTTCGACCTTCCATTTCTTCACGTAAGAGCTAGGTTATTTACTCGCAGATTAATGCATTGTCATTGTGCACCAGGTTTATCGTTAAACTTACGTGATTGGGTTGACGTTTTGGCAATAAGCTCAAACGAAAGGTCGTCATCTGAAATTTATTGTTGTTACGTTCTAATTTCTTGGATTTATCTTAAACGTCAAACTGATCAATGGCCCAATCTGAAATTAAAATCCGGGAAATATGATACCACTCTTTTAACTAGCTAGCTACTATAAGTGAATGGTAAATTTTGAGGTAGCTAACTAACAAGCTAAAAGGAGCACATATGTGATAAGCCCTCGTTAAATGTACTGAAAAGTCACCTCTATTACTAATTTCGATCGAAACCGATTTTCAGTTTCAATCAAAATCATCATTAGGGGTGATTTTTCAGTACCTTTAAACTCCAACCACATTCCCTGCCAATCACATATGTGCTCCTGCCCTAGCTCCTATCAATCTAGCTGATTTTTTTTTTCTACAAAAATTGGTACTATATCTAAAGCCTATCACTACTACTCTGAAATGCAACGATCGAGCTCACGGTAGTGGTCCTTCGAACTCCATAAACAAAAAGATCTTCGATGATAGCATTCTGCCACATCGATTGGTTTGCTCGAAAGCACGGTCCCTAAACGAATTTTTTATTCACCAAAAAGTCCCTATTCGGTGTTAATGGTGTTGCTATGGTAGCGACTATGGAAGGGGATGCGCAGTGGGTGAAAGTCGTGAAAATCGAAATTTTGATCAACGTAGGCGTGCATGTTTTTTTCTTCATTGAAACGTCAATTTTTTAAACGATGCATCATCAACTGAAAAAATTGTAACGGACAGTGGTGCAGGATTGTTGGGGTATTAAATGTGTTAGGTGGTACTTGTGAAGTGTGCTTGCTGGTGAGTACCGATTGGAATCTACACAATAATTAACGATGAAGCTGGAATTCCTAGTGGCTATAATGTGAAGATGGATTCGTATTCATTCCAAGATCAAGATGGAAGGATGCATAGGTGGCACAGTACTCACGGTCCGCTAGTGTTCGTGAGTTATTTGCCGTCAACGCTGACGGTGCCATCTCTCCTACTTAGAGACAATAGTCTTTTCCTTGTCGTTGGCTTTTGTTTGTGCACCTTTTCAATCCGGACTGAAATTCTGTTACCGGTAACAATAATTATATATCTTTCTCTTTCTCTTTTTCAGCATTCCATCTTCATCAACGACGACCCTACCGGACTGATGAGATGACGATGATGATAAGATGCTGTAAAATTTATCCTCTCTGACGAAGGAATCACAGCCTTTGGACAACATTGATGACCTATGGACTACATCTTCACACGTGCCATAATGCTACACGTGTTAGTACGGTAAGTTGTTTCTGATTTAGGCGCAATTTAAGACAGAAACTAAAACTTTTCTTTTTTTTAAGGAAACACCCAGAAGAACGACGTGGAGTCTTTTTTCCCGGACGGATAACGCTGGCTGAAAAAACTCCCAGATTGACGATTGACGCAAATTCCGTTTGAAAACCTTCTGGCCGACCTCATAAGCTGATGCAAACTTCTTGAACTGTAAGTTGTACACTTTTCTATGCTCCTCCAACTTATCTTCTATAGTGGTCCCTCGCTTCGATGGAAAGTTCACCTTCATCCCTCTCCAGACGATGAAGGAATACAACGCCGTGTTGTTCATTTCCTTCACCTAGGGTATCCTAGTGTCCCACACTCGCTGGTTTAATTACATGTAGATGCGTAGGCATGCATTGATTTGCTTCGACTGGACTTGCTACGTATACTAGATGTTAGAAGTTTTTTTTTATTATTATAGTCACTTTAACGCGATCCAAGACTAATTCAATATCTGTAGTATCGAAACATGTCCAAACAGATTCAAAGTGTCTATGTGGCTCATGACAACCTATTTTCGTGTATGCCAAAAGTTCTAGGCTTTCCATATCGATATTTCGATACTATAGATATTATCCCAGTCTTTGTTGATCTAGTAAAACAAATCATCTGAACTGCAGTACGATTTGGAGAGCCTAAATCATCTGGTATACGTGGGAATAAATAAGCATTATCCATATAGACACTATGATTCTGTTTGGACATATTTTGATACTACAGACTTTATCCCAGTCGTGACAAACTTGGCACCGTTCGCGTGATTCCGGTGGTAAATGATGTAAAGGGACGGAATTGATTTGAATTGAGGAGGGTTAGCCATGATGGTTACCTATTATGTTTGGTGAAATATTTATTGATTTGTTTTCCAAATACTGTACGTAGGAATTTTAAGAAATGCACTATTGTACAGACGCCTTTAATTAAATACAACTTAAATAACCAACAACCAGGGATGTGGAGTCAGAATCGGAAGCATTTTTTGAGCATCAGGTGTCCAAGTTGGAGTCGAAGAAATAGTAACACCTGAGCAATGTTGACTGTCGCACCACTCGTTTAAACAGCATCTTGACTACCGAAGGTACGACGTTCTTTACTTATATAGCGCAACGCAACAGCCAAAGGTGCTACGTAAAGAGGGTTTTTGGGATAAGAGTAAAACATATTCAAAACCAACGACCTTGGCAACCTATGCCTAGGTGGTTTCTAGCAACACTGCCATTTCAATCAAGACATGCGTTGCTCGATTGGTTCTGGCTTTGACAGTTGAGTAAAATCAACCAGTCCGCTTCTCTCTTATCCTAGACACTCTCTAAAGCTACGAAAAGCTCCAATCTTGGTGTAGTTATTTGTTTCAAAGGTGTGACCTTCGACCTTCCATTTCTTCACGTAAGAGCTAGGTTATTTACTCGCAGATTAATGCATTGTCATTGTGCACCAGGTTTATCGTTAAACTTACGTGATTGGGTTGACGTTTTGGCAATAAGCTCAAACGAAAGGTCGTCATCTGAAATTTATTGTTGTTACGTTCTAATTTCTTGGATTTATCTTAAACGTCAAACTGATCAATGGCCCAATCTGAAATTAAAATCCGGGAAATATGATACCACTCTTTTAACTAGCTAGCATGTTAACTATAAGTGAATGGTAAATTTTGAGGTAGCTAACTAACAAGCTAAAAGGAGCACATATGTGATAAGCCCTCGTTAAATGTACTGAAAAGTCACCTCTATTACTAATTTCGATCGAAACCGATTTTCAGTTTCAATCAAAATCATCATTAGGGGTGATTTTTCAGTACCTTTAAACTCCAACCACATTCCCTGCCAATCACATATGTGCTCCTGCCCTAGCTCCTATCAATCTAGCTGATTTTTTTTTTCTACAAAAATTGGTACTATATCTAAAGCCTATCACTACTACTCTGAAATGCAACGATCGAGCTCACGGTAGTGGTCCTTCGAACTCCATAAACAAAAAGATCTTCGATGATAGCATTCTGCCACATCGATTGGTTTGCTCGAAAGCACGGTCCCTAAACGAATTTTTTATTCACCAAAAAGTCCCTATTCGGTGTTAATGGTGTTGCTATGGTAGCGACTATGGAAGGGGATACGCAGTGGGTGAAAGTCGTGAAAATCGAAATTTTGATCAACGTAGGCGTGCAGGTTTTTTGCTTCATTGAAACGTCAATTTTTTAAACGATGCATCATCAACTGAAAAAATTGTAACGGACAGTGGTGCAGGATTGTTGGGGTATTAAATGTGTGACAAAGTTAGGTGGTACTTGTGAAGTGTGCTTGCTGGTGAGTAACGATTGGAATCTACACAATAATTAACGGTGAAGCTGGAATTCTTAGTGGCTATAATGTGAAGATGGATTCGTATTCATTCCAAGATCAAGATGGAAGGATGCATAGGTGGCACAGTACTCACGGTCCGCTAGTGTTCGTGAGTTATTTGCCGTCAACGCTGACGGTGCCATCTCTCCTACTTAGAGACACTAGTCTTTTCCTTGTCGTTGGCTTTTGTTTGTGCACCTTTTCAATCCGGACTGAAATTCTGTTACCGGTAACAATAATTATATATCTTTCTCTTTCTCTTTTTCAGCATTCCATCTTCATCAACGACGACCCTACCGGACTGATGAGATGACGATGATGATAAGATGCTGTAAAATTTATCCTCTCTGACGAAGGAATCACAGCCTTTGGACAACATTGATGACCTATGGACTACATCTTCACACGTGCCATAATGCTACACGTGTTAGTACGGTAAGTTGTTTCTGATTTAGGCGCAATTTAAGACAGAAACTAAAACTTTTCTTTTTTTTAAGGAATCACCCAGAAGAACGACGTGGAGTCTTTTTTCCCGGACGGATAACGCTGGCTGAAAAAACTCCCAGATTGACGATTGACGCAAATTCCGTTTGAAAACCTTCTGGCCGACCTCATAAGCTGATGCAAACTTCTTGAACTGTAAGTTGTACACTTTTCTATGCTCCTCCAACTTATCTTCTATAGTGGTCCCTCGCTTCGATGGAAAGTTCACCTTCATCCCTCTCCAGACGATGAAGGAATACAACGCCGTGTTGTTCATTTCCTTCACCTAGGGTATCCTAGTGTCCCACACTCGCTGGTTTAATTACATGTAGATGCGTAGGCATGCATTGATTTGCTTGGACTGGACTTGCTACGTATACAAGATGTTAGAAGTTTTTTTTTATTATTATAGTCACTTTAACGCTCTTGGGTCATTCGTGACTTGTCCGGAGGTGAGATTTGAACTCGTGACTTTGGCGTGAGAGGTATGGATGCTAACCACTACGCCGGGGTCGCCCCATAGATGGAGATCAGATTATTTTTCTACTAGATCACCCAAGACTAATTCAATATCTGTAGTATCGAAACATGTCCAAACAGATTCAAAGTGTCTATGTGGCTCATGACAACCTATTTTCGTGTATGCCAAATGTTCTAGGCTTTCCATATCGATATTTCGATACTATAGATATTATCCCAGTCTTTGTTGATCTAGTAAAACAAATCATCTGAACTGCAGTACGATTTGGAGAGCCTAAATCATCTGGTATACGTGGGAATAAATAAGCATTATCCATATAGACACTATGATTCTGTTTGGACATATTTTGGTACTACAGACTTTATCCCAGTCGTGACAAACTTGGCACCGTTCGCGTGATTCCGGTGGTAAATGATGTAACGGGACGGAATTGATTTGAATTGAGGAGGGTTAGCCATGATGGTTACCTATTATGTTTGGTGAAATATTTATTGATTTGTTTTCCAAATACTGTACGTAGGAATTTTAAGAAATGCACTATTGTACAGACGCCTTTAATTAAATACAACTTAAATAACCAACAACCAGGGATGTGGAGTCAGAATCGGAAGCATTTTTTGAGCATCAGGTGTCCAAGTTGGAGTCGAAGAAATAGTAACACCTGAGCAATGTTGACTGTCGCACCACTCGTTTAAACAGCATCTTGACTACCGAAGGTACGACGTTCTTTACTTATATAGCGCAACGCAACAGCCAAAGGTGCTACGTAAAGAGGGTTTTTGGGATAAGAGAAAAACATATTCAAAACCAACGACCTTGGCAACCTATGCCTAGGTGGTTTCTAGCAACACTGCCATTTCAATCAAGACATGCGTTGCTCGATTGGTTCTGGCTTTGACAGTTGAGTAAAATCAACCAGTCCGCTTCTCTCTTATCCTAGACACTCTCTAAAGCTACGAAAAGCTCCAATCTTGGTGTAGTTATTTGTTTCAAAGGTGTGACCTTCGACCTTCCATTTCTTCACGTAAGAGCTAGGTTATTTACTCGCAGATTAATGCATTGTCATTGTGCACCAGGTTTATCGTTAAACTTACGTGATTGGGTTGACGTTTTGGCAATAAGCTCAAACGAAAGGTCGTCATCTGAAATTTATTGTTGTTACGTTCTAATTTCTTGGATTTATCTTAAACGTCAAACTGATCAATGGCCCAATCTGAAATTAAAATCCGGGAAATATGATACCACTCTTTTAACTAGCTAGCATGTTAACTATAAGCGAATGGTAAATTTTGAGGTAGCTAACTAACAAGCTAAAAGGAGCACATATGTGATAAGCCCTTGTTAAATGTACTGAAAAGTCACCTCTATTACTAATTTCGATCGAAACCGATTTTCAGTTTCAATCAAAATCATCATTAGGGGTGATTTTTCAGTACCTTTAAACTCCAACCACATTCCCTGCCAATCACATATGTGCTCCTGCCCTAGCTCCTATCAATCTAGCTGATTTTTTTTTCTACAAAAATTGGTACTATATCTAAAGCCTATCACTACTACTCTGAAATGCAACGATCGAGCTCACGGTAGTGGTCCTTCGAACTCCATAAACAAAAAGATCTTCGATGATAGCATTCTGCCACATCGATTGGTTTGCTCGAAAGCACGGTCCCTAAACGAATTTTTTATTCACCAAAAAGTCCCTATTCGGTGTTAATGGTGTTGCTATGGTAGCGACTATGGAAGGGGATGCGCAGTGGGTGAAAGTCGTGAAAATCAAAATTTTGATCAACGTAGGCGTGCATGTTTTTTTCTTCATTGAAACGTCAATTTTTTAAACGATGCATCATCAACTGAAAAAAATTGTAACGGACAGTGGTGCAGGATTGTTGGGGTATTAAATGTGTGACAAAGTTAGGTGGTACTTGTGAAGTGTGCTTGCTGGTGAGTACCGATTGGAATCTACACAATAATTAACGGTGAAGCTGGAATTCCTAGTGGCTATAATGTGAAGATGGATTCGTATTCATTCCAAGATCAAGATGGAAGGATGCATAGGTGGCACAGTACTCACGGTCCGCTAGTGTTCGTGAGTTATTTGCCGTCAACGCTGACGGTGCCATCTCTCCTACTTAGAGACACTAGTCTTTTCCTTGTCGTTGGCTTTTGTTTGTGCACCTTTTCAATCCGGACTGAAATTCTGTTACCGGTAACAATAATTATATATCTTTCTCTTTCTCTTTTTCAGCATTCCATCTTCATCAACGACGACCCTACCGGACTGATGAGATGACGATGATGATAAGATGCTGTAAAATTTATCCTCTCTGACGAAGGAATCACAGCCTTTGGACAACATTGATGACCTATGGACTACATCTTCACACGTGCCATAATGCTACACGTGTTAGTACGGTAAGTTGTTTCTGATTTAGGCGCAATTTAAGACAGAAACTAAAACTTTTCTTTTTTTTAAGGAATCACCCAGAAGAACGACGTGGAGTCTTTTTTCCCGGACGGATAACGCTGGCTGAAAAAACTCCCAGATTGACGATTGACGCAAATTCCGTTTGAAAACCTTCTGGCCGACCTCATAAGCTGATGCAAACTTCTTGAACTGTAAGTTGTACACTTTTCTATGCTCCTCCAACTTATCTTCTATAGTGGTCCCTCGCTTCGATGGAAAGTTCACCTTCATCCCTCTCCAGACGATGAAGGAATACAACGCCGTGTTGTTCATTTCCTTCACCTAGGGTATCCTAGTGTCCCACACTCGCTGGTATAATTACATGTAGATGCGTAGGCATGCATTGATTTGCTTGGACTGGACTTGCTACGTATACAAGATGTTAGAAGTTTTTTTTTATTATTATAGTCACTTTAACGCTCTTGGGTCATTCGTGACTTGTCCGGAGGTGAGATTTGAACTCGTGACTTTGGCGTGAGAGGTATGGATGCTAACCACTACGCCGGGGTCGCCCCATAGATGGAGATCAGATTATTTTTCTACTAGATCACCCAAGACTAATTCAATATCTGTAGTATCGAAACATGTCCAAACAGATTCAAAGTGTCTATGTGGCTCATGACAACCTATTTTCGTGTATGCCAAATGTTCTAGGCTTTCCATATCGATATTTCGATACTATAGATATTATCCCAGTCTTTGTTGATCTAGTAAAACAAATCATCTGAACTGCAGTACGATTTGGAGAGCCTAAATCATCTGGTATACGTGGGAATAAATAAGCATTATCCATATAGACACTATGATTCTGTTTGGACATATTTTGATACTACAGACTTTATCCCAGTCGTGACAAACTTGGCACCGTTCGCGTGATTCCGGTGGTAAATGATGTAACGGGACGGAATTGATTTGAATTGAGGAGGGTTAGCCATGATGGTTACCTATTATGTTTGGTGAAATATTTATTGATTTGTTTTCCAAATACTGTACGTAGGAATTTTAAGAAATGCACTATTGTACAGACGCCTTTAATTAAATACAACTTAAATAACCAACAACCAGGGATGTGGAGTCAGAATCGGAAGCATTTTTTGAGCATCAGGTGTCCAAGTTGGAGTCGAAGAAATAGTAACACCTGAGCAATGTTGACTGTCGCACCACTCGTTTAAACAGCATCTTGACTACCGAAGGTACGACGTTCTTTACTTATATAGCGCAACGCAACAGCCAAAGGTGCTACGTAAAGAGGGTTTTTGGGATAAGAGAAAAACATATTCAAAACCAACGACCTTGGCAACCTATGCCTAGGTGGTTTCTAGCAACACTGCCATTTCAATCAAGACATGCGTTGCTCGATTGGTTCTGGCTTTGACAGTTGAGTAAAATCAACCAGTCCGCTTCTCTCTTATCCTAGACACTCTCTAAAGCTACGAAAAGCTCCAATCTTGGTGTAGTTATTTGTTTCAAAGGTGTGACCTTCGACCTTCCATTTCTTCACGTAAGAGCTAGGTTATTTACTCGCAGATTAATGCATTGTCATTGTGCACCAGGTTTATCGTTAAACTCACGTGATTGGGTTGACGTTTTGGCAATAAGCTCAAACGAAAGGTCGTCATCTGAAATTTATTGTTGTTACGTTCTAATTTCTTGGATTTATCTTAAACGTCAAACTGATCAATGGCCCAATCTGAAATTAAAATCCGGGAAATATGATACCACTCTTTTAACTAGCTAGCTACTATAAGTGAATGGTAAATTTTGAGGTAGCTAACTAACAAGCTAAAAGGAGCACATATGTGATAAGCCCTCGTTAAATGTACTGAAAAGTCACCTCTATTACTAATTTCGATCGAAACCGATTTTCAGTTTCAATCAAAATCATCATTAGGGGTGATTTTTCAGTACCTTTAAACTCCAACCACATTCCCTGCCAATCACATATGTGCTCCTGCCCTAGCTCCTATCAATCTAGCTGATTTTTTTTTCTACAAAAATTGGTACTATATCTAAAGCCTATCACTACTACTCTGAAATGCAACGATCGAGCTCACGGTAGTGGTCCTTCGAACTCCATAAACAAAAAGATCTTCGATGATAGCATTCTGCCACATCGATTGGTTTGCTCGAAAGCACGGTCCCTAAACGAATTTTTATTCACCAAAAAGTCCCTATTCGGTGTTAATGGTGTTGCTATGGTAGCGACTATGGAAGGGGATGCGCAGTGGGTGAAAGTCGTGAAAATCGAAATTTTGATCAACGTAGGCGTGCATGTTTTTTTCTTCATTGAAACGTCAATTTTTTAAACGATGCATCATCAACTGAAAAAATTGTAACGGACAGTGGTGCAGGATTGTTGGGGTATTAAATGTGTGACAAAGTTAGGTGGTACTTGTGAAGTGTGCTTGCTGGTGAGTACCGATTGGAATCTACACAATAATTAACGGTGAAGCTGGAATTCCTAGTGGCTATAATGTGAAGATGGATTCGTATTCATTCCAAGATCAAGATGGAAGGATGCATAGGTGGCACAGTACTCACGGTCCGCTAGTGTTCGTGAGTTATTTGCCGTCAACGCTGACGGTGCCATCTCTCCTACTTAGAGACACTAGTCTTTTCCTTGTCGTTGGCTTTTGTTTGTGCACCTTTTCAATCCGGACTGAAATTCTGTTACCGGTAACAATAATTATATATCTTTCTCTTTCTCTTTTTCAGCATTCCATCTTCATCAACGACGACCCTACCGGACTGATGAGATGACGATGATGATAAGATGCTGTAAAATTTATCCTCTCTGACGAAGGAATCACAGCCTTTGGACAACATTGATGACCTATGGACTACATCTTCACACGTGCCATAATGCTACACGTGTTAGTACGGTAAGTTGTTTCTGATTTAGGCGCAATTTAAGACAGAAACTAAAACTTTTCTTTTTTTTAAGGAATCACTCAGAAGAACGACGTGGAGTCTTTTTTCCCGGACGGATAACGCTGGCTGAAAAAACTCCCAGATTGACGATTGACGCAAATTCCGTTTGAAAACCTTCTGGCCGACCTCATAAGCTGATGCAAACTTCTTGAACTGTAAGTTGTACACTTTTCTATGCTCCTCCAACTTATCTTCTATAGTGGTCCCTCGCTTCGATGGAAAGTTCACCTTCATCCCTCTCCAGACGATGAAGGAATACAACGCCGTGTTGTTCATTTCCTTCACCTAGGGTATCCTAGTGTCCCACACTCGCTGGTTTAATTACATGTAGATGCGTAGGCATGCATTGATTTGCTTGGACTGGACTTGCTACGTATACAAGATGTTAGAAGTTTTTTTTTATTATTATAGTCACTTTAACGCTCTTGGGTCATTCGTGACTTGTCCGGAGGTGAGATTTGAACTCGTGACTTTGGCGTGAGAGGTATGGATGCTAACCACTACGCCGGGGTCGCCCCATAGATGGAGATCAGATTATTTTTCTACTAGATCACCCAAGACTAATTCAATATCTGTAGTATCGAAACATGTCCAAACAGATTCAAAGTGTCTATGTGGCTCATGACAACCTATTTTCGTATATGCCAAATGTTCTAGGCTTTCCATATCGATATTTCGATACTATAGATATTATCCCAGTCTTTGTTGATCTAGTAAAACAAATCATCTGAACTGCAGTACGATTTGGAGAGCCTAAATCATCTGGTATACGTGGGAATAAATAAGTATTATCCATATAGACACTATGATTCTGTTTGGACATATTTTGATACTACAGACTTTATCCCAGTCGTGACAAACTTGGCACCGTTCGCGTGATTCCGGTGGTAAATGATGTAACGGGACGGAATTGATTTGAATTGAGGAGGGTTAGCCATGATGGTTACCTATTATGTTTGGTGAAATATTTATTGATTTGTTTTCCAAATACTGTACGTAGGAATTTTAAGAAATGCACTATTGTACAGACGCCTTTAATTAAATACAACTTAAATAACCAACAACCAGGGATGTGGAGTCAGAATCGGAAGCATTTTTTGAGCATCAGGTGTCCAAGTTGGAGTCGAAGAAATAGTAACACCTGAGCAATGTTGACTGTCGCACCACTCGTTTAAACAGCATCTTGACTACCAAAGGTACGACGTTCTTTACTTATATAGCGCAACGCAACAGCCAAAGGTGCTACGTAAAGAGGGTTTTTGGGATAAGAGAAAAACATATTCAAAACCAACGACCTTGGCAACCTATGCCTAGGTGGTTTCTAGCAACACTGCCATTTCAATCAAGACATGCGTTGCTCGATTGGTTCTGGCTTTGACAGTTGAGTAAAATCAACCAGTCCGCTTCTCTTTTATCCTAGACACTCTCTAAAGCTACGAAAAGCTCCAATCTTGGTGTAGTTATTTGTTTCAAAGGTGTGACCTTCGACCTTCCATTTCTTCACGTAAGAGCTAGGTTATTTACTCGCAGATTAATGCATTGTCATTGTGCACCAGGTTTATCGTTAAACTTACGTGATTGGGTTGACGTTTTGGCAATAAGCTCAAACGAAAGGTCGTCATCTGAAATTTATTGTTGTTACGTTCTAATTTCTTGGATTTATCTTAAACGTCAAACTGATCAATGGCCCAATCTGAAATTAAAATCCGGTCAAATATGATACCACTCTTTTAACTAGCTAGCTACTATAAGTGAATGGTAAATTTTGAGGTAGCTAACTAACAAGCTAAAAGGAGCACATATGTGATAAGCCCTCGTTAAATGTACTGAAAAGTCACCTCTATTACTAATTTCGATCGAAACCGATTTTCAGTTTCAATCAAAATCATCATTAGGGGTGATTTTTCAGTACCTTTAAACTCCAACCACATTCCCTGCCAATCACATATGTGCTCCTGCCCTAGCTCCTATCAATCTAGCTGATTTTTTTTTCTACAAAAATTGGTACTATATCTAAAGCCTATCACTACTACTCTGAAATGCAACGATCGAGCTCACGGTAGTGGTCCTTCGAACTCCATAAACAAAAAGATCTTCGATGATAGCATTCTGCCACATCGATTGGTTTGCTCGAAAGCACGGTCCCTAAACGAATTTTTTATTCACCAAAAAGTCCCTATTCGGTGTTAATGGTGTTGCTATGGTAGCGACTATGGAAGGGGATGCGCAGTGGGTGAAAGTCGTGAAAATCGAAATTTTGATCAACGTAGGCGTGCAGGTTTTTTGCTTAATTGAAACGTCAATTTTTTAAACGATGCATCATCAACTGAAAAAATTGTAACGGACAGTGGTGCAGGATTGTTGGGGTATTAAATGTGTGACAAAGTTAGGTGGTACTTGTGAAGTGTGCTTGCTGGTGAGTAACGATTGGAATCTACACAATAATTAACGGTGAAGCTGGAATTCTTAGTGGCTATAATGTGAAGATGGATTCGTATTCATTCCAAGATCAAGATGGAAGGATGCATAGGTGGCACAGTACTCACGGTCCGCTAGTGTTCGTGAGTTATTTGCCGTCAACGCTGACGGTGCCATCTCTCCTACTTAGAGACACTAGTCTTTTCCTTGTCGTTGGCTTTTGTTTGTGCACCTTTTCAATCCGGACTGAAATTCTGTTACCGGTAACAATAATTATATATCTTTCTCTTTCTCTTTTTCAGCATTCCATCTTCATCAACGACGACCCTACCGGACTGATGAGATGACGATGATGATAAGATGCTGTAAAATTTATCCTCTCTGACGAAGGAATCACAGCCTTTGGACAACATTGATGACCTATGGACTACATCTTCACACGTGCCATAATGCTACACGTGTTAGTACGGTAAGTTGTTTCTGATTTAGGCGCAATTTAAGACAGAAACTAAAACTTTTCTTTTTTTTAAGGAATCACCCAGAAGAACGACGTGGAGTCTTTTTTCCCGGACGGATAACGCTGGCTGAAAAAACTCCCAGATTGACGATTGACGCAAATTCCTTTTGAAAACCTTCTGGCCGACCTCATAAGCTGATGCAAACTTCTTGAACTGTAAGTTGTACACTTTTCTATGCTCCTCCAACTTATCTTCTATAGTGGTCCCTCGCTTCGATGGAAAGTTCACCTTCATCCCTCTCCAGACGATGAAGGAATACAACGCCGTGTTGTTCATTTCCTTCACCTAGGGTATCCTAGTGTCCCACACTCGCTGGTATAATTACATGTAGATGCGTAGGCATGCATTGATTTGCTTGGACTGGACTTGCTACGTATACAAGATGTTAGAAGTTTTTTTTTATTATTATAGTCACTTTAACGCTCTTGGGTCATTCGTGACTTGTCCGGAGGTGAGATTTGAACTCGTGACTTTGGCGTGAGAGGTATGGATGCTAACCACTACGCCGGGGTCGCCCCATAGATGGAGATCAGATTATTTTTCTACTAGATCACCCAAGACTAATTCAATATCTGTAGTATCGAAACATGTCCAAACAGATTCAAAGTGTCTATGTGGCTCATGACAACCTATTTTCGTGTATGCCAAATGTTCTAGGCTTTCCATATCGATATTTCGATACTATAGATATTATCCCAGTCTTTGTTGATCTAGTAAAACAAATCATCTGAACTGCAGTACGATTTGGAGAGCCTAAATCATCTGGTATACGTGGGAATAAATAAGCATTATCCATATAGACACTATGATTCTGTTTGGACATATTTTGATACTACAGACTTTATCCCAGTCGTGACAAACTTGGCACCGTTCGCGTGATTCCGGTGGTAAATGATGTAACGGGACGGAATTGATTTGAATTGAGGAGGGTTAGCCATGATGGTTACCTATTATGTTTGGTGAAATATTTATTGATTTGTTTTCCAAATACTGTACGTAGGAATTTTAAGAAATGCACTATTGTACAGACGCCTTTAATTAAATACAACTTAAATAACCAACAACCAGGGATGTGGAGTCAGAATCGGAAGCATTTTTTGAGCATCAGGTGTCCAAGTTGGAGTCGAAGAAATAGTAACACCTGAGCAATGTTGACTGTCGCACCACTCGTTTAAACAGCATCTTGACTACCGAAGGTACGACGTTCTTTACTTATATAGCGCAACGCAACAGCCAAAGGTGCTACGTAAAGAGGGTTTTTGGGATAAGAGAAAAACATATTCAAAACCAACGACCTTGGCAACCTATGCCTAGGTGGTTTCTAGCAACACTGCCATTTCAATCAAGACATGCGTTGCTCGATTGGTTCTGGCTTTGACAGTTGAGTAAAATCAACCAGTCCGCTTCTCTCTTATCCTAGACACTCTCTAAAGCTACGAAAAGCTCCAATCTTGGTGTAGTTATTTGTTTCAAAGGTGTGACCTTCGACCTTCCATTTCTTCACGTAAGAGCTAGGTTATTTACTCGCAGATTAATGCATTGTCATTGTCCACCAGGTTTATCGTTAAACTCACGTGATTGGGTTGACGTTTTGGCAATAAGCTCAAACGAAAGGTCGTTGTTATGTTCTAATTTCTTGGATTTATCTTAAACGTCAAACTGATCAATGGCCCAATCTGAAATTAAAATCCGGGAAATATGATACCACTCTTTTAACTAGCTAGCTACTATAAGTGAATGGTAAATTTTAAGGTAGCTAACTAACAAGCTAAAAGGAGCACATATGTGATAAGCCCTCGTTAAATGTACTGAAAAGTCACCTCTATTACTAATTTCGATCGAAACCGATTTTCAGTTTCAATCAAAATCATCATTAGGGGTGATTTTTCAGTACCTTTAAACTCCAACCACATTCCCTGCCAATCACATATGTGCTCCTGCCCTAGCTCCTATCAATCTAGCTGATTTTTTTTTCTACAAAAATTGGTACTATATCTAAAGCCTATCACTACTACTCTGAAATGCAACGATCGAGCTCACGGTAGTGGTCCTTCGAACTCCATAAACAAAAAGATCTTCGATGATAGCATTCTGCCACATCGATTGGTTTGCTCGAAAGCACGGTCCCTAAACGAATTTTTTATTCACCAAAAAGTCCCTATTCGGTGTTAATGGTGTTGCTATGGTAGCGACTATGGAAGGGGATGCGCAGTGGGTGAAAGTCGTGAAAATCGAAATTTTGATCAACGTAGGCGTGGATGTTTTTTTCTTCATTGAAACGTCAATTTTTTAAACGATGCATCATCAACTGAAAAAATTGTAACGGACAGTGGTGCAGGATTGTTGGGGTATTAAATGTGTGACAAAGTTAGGTGGTACTTGTGAAGTGTGCTTGCTGGTGAGTACCGATTGGAATCTACACAATAATTAACGGTGAAGCTGGAATTCCTAGTGGCTATAATGTGAAGATGGATTCGTATTCATTCCAAGATCAAGATGGAAGGATGCATAGGTGGCACAGTACTCACGGTCCGCTAGTGTTCGTGAGTTATTTGCCGTCAACGCTGACGGTGCCATCTCTCCTACTTAGAGACACTAGACTTTTCCTTGTCGTTGGCTTTTGTTTGTGCACCTTTTCAATCAGGATTGAAATTCTGTTACCGGTAACAATAATTATATATCTTTCTCTTTCTCTTTTTCAGCATTCCATCTTCATCAACGACGACCCTACCGGACTGATGAGATGACGATGATGATAAGATGCTGTAAAATTTATCCTCTCTGACGAAGGAATCACAGCCTTTGGACAACATTGATGACCTATGGACTACATCTTCACACGTGCCATAATGCTACACGTGTTAGTACGGTAAGTTGTTTCTGATTTAGGCGCAATTTAAGACAGAAACTAAAACTTTTCTTTTGTTTAAGGAATCACCCAGAAGAACGACGTGGAGTCTTTTTTCCCGGACGGATAACGCTGGCTGAAAAAACTCCCAGATTGACGATTGACGCAAATTCCGTTTGAAAACCTTCTGGCCGACCTCATAAGCTGATGCAAACTTCTTGAACTGTAAGTTGTACACTTTTCTATGCTCCTCCAACTTATCTTCTATAGTGGTCCCTCGCTTCGATGGAAAGTTCACCTTCATCCCTCTCCAGACGATGAAGGAATACAACGCCGTGTTGTTCATTTCCTTCACCTAGGGTATCCTAGTGTCCCACACTCGCTGGTTTAATTACATGTAGATGCGTAGGCATGCATTGATTTGCTTGGACTGGACTTGCTACGTATACAAGATGTTAGAAGTTTTTTTTATTATTATAGTCACTTTAACGCTCTTGGGTCATTCGTGACTTGTCCGGAGGTGAGATTTGAACTCGTGACTTTGGCGTGAGAGGTATGGATGCTAACCACTACGCCGGGGTCGCCCCATAGATGGAGATCAGATTATTTTTCTACTAGATCACCCAAGACTAATTCAATATATCTGTCCAAACAGATTCAAAGTGTCTATGTGGCTCATGACAACCTATTTTCGTGTATGCCAAATGTTCTAGGCTTTCCATATCGATATTTCGATACTATAGATATTATCCCAGTCTTTGTTGATCTAGTAAAACAAATCATCTGAACTGCAGTACGATTTGGAGAGCCTAAATCATCTGGTATACGTGGGAATAAATAAGCATTATCCATATAGACACTATGATTCTGTTTGGACATATTTTGATACTACAGACTTTATCCCAGTCGTGACAAACTTGGCACCGTTCGCGTGATTCCGGTGGTAAATGATGTAACGGGACGGAATTGATTTGAATTGAGGAGGGTTAGCCATGATGGTTACCTATTATGTTTGGTGAAATATTTATTGATTTGTTTTCCAAATACTGTACGTAGGAATTTTAAGAAATGCACTATTGTACAGACGCCTTTAATTAAATACAACTTAAATAACCAACAACCAGGGATGTGGAGTCAGAATCGGAAGCATTTTTTGAGCATCAGGTGTCCAAGTTGGAGTCGAAGAAATAGTAACACCTGAGCAATGTTGACTGTCGCACCACTCGTTTAAACAGCATCTTGACTACCGAAGGTACGACGTTCTTTACTTATATAGCGCAACGCAACAGCCAAAGGTGCTACGTAAAGAGGGTTTTTGGGATAAGAGAAAAACATATTCAAAACCAACGACCTTGGCAACCTATGCCTAGGTGGTTTCTAGCAACACTGCCATTTCAATCAAGACATGCGTTGCTCGATTGGTTCTGGCTTTGACAGTTGAGTAAAATCAACCAGTCCGCTTCTCTCTTATCCTAGACACTCTCTAAAGCTACGAAAAGCTCCAATCTTGGTGTAGTTATTTGTTTCAAAGGTGTGACCTTCGACCTTCCATTTCTTCACGTAAGAGCTAGGTTATTTACTCGCAGATTAATGCATTCATTGTCATTGTGCACCAGGTTTATCGTTAAACTTACGTGATTGGGTTGACGTTTTGGCAATAAGCTCAAACGAAAGGTCGTCATCTGAAATTTATTGTTGTTACGTTCTAATTTCTTGGATTTATCTTAAACGTCAAACTGATCAATGGCCCAATCTGAAATTAAAATCCGGGAAATATGATACCACTCTTTTAACTAGCTAGCTACTATAAGTGAATGGTAAATTTTGAGGTAGCTAACTAACAAGCTAAAAGGAGCACATATGTGATAAGCCCTCGTTAAATGTACTGAAAAGTCACCTCTATTACTAATTTCGATCGAAACCGATTTTCAGTTTCAATCAAAATCATCATTAGGGGTGATTTTTCAGTACCTTTAAACTCCAACCACATTCCCTGCCAATCACATATGTGCTCCTGCCCTAGCTCCTATCAATCTAGCTGATTTTTTTTTTTCTACAAAAATTGGTACTATATCTAAAGCCTATCACTACTACTCTGAAATGCAACGATCGAGCTCACGGTAGTGGTCCTTCGAACTCCATAAACAAAAAGATCTTCGATGATAGCATTCTGCCACATCGATTGGTTTGCTCGAAAGCACGGTCCCTAAACGAATTTTTTATTCACCAAAAAGTCCCTATTCGGTGTTAATGGTGTTGCTATGGTAGCGACTATGGAAGGGGATGCGCAGTGGGTGAAAGTCGTGAAAATCGAAATTTTGATCAACGTAGGCGTGCATGTTTTTTTCTTCATTGAAACGTCAATTTTTTAAACGATGCATCATCAACTGAAAAAATTGTAACGGACAGTGGTGCAGGATTGTTGGGGTATTAAATGTGTTAGGTGGTACTTGTGAAGTGTGCTTGCTGGTGAGTACCGATTGGAATCTACACAATAATTAACGATGAAGCTGGAATTCCTAGTGGCTATAATGTGAAGATGGATTCGTATTCATTCCAAGATCAAGATGGAAGGATGCATAGGTGGCACAGTACTCACGGTCCGCTAGTGTTCGTGAGTTATTTGCCGTCAACGCTGACGGTGCCATCTCTCCTACTTAGAGACACTAGTCTTTTCCTTGTCGTTGGCTTTTGTTTGTGCACCTTTTCAATCCGGACTGGAATTCTGTTACCGGTAACAATAATTATATATCTTTCTCTTTCTCTTTTTCAGCATTCCATCTTCATCAACGACGACCCTACCGGACTGATGAGATGACGATGATGATAAGATGCTGTAAAATTTATCCTCTCTGACGAAGGAATCACAGCCTTTGGACAACATTGATGACCTATGGACTACATCTTCACACGTGCCATAATGCTACACGTGTTAGTACGGTAAGTTGTTTCTGATTTAGGCGCAATTTAAGACAGAAACTAAAACTTTTCTTTTTTTTAAGGAATCGCCCAGAAGAACGACGTGGAGTCTTTTTTCCCGGACGGATAACGCTGGCTGAAAAAACTCCCAGATTGACGATTGACGCAAATTCCGTTTGAAAACCTTCTGGCCGACCTCATAAGCTGATGCAAACTTCTTGAACTGTAAGTTGTACACTTTTCTATGCTCCTCCAACTTATCTTCTAACGGCGCCGGTGGTGTAGTGGTAAGCGTGATTACCTCTCACCCCAGCAGGCCTGGGTTCAATCCCAGTCGGCGCCGCCGGGATGTTCTGAGGCATAACATCTCTGATCACGCCTTCCTTCGGATGGGAAGTAAAGCCGTTGGTCCCCGGTTCATGAGTTGATGGGTCGATAGGTAGGGTCCAGGTGTGGGAGCTGCCTTCCTGGCACGTCGGTAGCATTGGTGCTCAGCACGGAAAACAAGATCGACGGAAAAAACAAACCAAAGGAAAAAAAAAAAAAAAAAACTTATCTTCTATAGTGGTCCCTCGCTTCGATGGAAAGTTCACCTTCATCCCTCTCCAGACGATGAAGGAATACAACGCCGTGTTGTTCATTTCCTTCACCTAGGGTATCCTAGTGTCCCACACTCGCTGGTTTAATTACATGTAGATGCGTAGGCATGCATTGATTTGCTTGGACTGGACTTGCTACGTATACAAGATGTTAGAAGTTTTTTTTTTATTATTATAGTCACTTTAACGCTCTTGGGTCATTCGTGACTTGTCCGGAGGTGAGATTTGAACTCGTGACTTTGGCGTGAGAGGTATGGATGCTAACCACTACGCCGGGGTCGCCCCATAGATGGAGATCAGATTATTTTTCTACTAGATCACCCAAGACTAATTCAATATCTGTAGTATCGAAACATGTCCAAACAGATTCAAAGTGTCTATGTGGCTCATGACAACCTATTTTCGTGTATGCCAAATGTTCTAGGCTTTCCATATCGATATTTCGATACTATAGATATTATCCCAGTCTTTGTTGATCTAGTAAAACAAATCATCTGAACTGCAGTACGATTTGGAGAGCCTAAATCATCTGGTATACGTGGGAATAAATAAGCATTATCCATATAGACACTATGATTCTGTTTGGACATATTTTGATACTACAGACTTTATCCCAGTCGTGACAAACTTGGCACCGTTCGCGTGATTCCGGTGGTAAATGATGTAACGGGACGGAATTGATTTGAATTGAGGAGGGTTAGCCATGATGGTTACCTATTATGTTTGGTGAAATATTTATTGATTTGTAGACACTCTCTAAAGCTACGAAAAGCTCCAATCTTGGTGTAGTTATTTGTTTCAAAGGTGTGACCTTCGACCTTCCATTTCTTCACGTAAGAGCTAGGTTATTTACTCGCAGATTAATGCATTGTCATTGTGCACCAGGTTTATCGTTAAACTTACGTGATTGGGTTGACGTTTTGGCAATAAGCTCAAACGAAAGGTCGTCATCTGAAATTTATTGTTGTTACGTTCTAATTTCTTGGATTTATCTTAAACGTCAAACTGATCAATGGCCCAATCTGAAATTAAAATCCGGGAAATATGATACCACTCTTTTAACTAGCTAGCTACTATAAGTGAATGGTAAATTTTGAGGTAGCTAACTAACAAGCTAAAAGGAGCACATATGTGATAAGCCCTCGTTAAATGTACTGAAAAGTCACCTCTATTACTAATTTCGATCGAAACCGATTTTCAGTTTCAATCAAAATCATCATTAGGGGTGATTTTTCAGTACCTTTAAACTCCAACCACATTCCCTGCCAATCACATATGTGCTCCTGCCCTAGCTCCTATCAATCTAGCTGATTTTTTTTTCTACAAAAATTGGTACTATATCTAAAGCCTATCACTACTACTCTGAAATGCAACGATCGAGCTCACGGTAGTGGTCCTTCGAACTCCATAAACAAAAAGATCTTCGATGATAGCATTCTGCCACATCGATTGGTTTGCTCGAAAGCACGGTCCCTAAACGAATTTTTTATTCATCAAAAAGTCCCTATTCGGTGTTAATGGTGTTGCTATGGTAGCGACTATGGAAGGGGATGCGCAGTGGGTGAAAGTCGTGAAAATCGAAATTTTGATCAACGTAGGCGTGCATGTTTTTTTCTTCATTGAAACGTCAATTTTTTAAACGATGCATCATCAACTGAAAAAATTGTAACGGACAGTGGTGCAGGATTGTTGGGGTATTAAATGTGTGACAAAGTTAGGTGGTACTTGTGAAGTGTGCTTGCTGGTGAGTACCGATTGGAATCTACACAATAATTAACGGTGAAGCTGGAATTCCTAGTGGCTATAATGTGAAGATGGATTCGTATTCATTCCAAGATCAAGATGGAAGGATGCATAGGTGGCACAGTACTCACGGTCCGCTAGTGTTCGTGAGTTATTTGCCGTCAACGCTGACGGTGCCATCTCTCCTACTTAGAGACACTAGTCTTTTCCTTGTCGTTGGCTTTTGTTTGTGCACCTTTTCAATCCGGACTGAAATTCTGTTACCGGTAACAATAATTATATATCTTTCTCTTTCTCTTTTTCAGCATTCCATCTTCATCAACGACGACCCTACCGGACTGATGAGATGACGATGATGATAAGATGCTGTAAAATTTATCCTCTCTGACGAAGGAATCACAGCCTTTGGACAACATTGATGACCTATGGACTACATCTTCACACGTGCCATAATGCTACACGTGTTAGTACGGTAAGTTGTTTCTGATTTAGGCGCAATTTAAGACAGAAACTAAAACTTTTCTTTTTTTTAAGGAATCACCCAGAAGAACGACGTGGAGTCTTTTTTCCCGGACGGATAAAGCTGGCTGAAAAAACTCCCAGATTGACGATTGACGCAAATTCCGTTTGAAAACCTTCTGGCCGACCTCATAAGCTGATGCAAACTTCTTGAACTGTAAGTTGTACACTTTTCTATGCTCCTCCAACTTATCTTCTATAGTGGTCCCTCGCTTCGATGGAAAGTTCACCTTCATCCCTCTCCAGACGATGAAGGAATACAACGCCGTGTTGTTCATTTCCTTGACCTAGGGTATCCTAGTGTCCCACACTCGCTGGTTTAATTACATGTAGATGCGTAGGCATGCGTTGATTTGCTTGGACTGGACTTGCTACGTATACAAGATGTTATAAGTTTTTTTTATTATTATTATAGTCACTTCAACGCTCTTGGGTCATTCGTGACTTGTCCGGAGGTGAGATTTGAACTCGTGACTTTGGCGTGAGAGGTATGGATGCTAACCACTACGCCGGGGTCGCCCCATAGATGGAGATCAGATTATTTTTCTACTAGATCACCCAAGACTAATTCAATATCTGTAGTATCGAAACATATCCAAACAGATTCAAAGTGTCTATGTGGCTCATGACAACCTATTTTCGTGTATGCCAAATGTTCCAGGCTTTCCATATCGATATTTCGATACTATAGATATTATCCCAGTCTTTGTTGATCTAGTAAAACAAATCATCTGAACTGCAGTACGATTTGGAGAGCCTAAATCATCTGGTATACGTGGGAATAAATAAGCATTATCCATATAGACACTATGATTTTTTTTTTTTTTCCTTTGGTTTGTTTTTTCCGTCGATCTTGTTTTCCGTGCTGAGCACCAATGCTACCGACGTGCCAGGAAGGCAGCTCCCACACCTGGACCCTACCTATCGACCCATCAACTCATGAACCGGGGACCAACGGCTTTACTTCCCATCCGAAGGAAGGCGTGATCAGAGATGTTATGCCTCAGAACATCCCGGCGGCGCCGACTGGGATTGAACCCAGGCCTGCTGGGGTGAGAGGTAATCACGCTTACCACTACACCACCGGCGCCGTTGACACACTATGATTCTGTTTGGACATATTTTGATACTACAGACTTTATCCCAGTCGTGACAAAAATGGCACCGTTCGTGTGATTCCGGTGGTAAATGATGTAACGGGACGGAATTGATTTGAATTGAGGAGGGTTAGCCATGATGGTTACCTATTATGTTTGGTGAAATATTTATTGATTTGTTTTCCAAATACTGTACGTAGGAATTTTAAGAAATGCACTATTGTACAGACGCCTTTAATTATATACAACTTAAATAACCAACAACCAGGGATGTGGAGTCAGAATCGGAAGCATTTTTTGAGCATCAGGTGTCCAAGTTGGAGTCGAAGAAATAGTAACACCTGAGCAATGTTGACTGTCGCACCACTTGTTTAAACAGCATCTTGACTACCGAAGGTACGACGTTCTTTACTTATATAGCGCAACGCAACAGCCAAAGGTGCTACGTAAAGAGGGTTTTTGGGATAAGAGAAAAACATATTCAAAACCAACGACCTTGGCAACCTATGCCTAGGTGGTTTCTAGCAACACTGCCATTTCAATCAAGACATGCGTTGCTCGATTGGTTCTGGCTTTGACAGTTGAGTAAAATCAACCAGTCCGCTTCTCTCTTATCCTAGACACTCTCTAAAGCTACGAAAAGCTCCAATCTTGGTGTAGTTATTTGTTTCAAAGGTGTGACCTTCGACCTTCCATTTCTTCACGTAAGAGCTAGGTTATTTACTCGCAGATTAATGCATTGTCATTGTGCACCAGGTTTATCGTTAAACTTACGTGATTGGGTTGACGTTTTGGCAATAAGCTCAAACGAAAGGTCGTCATCTGAAATTTATTATTGTTACGTTCTAATTTCTTGGATTTATCTTAAACGTCAAACTGATCAATGGCCCAATCTGAAATTAAAATCCGGGAAATATGATACCACTCTTTTAACTAGCTAGCTACTATAAGTGAATGGTAAATTTTGAGGTAGCTAACTAACAAGCTAAAAGGAGCACATATGTGATAAGCCCTCGTTAAATGTACTGAAAAGTCACCTCTATTACTAATTTCGATCGAAACCGATTTTCAGTTTCAATCAAAATCATCATTAGGGGTGATTTTTCAGTACCTTTAAACTCCAACCACATTCCCTGCCAATCACATATGTGCTCCTGCCCTAGCTCCTATCAATCTAGCTGATTTTTTTTTCTACAAAAATTGGTACTATATCTAAAGCCTATCACTACTACTCTGAAATGCAACGATCGAGCTCACGGTAGTGGTCCTTCGAACTCCATAAACAAAAAGATCTTCGATGATAGCATTCTGCCACATCGATTGGTTTGCTCGAAAGCACGGTCCCTAAACGAATTTTTTATTCACCAAAAAGTCCCTATTCGGTGTTAATGGTGTTGCTATGGTAGCGACTATGGAAGGGGATGCGCAGTGGGTGAAAGTCGTGAAAATCGAAATTTTGATCAACGTAGGCGTGCATGTTTTTTTCTTCATTGAAACGTCAATTTTTTAAACGATGCATCATCAACTGAAAAAATTGTAACGGACAGTGGTGCAGGATTGTTGGGGTATTAAATGTGTGACAAAGTTAGGTGGTACTTGTGAAGTGTGCTTGCTGGTGAGTACCGATTGGAATCTACACAATAATTAACGGTGAAGCTGGAATTCCTAGTGGCTATAATGTGAAGATGGATTCGTATTCATTCCAAGATCAAGATGGAAGGATGCATAGGTGGCACAGTACTCACGGTCCGCTAGTGTTCGTGAGTTATTTGCCGTCAACGCTGACGGTGCCATCTCTCCTACTTAGAGACACTAGTCTTTTCCTTGGCTTTTGTTTGTGCACCTTTTCAATCCGGACTGAAATTCTGTTACCGGTAACAATAATTATATATCTTTCTCTTTCTCTTTTTCAGCATTCCATCTTCATCAACGACGACCCTACCGGACTGATGAGATGACGATGATGATAAGATGCTGTAAAATTTATCCTCTCTGACGAAGGAATCACAGCCTTTGGACAACATTGATGACCTATGGACTACATCTTCACACGTGCCATAATGCTACACGTGTTAGTACGGTAAGTTGTTTCTGATTTAGGCGCAATTTAAGACAGAAACTAAAACTTTTCTTTTTTTTAAGGAATCACCCAGAAGAACGACGTGGAGTCTTTTTTCCCGGACGGATAACGCTGGCTGAAAAAACTCCCAGATTGACGATTGACGCAAATTCCGTTTGAAAACCTTCTGGCCGACCTCATAAGCTGATGCAAACTTCTTGAACTGTAAGTTGTACGCTTTTCTATGCTCCTCCAACTTATCTTCTATAGTGGTCCCTCGCTTCGATGGAAAGTTCACCTTCATCCCTCTCCAGACGATGAAGGAATACAACGCCGTGTTGTTCATTTCCTTCACCTAGGGTATCCTAGTGTCCCACACTCGCTGGTTTAATTACATGTAGATGCGTAGGCATGCATTGATTTGCTTGGACTGGACTTGCTACGTATACAAGATGTTAGAAGTTTTTTTTTATTATTATAGTCACTTTAACGCTCTTGGGTCATTCGTGACTTGTCCGGAGGTGAGATTTGAACTCGTGACTTTGGCGTGAGAGGTATGGATGCTAACCACTACGCCGGGGTCGCCCCATAGATGGAGATCAGATTATTTTTCTACTAGATCACCCAAGACTAATTCAATATCTGTAGTATCGAAACATGTCCAAACAGATTCAAAGTGTCTATGTGGCTCATGACAACCTATTTTCGTGTATGCCAAATGTTCTAGGCTTTCCATATCGATATTTCGATACTATAGATATTATCCCAGTCTTTGTTGATCTAGTAAAACAAATCATCTGAACTGCAGTACGATTTGGAGAGCCTAAATCATCTGGTATACGTGGGAATAAATAAGCATTATCCATATAGACACTATGATTCTGTTTGGACATATTTTGATACTACAGACTTTATCCCAGTCGTGACAAACTTGGCACCGTTCGCGTGATTCCGGTGGTAAATGATGTAACGGGACGGAATTGATTTGAATTGAGGAGGGTTAGCCATGATGGTTACCTATTATGTTTGGTGAAATATTTATTGATTTGTTTTCCAAATACTGTACGTAGGAATTTTAAGAAATGCACTATTGTACAGACGCCTTTAATTAAATACAACTTAAATAACCAACAACCAGGGATGTGGAGTCAGAATCGGAAGCATTTTTTGAGCATCAGGTGTCCAAGTTGGAGTCGAAGAAATAGTAACACCTGAGCAATGTTGACTGTCGCACCACTCGTTTAAACAGCATCTTGACTACCGAAGGTACGACGTTCTTTACTTATATAGCGCAACGCAACAGCCAAAGGTGCTACGTAAAGAGGGTTTTTGGGATAAGAGAAAAACATATTCAAAACCAACGACCTTGGCAACCTATGCCTAGGTGGTTTCTAGCAACACTGCCATTTCAATCAAGACATGCGTTGCTCGATTGGTTCTGGCTTTGACAGTTGAGTAAAATCAACCAGTCCGCTTCTCTCTTATCCTAGACACTCTCTAAAGCTACGAAAAGCTCCAATCTTGGTGTAGTTATTTGTTTCAAAGGTGTGACCTTCGACCTTCCATTTCTTCACGTAAGAGCTAGGTTATTTACTCGCAGATTAATGCATTCATTGTCATTGTGCACCAGGTTTATCGTTAAACTTACGTGATTGGGTTGACGTTTTGGCAATAAGCTCAAACGAAAGGTCGTCATCTGAAATTTATTGTTGTTACGTTCTAATTTCTTGGATTTATCTTAAACGTCAAACTGATCAATGGCCCAATCTGAAATTAAAATCCGGGAAATATGATACCACTCTTTTAACTAGCTAGCTACTATAAGTGAATGGTAAATTTTGAGGTAGCTAACTAACAAGCTAAAAGGAGCACATATGTGATAAGCCCTCGTTAAATGTACTGAAAAGTCACCTCTATTACTAATTTCGATCGAAACCGATTTTCAGTTTCAATCAAAATCATCATTAGGGGTGATTTTTCAGTACCTTTAAACTCCAACCACATTCCCTGCCAATCACATATGTGCTCCTGCCCTAGCTCCTATCAATCTAGCTGATTTTTTTTTTCTACAAAAATTGGTACTATATCTAAAGCCTATCACTACTACTCTGAAATGCAACGATCGAGCTCACGGTAGTGGTCCTTCGAACTCCATAAACAAAAAGATCTTCGATGATAGCATTCTGCCACATCGATTGGTTTGCTCGAAAGCACGGTCCCTAAACGAATTTTTTATTCACCAAAAAGTCCCTATTCGGTGTTAATGGTGTTGCTATGGTAGCGACTATGGAAGGGGATGCGCAGTGGGTGAAAGTCGTGAAAATCGAAATTTTGATCAACGTAGGCGTGCATGTTTTTTTCTTCATTGAAACGTCAATTTTTTAAACGATGCATCATCAACTGAAAAAATTGTAACGGACAGTGGTGCAGGATTGTTGGGGTATTAAATGTGTTAGGTGGTACTTGTGAAGTGTGCTTGCTGGTGAGTACCGATTGGAATCTACACAATAATTAACGATGAAGCTGGAATTCCTAGTGGCTATAATGTGAAGATGGATTCGTATTCATTCCAAGATCAAGATGGAAGGATGCATAGGTGGCACAGTACTCACGGTCCGCTAGTGTTCGTGAGTTATTTGCCGTCAACGCTGACGGTGCCATCTCTCCTACTTAGAGACACTAGTCTTTTCCTTGTCGTTGGCTTTTGTTTGTGCACCTTTTCAATCCGGACTGGAATTCTGTTACCGGTAACAATAATTATATATCTTTCTCTTTCTCTTTTTCAGCATTCCATCTTCATCAACGACGACCCTACCGGACTGATGAGATGACGATGATGATAAGATGCTGTAAAATTTATCCTCTCTGACGAAGGAATCACAGCCTTTGGACAACATTGATGACCTATGGACTACATCTTCACACGTGCCATAATGCTACACGTGTTAGTACGGTAAGTTGTTTCTGATTTAGGCGCAATTTAAGACAGAAACTAAAACTTTTCTTTTTTTTAAGGAATCGCCCAGAAGAACGACGTGGAGTCTTTTTTCCCGGACGGATAACGCTGGCTGAAAAAACTCCCAGATTGACGATTGACGCAAATTCCGTTTGAAAACCTTCTGGCCGACCTCATAAGCTGATGCAAACTTCTTGAACTGTAAGTTGTACACTTTTCTATGCTCCTCCAACTTATCTTCTATAGTGGTCCCTCGCTTCGATGGAAAGTTCACCTTCATCCCTCTCCAGACGATGAAGGAATACAACGCCGTGTTGTTCATTTCCTTCACCTAGGGTATCCTAGTGTCCCACACTCGCTGGTTTAATTACATGTAGATGCGTAGGCATGCATTGATTTGCTTGGACTGGACTTGCTACGTATACAAGATGTTAGAAGTTTTTTTTATTATTATAGTCACTTTAACGCTCTTGGGTCATTCGTGACTTGTCCGGAGGTGAGATTTGAACTCGTGACTTTGGCGTGAGAGGTATGGATGCTAACCACTACGCCGGGGTCGGCCCATAGATGGAGATCAGATTATTTTTCTACTAGATCACCCAAGACTAATTCAATATCTGTAGTATCGAAACATGTCCAAACAGATTCAAAGTGTCTATGTGGCTCATGACAACCTATTTTCGTGTATGCCAAATGTTCTAGGCTTTCCATATCGATATTTCGATACTATAGATATTATCCCAGTCTTTGTTGATCTAGTAAAACAAATCATCTGAACTGCAGTACGATTTGGAGAGCCTAAATCATCTGGTATACGTGGGAATAAATAAGCATTATCCATATAGACACTATGATTCTGTTTGGACATATTTTGATACTACAGACTTTATCCCAGTCGTGACAAACTTGGCACCGTTCGCGTGATTCCGGTGGTAAATGATGTAACGGGACGGAATTGATTTGAATTGAGGAGGGTTAGCCATGATGGTTACCTATTATGTTTGGTGAAATATTTATTGATTTGTAGACACTCTCTAAAGCTACGAAAAGCTCCAATCTTGGTGTAGTTATTTGTTTCAAAGGTGTGACCTTCGACCTTCCATTTCTTCACGTAAGAGCTAGGTTATTTACTCGCAGATTAATGCATTGTCATTGTGCACCAGGTTTATCGTTAAACTTACGTGATTGGGTTGACGTTTTGGCAATAAGCTCAAACGAAAGGTCGTCATCTGAAATTTATTGTTGTTACGTTCTAATTTCTTGGATTTATCTTAAACGTCAAACTGATCAATGGCCCAATCTGAAATTAAAATCCGGGAAATATGATACCACTCTTTTAACTAGCTAGCTACTATAAGTGAATGGTAAATTTTGAGGTAGCTAACTAACAAGCTAAAAGGAGCACATATGTGATAAGCCCTCGTTAAATGTACTGAAAAGTCACCTCTATTACTAATTTTGATCGAAACCGATTTTCAGTTTCAATCAAAATCATCATTAGGGGTGATTTTTCAGTACCTTTAAACTCCAACCACATTCCCTGCCAATCACATATGTGCTCCTGCCCTAGCTCCTATCAATCTAGCTGATTTTTTTTTCTACAAAAATTGGTACTATATCTAAAGCCTATCACTACTACTCTGAAATGCAACGATCGAGCTCACGGTAGTGGTCCTTCGAACTCCATAAACAAAAAGATCTTCGATGATAGCATTCTGCCACATCGATTGGTTTGCTCGAAAGCACGGTCCCTAAACGAATTTTTTATTCATCAAAAAGTCCCTATTCGGTGTTAATGGTGTTGCTATGGTAGCGACTATGGAAGGGGATGCGCAGTGGGTGAAAGTCGTAAAAATCGAAATTTTGATCAACGTAGGCGTGCATGTTTTTTTCTTCATTGAAACGTCAATTTTTTAAACGATGCATCATCAACTGAAAAAATTGTAACGGACAGTGGTGCAGGATTGTTGGGGTATTAAATGTGTGACAAAGTTAGGTGGTACTTGTGAAGTGTGCTTGCTGGTGAGTACCGATTGGAATCTACACAATAATTAACGGTGAAGCTGGAATTCCTAGTGGCTATAATGTGAAGATGGATTCGTATTCATTCCAAGATCAAGATGGAAGGATGCATAGGTGGCACAGTACTCACGGTCCGCTAGTGTTCGTGAGTTATTTGCCGTCAACGCTGACGGTGCCATCTCTCCTACTTAGAGACACTAGTCTTTTCCTTGTCGTTGGCTTTTGTTTGTGCACCTTTTCAATCCGGACTGAAATTCTGTTACCGGTAACAATAATTATATATCTTTCTCTTTCTCTTTTTCAGCATTCCATCTTCATCAACGACGACCCTACCGGACTGATGAGATGACGATGATGATAAGATGCTGTAAAATTTATCCTCTCTGACGAAGGAATCACAGCCTTTGGACAACATTGATGACCTATGGACTACATCTTCACACGTGCCATAATGCTACACGTGTTAGTACGGTAAGTTGTTTCTGATTTAGGCGCAATTTAAGACAGAAACTAAAACTTTTCTTTTTTTTAAGGAATCACCCAGAAGAACGACGTGGAGTCTTTTTTCCCGGACGGATAAAGCTGGCTGAAAAAAACTCCCAGATTGACGATTGACGCAAATTCCGTTTGAAAACCTTCTGGCCGACCTCATAAGCTGATGCAAACTTCTTGAACTGTAAGTTGTACACTTTTCTATGCTCCTCCAACTTATCTTCTATAGTGGTCCCTCGCTTCGATGGAAAGTTCACCTTCATCCCTCTCCAGACGATGAAGGAATACAACGCCGTGTTGTTCATTTCCTTGACCTAGGGTATCCTAGTGTCCCACACTCGCTGGTTTAATTACATGTAGATGCGTAGGCATGCGTTGATTTGCTTGGACTGGACTTGCTACGTATACAAGATGTTATAAGTTTTTTTTATTATTATTATAGTCACTTCAACGCTCTTGGGTCATTCGTGACTTGTCCGGAGGTGAGATTTGAACTCGTGACTTTGGCGTGAGAGGTATGGATGCTAACCACTACGCCGGGGTCGCCCCATAGATGGAGATCAGATTATTTTTCTACTAGATCACCCAAGACTAATTCAATATCTGTAGTATCGAAACATATCCAAACAGATTCAAAGTGTCTATGTGGCTCATGACAACCTATTTTCGTGTATGCCAAATGTTCCAGGCTTTCCATATCGATATTTCGATACTATAGATATTATCCCAGTCTTTGTTGATCTAGTAAAACAAATCATCTGAACTGCAGTACGATTTGGAGAGCCTAAATCATCTGGTATACGTGGGAATAAATAAGCATTATCCATATAGACACTATGATTTTTTTTTTTTTTTTTTCCTTTGGTTTGTTTTTTCCGTCGATCTTGTTTTCCGTGCTGAGCACCAATGCTACCGACGTGCCAGGAAGGCAGCTCCCACACCTGGACCCTACCTATCGACCCATCAACTCATGAACCGGGGACCAACGGCTTTACTTCCCATCCGAAGGAAGGCGTGATCAGAGATGTTATGCCTCAGAACATCCCGGCGGCGCCGACTGGGATTGAACCCAGGCCTGCTGGGGTGAGAGGTAATCACGCTTACCACTACACCACCGGCGCCGTTGACACACTATGATTCTGTTTGGACATATTTTGATACTACAGACTTTATCCCAGTCGTGACAAACTTGGCACCGTTCGTGTGATTCCGGTGGTAAATGATGTAACGGGACGGAATTGATTTGAATTGAGGAGGGTTAGCCATGATGGTTACCTATTATGTTTGGTGAAATATTTATTGATTTGTTTTCCAAATACTGTACGTAGGAATTTTAAGAAATGCACTATTGTACAGACGCCTTTAATTATATACAACTTAAATAACCAACAACCAGGGATGTGGAGTCAGAATCGGAAGCATTTTTTGAGCATCAGGTGTCCAAGTTGGAGTCGAAGAAATAGTAACACCTGAGCAATGTTGACTGTCGCACCACTTGTTTAAACAGCATCTTGACTACCGAAGGTACGACGTTCTTTACTTATATAGCGCAACGCAACAGCCAAAGGTGCTACGTAAAGAGGGTTTTTGGGATAAGAGAAAAACATATTCAAAACCAACGACCTTGGCAACCTATGCCTAGGTGGTTTCTAGCAACACTGCCATTTCAATCAAGACATGCGTTGCTCGATTGGTTCTGGCTTTGACAGTTGAGTAAAATCAACCAGTCCGCTTCTCTCTTATCCTAGACACTCTCTAAAGCTACGAAAAGCTCCAATCTTGGTGTAGTTATTTGTTTCAAAGGTGTGACCTTCGACCTTCCATTTCTTCACGTAAGAGCTAGGTTATTTACTCGCAGATTAATGCATTGTCATTGTGCACCAGGTTTATCGTTAAACTTACGTGATTGGGTTGACGTTTTGGCAATAAGCTCAAACGAAAGGTCGTCATCTGAAATTTATTGTTGTTACGTTCTAATTTCTTAGATTTATCTTAAACGTCAAACTGATCAATGGCCCAATCTGAAATTAAAATCCGGGAAATATGATACCACTCTTTTAACTAGCTAGCTACTATAAGTGAATGGTAAATTTTGAGGTAGCTAACTAACAAGCTAAAAGGAGCACATATGTGATAAGCCCTCGTTAAATGTACTGAAAAGTCACCTCTATTACTAATTTTGATCGAAACCGATTTTCAGTTTCAATCAAAATCATCATTAGGGGTGATTTTTCAGTACCTTTAAACTCCAACCACATTCCCTGCCAATCACATATGTGCTCCTGCCCTAGCTCCTATCAATCTAGCTGATTTTTTTTTCTACAAAAATTGGTACTATATCTAAAGCCTATCACTACTACTCTGAAATGCAACGATCGAGCTCACGGTAGTGGTCCTTCGAACTCCATAAACAAAAAGATCTTCGATGATAGCATTCTGCCACATCGATTGGTTTGCTCGAAAGCACGGTCCCTAAACGAATTTTTTATTCATCAAAAAGTCCCTATTCGGTGTTAATGGTGTTGCTATGGTAGCGACTATGGAAGGGGATGCGCAGTGGGTGAAAGTCGTAAAAATCGAAATTTTGATCAACGTAGGCGTGCATGTTTTTTTCTTCATTGAAACGTCAATTTTTTAAACGATGCATCATCAACTGAAAAAATTGTAACGGACAGTGGTGCAGGATTGTTGGGGTATTAAATGTGTGACAAAGTTAGGTGGTACTTGTGAAGTGTGCTTGCTGGTGAGTACCGATTGGAATCTACACAATAATTAACGGTGAAGCTGGAATTCCTAGTGGCTATAATGTGAAGATGGATTCGTATTCATTCCAAGATCAAGATGGAAGGATGCATAGGTGGCACAGTACTCACGGTCCGCTAGTGTTCGTGAGTTATTTGCCGTCAACGCTGACGGTGCCATCTCTCCTACTTAGAGACACTAGTCTTTTCCTTGTCGTTGGCTTTTGTTTGTGCACCTTTTCAATCCGGACTGAAATTCTGTTACCGGTAACAATAATTATATATCTTTCTCTTTCTCTTTTTCAGCATTCCATCTTCATCAACGACGACCCTACCGGACTGATGAGATGACGATGATGATAAGATGCTGTAAAATTTATCCTCTCTGACGAAGGAATCACAGCCTTTGGACAACATTGATGACCTATGGACTACATCTTCACACGTGCCATAATGCTACACGTGTTAGTACGGTAAGTTGTTTCTGATTTAGGCGCAATTTAAGACAGAAACTAAAACTTTTCTTTTTTTTAAGGAATCACCCAGAAGAACGACGTGGAGTCTTTTTTCCCGGACGGATAAAGCTGGCTGAAAAAAACTCCCAGATTGACGATTGACGCAAATTCCGTTTGAAAACCTTCTGGCCGACCTCATAAGCTGATGCAAACTTCTTGAACTGTAAGTTGTACACTTTTCTATGCTCCTCCAACTTATCTTCTATAGTGGTCCCTCGCTTCGATGGAAAGTTCACCTTCATCCCTCTCCAGACGATGAAGGAATACAACGCCGTGTTGTTCATTTCCTTGACCTAGGGTATCCTAGTGTCCCACACTCGCTGGTTTAATTACATGTAGATGCGTAGGCATGCGTTGATTTGCTTGGACTGGACTTGCTACGTATACAAGATGTTATAAGTTTTTTTTATTATTATTATAGTCACTTCAACGCTCTTGGGTCATTCGTGACTTGTCCGGAGGTGAGATTTGAACTCGTGACTTTGGCGTGAGAGGTATGGATGCTAACCACTACGCCGGGGTCGCCCCATAGATGGAGATCAGATTATTTTTCTACTAGATCACCCAAGACTAATTCAATATCTGTAGTATCGAAACATATCCAAACAGATTCAAAGTGTCTATGTGGCTCATGACAACCTATTTTCGTGTATGCCAAATGTTCCAGGCTTTCCATATCGATATTTCGATACTATAGATATTATCCCAGTCTTTGTTGATCTAGTAAAACAAATCATCTGAACTGCAGTACGATTTGGAGAGCCTAAATCATCTGGTATACGTGGGAATAAATAAGCATTATCCATATAGACACTATGATTTTTTTTTTTTTTTTCCTTTGGTTTGTTTTTTCCGTCGATCTTGTTTTCCGTGCTGAGCACCAATGCTACCGACGTGCCAGGAAGGCAGCTCCCACACCTGGACCCTACCTATCGACCCATCAACTCATGAACCGGGGACCAACGGCTTTACTTCCCATCCGAAGGAAGGCGTGATCAGAGATGTTATGCCTCAGAACATCCCGGCGGCGCCGACTGGGATTGAACCCAGGCCTGCTGGGGTGAGAGGTAATCACGCTTACCACTACACCACCGGCGCCGTTGACACACTATGATTCTGTTTGGACATATTTTGATACTACAGACTTTATCCCAGTCGTGACAAACTTGGCACCGTTCGTGTGATTCCGGTGGTAAATGATGTAACGGGACGGAATTGATTTGAATTGAGGAGGGTTAGCCATGATGGTTACCTATTATGTTTGGTGAAATATTTATTGATTTGTTTTCCAAATACTGTACGTAGGAATTTTAAGAAATGCACTATTGTACAGACGCCTTTAATTATATACAACTTAAATAACCAACAACCAGGGATGTGGAGTCAGAATCGGAAGCATTTTTTGAGCATCAGGTGTCCAAGTTGGAGTCGAAGAAATAGTAACACCTGAGCAATGTTGACTGTCGCACCACTTGTTTAAACAGCATCTTGACTACCGAAGGTACGACGTTCTTTACTTATATAGCGCAACGCAACAGCCAAAGGTGCTACGTAAAGAGGGTTTTTGGGATAAGAGAAAAACATATTCAAAACCAACGACCTTGGCAACCTATGCCTAGGTGGTTTCTAGCAACACTGCCATTTCAATCAAGACATGCGTTGCTCGATTGGTTCTGGCTTTGACAGTTGAGTAAAATCAACCAGTCCGCTTCTCTCTTATCCTAGACACTCTCTAAAGCTACGAAAAGCTCCAATCTTGGTGTAGTTATTTGTTTCAAAGGTGTGACCTTCGACCTTCCATTTCTTCACGTAAGAGCTAGGTTATTTACTCGCAGATTAATGCATTGTCATTGTGCACCAGGTTTATCGTTAAACTTACGTGATTGGGTTGACGTTTTGGCAATAAGCTCAAACGAAAGGTCGTCATCTGAAATTTATTGTTGTTACGTTCTAATTTCTTGGATTTATCTTAAACGTCAAACTGATCAATGGCCCAATCTGAAATTAAAATCCGGGAAATATGATACCACTCTTTTAACTAGCTAGCTACTATAAGTGAATGGTAAATTTTGAGGTAGCTAACTAACAAGCTAAAAGGAGCACATATGTGATAAGCCCTTGTTAAATGTACTGAAAAGTCACCTCTATTACTAGTTTCGATCGAAACCGATTTTCAGTTTCAATCAAAATCATCATTAGGGGTGATTTTTCAGTACCTTTAAACTCCAACCACATTCCCTGCCAATCACATATGTGCTCCTGCCCTAGCTCCTATCAATCTAGCTGATTTTTTTTTTCTACAAAAATTGGTACTATATCTAAAGCCTATCACTACTACTCTGAAATCCTTCGAACTCCATAAACAAAAAGATCTTCGATGATAGCATTCTGCCACATCGATTGGTTTGCTCGAAAGCACGGTCCCTAAACGAATTTTTTATTCACCAAAAAGTCCCTATTCGGTGTTAATGGTGTTGCTATGGTAGCGACTATGGAAGGGGATGCGCAGTGGGTGAAAGTCGTGAAAATCGAAATTTTGATCAACGTAGGCGTGCATGTTTTTTTCTTCATTGAAACGTCAATTTTTTAAACGATGCATCATCAACTGAAAAAATTGTAACGGACAGTGGTGCAGGATTGTTGGGGTATTAAATGTGTGACAAAGTTAGGTGGTACTTGTGAAGTGTGCTTGCTGGTGAGTACCGATTGGAATCTACACAATAATTAACGGTGAAGCTGGAATTCCTAGTGGCTATAATGTGAAGATGGATTCGTATTCATTCCAAGATCAAGATGGAAGGATGCATAGGTGGCACAGTACTCACGGTCCGCTAGTGTTCGTGAGTTATTTGCCGTCAACGCTGACGGTGCCATCTCTCCTACTTAGAGACACTAGTCTTTTCCTTGTCGTTGGCTTTTGTTTGTGCACCTTTTCAATCCGGACTGAAATTCTGTTACCGGCAGCGTTGCCAGTATTCCAGATATATCTGGGTTTTCCAGATTTTCAGTCGTCTTTCCAGATACACAGACTGACCACGTATATTGCCAGACTTTTAAAATATGTTCCAGATTTTCCCAGATTGTTTAAACAAATTGCTTTAAAAATATCACTGCAATGGATTTACCTTTTAATCAAAAAATAAAAAGTTAATTTTGCTACTTAAAGACAATCAACGTTGAAAATTATTGCAACATCGTACATGGAATTGTTACAACATATTTGCATGATAATGGGCTACAGAATCATGAAAATTGAGACATTTCCTAAAGATTATTGGCTGAAACTAAAAACCCTTCACTTTTCCTAAAAATACCGGCCTGGATTATTTTGGAATTTTCATAATTTTTTAATTAAGAGAAATCGAAAACTTTTCAGGATTGAAAACTATAAATTGAGCTTCGGAAAATTAACAAGGCTTCTGAATCTAAACAACAACCAGGACTTTGAAGTATGTTCTTGAGATTTTTGAGGATTTAATTTAAAAATTTAAAAGGTATTTGATAATTTTCAGCATTTTTTGAAGTACCTGTGAACATTGACTTACCTAAGCAGTCTGAATTACTTTAAAATTCTGAATTGCTCTAGAATTTCATAATTTTGAGTATAGTATGAAGTGAATTCCTTGTGAAATCATATGAGGATTTCAAGTTTATTCTGAGTAGAATTCCATAACTCTGATGACAATTTCTTGGTGATTTTGTGAAGAAATTATGTATAATTCGGAAGAGAAATCATTGAAAATTCTTAAGACGATACTTAAGGGACGTTGATGACAAATTCGAGGAATTGCTAGGAGCATTGGTAAGGAAATCTTGGAGGAATACAATGAGTATGCTGATGCGAATCGTGAGAATAATTTCAATGGAATGCTGTCCAAGGTTAATTAAATTTTAAGAAAGAGTGTAACGGTCATTCTGAAGAGTAAATTTTTTAACAATATTCTAAGGGAATTTCATTGAGAAAATGGAGACAAACATGTGAATTGTTGGGAATTATTACCATTTTGAGGGAATTGTGGAATAGTAGAGTGATATCTAAGATATTACAAGAGATAATGCGTACCAAGAGAGTTTTTCTCAGAACTCCTAGAATGCTGCTGAAAAAGTTTGGAGATTATCAAGATTATTTTAGGGGAATCCAGAAAAGAAGTTTGATGGAATTCTAGGATGATTAAAAGGGAACTCTGAAAAATATGCGAAGACATATTGTGAAAAGTTCCAAGTTAATTCAGACTAACAAAAAATTTCATGATCTGATACCCAGAAAATATATAAATTCCAGAATTTAGAATCATTTCAAGATCCTAAGACTTCAACAATGACGCTTTGAGACTTTCATTTGAGTTATATAATAAAATTATTCTTTGGCATAAAATTATTCGTAATATTCATGCGAATAGTGGAGTTACCCGTAGTTTAGGTAAAATATGTGTGAGTATCACGATATGAGGCTTTGGTTTTCACTTCAGCAAGGTGAATTTTTCATATAAATAAAATTGCCTGCGTGTCTACTAGGTTCTGTGTGTTGTATGTTGTCAAGAATTAAATTGTGAGTCTGATCAACCTCAGGGTAATATTATAATTATTTAGAACTAATAAAAATGTTCATACATATTCTGGTACTGCATCAAATAGTAAGGGCTACATTGACTATTATTTAAAAAAATCCATCTCATCAAATCTGCTTGATTCTTTACTTCTCATACTTTAAAAAAAAGTTACAGTTTAAAAATATTTCCTATGGACTACATCTTCACACGTGCCATAATGCTACACGTGTTAGTACGGTAAGTTGTTTCTGATTTAGGCGCAATTTAAGACACGTGTAGCATTATGGCACTTTTTTTTAAGGAATCACCCAGAAGAACGACGTGGAGTCTTTTTTCCCGGACGGATAACGCTGGCTGAAAAAACTCCCAGATTGACGATTGACGCAAATTCCGTTTGAAAACCTTCTGGCCGACCTCATAAGCTAATGCAAACTTCTTGAACTGTAAGTTGTACACTTTTCTATGCTCCTCCAACTTATCTTCTATAGTGGTCCCTCGCTTCGATGGAAAGTTCACCTTCATCCCTCTCCAGACGATGAAGGAATACAACGCCGTGTTGTTCATTTCCTTGACCTAGGGTATCCTAGTGTCCCACACTCGCTGGTTTAATTACATGTAGATGCGTAGGCATGCATTGATTTGCTTGGACTGGACTTGCTACGTATACAAGATGTTAGAAGTTTTTTTTTATTATTATAGTCACTTTAACGCTCTTGGGTCATTCGTGACTTGTCCGGAGGTGAGATTTGAACTCGTGACTTTGGCGTGAGAGGTATGGATGCTAACCACTACGCCGGGGTCGCCCCATAGATGGAGATCAGATTATTTTTCTACTAGATCACTCAAGACTAATTCAATATCTGTAGTATCGAAACATGTCCAAACAGATTCAAAGTGTCTATGTGGCTCATGACAACCTATTTTCGTGTATGCCAAATGTTCTAGGCTTTCCATATCGATATTTCGATACTATAGATAGGTGAGATTTGAACTCGTGACTTTGGCGTGAGAGGTATGGATGCTAACCACTACGCCGGGGTCGCCCCATAGATGGAGATCAGATTATTTTTCTACTAGATCACCCAAGACTAATTCAATATCTGTAGTATCGAAACATGTCCAAACAGATTCAAAGTGTCTATGTGGCTCATGACAACCTATTTTCGTGTATGCCAAATGTTCTAGGCTTTCCATATCGATATTTCGATACTATAGATATTATCCCAGTCTTTGTTGATCTAGTAAAACAAATCATCTGAACTGCAGTACGATTTGGAGAGCCTAAATCATCTGGTATACGTGGGAATAAATAAGCATTATCCATATAGACACTATGATTCTGTTTGGACATATTTTGGTACTACAGACTTTATCCCAGTCGTGACAAACTTGGCACCGTTCGCGTGATTCCGGTGGTAAATGATGTAACGGGACGGAATTGATTTGAATTGAGGAGGGTTAGCCATGATGGTTACCTATTATGTTTGGTGAAATATTTATTGATTTGTTTTCCAAATACTGTACGTAGGAATTTTAAGAAATGCACTATTGTACAGACGCCTTTAATTAAATACAACTTAAATAACCAACAACCAGGGATGTGGAGTCAGAATCGGAAGCATTTTTTGAGCATCAGGTGTCCAAGTTGGAGTCGAAGAAATAGTAACACCTGAGCAATGTTGACTGTCGCACCACTCGTTTAAACAGCATCTTGACTACCGAAGGTACGACGTTCTTTACTTATATAGCGCAACGCAACAGCCAAAGGTGCTACGTAAAGAGGGTTTTTGGGATAAGAGAAAAACATATTCAAAACCAACGACCTTGGCAACCTATGCCTAGGTGGTTTCTAGCAACACTGCCATTTCAATCAAGACATGCGTTGCTCGATTGGTTCTGGCTTTGACAGTTGAGTAAAATCAACCAGTCCGCTTCTCTCTTATCCTAGACACTCTCTAAAGCTACGAAAAGCTCCAATCTTGGTGTAGTTATTTGTTTCAAAGGTGTGACCTTCGACCTTCCATTTCTTCACGTAAGAGCTAGGTTATTTACTCGCAGATTAATGCATTGTCATTGTGCACCAGGTTTATCGTTAAACTTACGTGATTGGGTTGACGTTTTGGCAATAAGCTCAAACGAAAGGTCGTCATCTGAAATTTATTGTTGTTACGTTCTAATTTCTTGGATTTATCTTAAACGTCAAACTGATCAATGGCCCAATCTGAAATTAAAATCCGGGAAATATGATACCACTCTTTTAACTAGCTAGCATGTTAACTATAAGCGAATGGTAAATTTTGAGGTAGCTAACTAACAAGCTAAAAGGAGCACATATGTGATAAGCCCTTGTTAAATGTACTGAAAAGTCACCTCTATTACTAATTTCGATCGAAACCGATTTTCAGTTTCAATCAAAATCATCATTAGGGGTGATTTTTCAGTACCTTTAAACTCCAACCACATTCCCTGCCAATCACATATGTGCTCCTGCCCTAGCTCCTATCAATCTAGCTGATTTTTTTTTCTACAAAAATTGGTACTATATCTAAAGCCTATCACTACTACTCTGAAATGCAACGATCGAGCTCACGGTAGTGGTCCTTCGAACTCCATAAACAAAAAGATCTTCGATGATAGCATTCTGCCACATCGATTGGTTTGCTCGAAAGCACGGTCCCTAAACGAATTTTTTATTCACCAAAAAGTCCCTATTCGGTGTTAATGGTGTTGCTATGGTAGCGACTATGGAAGGGGATGCGCAGTGGGTGAAAGTCGTGAAAATCAAAATTTTGATCAACGTAGGCGTGCATGTTTTTTTCTTCATTGAAACGTCAATTTTTTAAACGATGCATCATCAACTGAAAAAAATTGTAACGGACAGTGGTGCAGGATTGTTGGGGTATTAAATGTGTGACAAAGTTAGGTGGTACTTGTGAAGTGTGCTTGCTGGTGAGTACCGATTGGAATCTACACAATAATTAACGGTGAAGCTGGAATTCCTAGTGGCTATAATGTGAAGATGGATTCGTATTCATTCCAAGATCAAGATGGAAGGATGCATAGGTGGCACAGTACTCACGGTCCGCTAGTGTTCGTGAGTTATTTGCCGTCAACGCTGACGGTGCCATCTCTCCTACTTAGAGACACTAGTCTTTTCCTTGTCGTTGGCTTTTGTTTGTGCACCTTTTCAATCCGGACTGAAATTCTGTTACCGGTAACAATAATTATATATCTTTCTCTTTCTCTTTTTCAGCATTCCATCTTCATCAACGACGACCCTACCGGACTGATGAGATGACGATGATGATAAGATGCTGTAAAATTTATCCTCTCTGACGAAGGAATCACAGCCTTTGGACAACATTGATGACCTATGGACTACATCTTCACACGTGCCATAATGCTACACGTGTTAGTACGGTAAGTTGTTTCTGATTTAGGCGCAATTTAAGACAGAAACTAAAACTTTTCTTTTTTTTAAGGAATCACCCAGAAGAACGACGTGGAGTCTTTTTTCCCGGACGGATAACGCTGGCTGAAAAAACTCCCAGATTGACGATTGACGCAAATTCCGTTTGAAAACCTTCTGGCCGACCTCATAAGCTGATGCAAACTTCTTGAACTGTAAGTTGTACACTTTTCTATGCTCCTCCAACTTATCTTCTATAGTGGTCCCTCGCTTCGATGGAAAGTTCACCTTCATCCCTCTCCAGACGATGAAGGAATACAACGCCGTGTTGTTCATTTCCTTCACCTAGGGTATCCTAGTGTCCCACACTCGCTGGTATAATTACATGTAGATGCGTAGGCATGCATTGATTTGCTTGGACTGGACTTGCTACGTATACAAGATGTTAGAAGTTTTTTTTTATTATTATAGTCACTTTAACGCTCTTGGGTCATTCGTGACTTGTCCGGAGGTGAGATTTGAACTCGTGACTTTGGCGTGAGAGGTATGGATGCTAACCACTACGCCGGGGTCGCCCCATAGATGGAGATCAGATTATTTTTCTACTAGATCACCCAAGACTAATTCAATATCTGTAGTATCGAAACATGTCCAAACAGATTCAAAGTGTCTATGTGGCTCATGACAACCTATTTTCGTGTATGCCAAATGTTCTAGGCTTTCCATATCGATATTTCGATACTATAGATATTATCCCAGTCTTTGTTGATCTAGTAAAACAAATCATCTGAACTGCAGTACGATTTGGAGAGCCTAAATCATCTGGTATACGTGGGAATAAATAAGCATTATCCATATAGACACTATGATTCTGTTTGGACATATTTTGATACTACAGACTTTATCCCAGTCGTGACAAACTTGGCACCGTTCGCGTGATTCCGGTGGTAAATGATGTAACGGGACGGAATTGATTTGAATTGAGGAGGGTTAGCCATGATGGTTACCTATTATGTTTGGTGAAATATTTATTGATTTGTTTTCCAAATACTGTACGTAGGAATTTTAAGAAATGCACTATTGTACAGACGCCTTTAATTAAATACAACTTAAATAACCAACAACCAGGGATGTGGAGTCAGAATCGGAAGCATTTTTTGAGCATCAGGTGTCCAAGTTGGAGTCGAAGAAATAGTAACACCTGAGCAATGTTGACTGTCGCACCACTCGTTTAAACAGCATCTTGACTACCGAAGGTACGACGTTCTTTACTTATATAGCGCAACGCAACAGCCAAAGGTGCTACGTAAAGAGGGTTTTTGGGATAAGAGAAAAACATATTCAAAACCAACGACCTTGGCAACCTATGCCTAGGTGGTTTCTAGCAACACTGCCATTTCAATCAAGACATGCGTTGCTCGATTGGTTCTGGCTTTGACAGTTGAGTAAAATCAACCAGTCCGCTTCTCTCTTATCCTAGACACTCTCTAAAGCTACGAAAAGCTCCAATCTTGGTGTAGTTATTTGTTTCAAAGGTGTGACCTTCGACCTTCCATTTCTTCACGTAAGAGCTAGGTTATTTACTCGCAGATTAATGCATTGTCATTGTGCACCAGGTTTATCGTTAAACTCACGTGATTGGGTTGACGTTTTGGCAATAAGCTCAAACGAAAGGTCGTCATCTGAAATTTATTGTTGTTACGTTCTAATTTCTTGGATTTATCTTAAACGTCAAACTGATCAATGGCCCAATCTGAAATTAAAATCCGGGAAATATGATACCACTCTTTTAACTAGCTAGCTACTATAAGTGAATGGTAAATTTTGAGGTAGCTAACTAACAAGCTAAAAGGAGCACATATGTGATAAGCCCTCGTTAAATGTACTGAAAAGTCACCTCTATTACTAATTTCGATCGAAACCGATTTTCAGTTTCAATCAAAATCATCATTAGGGGTGATTTTTCAGTACCTTTAAACTCCAACCACATTCCCTGCCAATCACATATGTGCTCCTGCCCTAGCTCCTATCAATCTAGCTGATTTTTTTTTCTACAAAAATTGGTACTATATCTAAAGCCTATCACTACTACTCTGAAATGCAACGATCGAGCTCACGGTAGTGGTCCTTCGAACTCCATAAACAAAAAGATCTTCGATGATAGCATTCTGCCACATCGATTGGTTTGCTCGAAAGCACGGTCCCTAAACGAATTTTTATTCACCAAAAAGTCCCTATTCGGTGTTAATGGTGTTGCTATGGTAGCGACTATGGAAGGGGATGCGCAGTGGGTGAAAGTCGTGAAAATCGAAATTTTGATCAACGTAGGCGTGCATGTTTTTTTCTTCATTGAAACGTCAATTTTTTAAACGATGCATCATCAACTGAAAAAATTGTAACGGACAGTGGTGCAGGATTGTTGGGGTATTAAATGTGTGACAAAGTTAGGTGGTACTTGTGAAGTGTGCTTGCTGGTGAGTACCGATTGGAATCTACACAATAATTAACGGTGAAGCTGGAATTCCTAGTGGCTATAATGTGAAGATGGATTCGTATTCATTCCAAGATCAAGATGGAAGGATGCATAGGTGGCACAGTACTCACGGTCCGCTAGTGTTCGTGAGTTATTTGCCGTCAACGCTGACGGTGCCATCTCTCCTACTTAGAGACACTAGTCTTTTCCTTGTCGTTGGCTTTTGTTTGTGCACCTTTTCAATCCGGACTGAAATTCTGTTACCGGTAACAATAATTATATATCTTTCTCTTTCTCTTTTTCAGCATTCCATCTTCATCAACGACGACCCTACCGGACTGATGAGATGACGATGATGATAAGATGCTGTAAAATTTATCCTCTCTGACGAAGGAATCACAGCCTTTGGACAACATTGATGACCTATGGACTACATCTTCACACGTGCCATAATGCTACACGTGTTAGTACGGTAAGTTGTTTCTGATTTAGGCGCAATTTAAGACAGAAACTAAAACTTTTCTTTTTTTTAAGGAATCACCCAGAAGAACGACGTGGAGTCTTTTTTCCCGGACGGATAACGCTGGCTGAAAAAACTCCCAGATTGACGATTGACGCAAATTCCGTTTGAAAACCTTCTGGCCGACCTCATAAGCTGATGCAAACTTCTTGAACTGTAAGTTGTACACTTTTCTATGCTCCTCCAACTTATCTTCTATAGTGGTCCCTCGCTTCGATGGAAAGTTCACCTTCATCCCTCTCCAGACGATGAAGGAATACAACGCCGTGTTGTTCATTTCCTTCACCTAGGGTATCCTAGTGTCCCACACTCGCTGGTTTAATTACATGTAGATGCGTAGGCATGCATTGATTTGCTTGGACTGGACTTGCTACGTATACAAGATGTTAGAAGTTTTTTTTTATTATTATAGTCACTTTAACGCTCTTGGGTCATTCGTGACTTGTCCGGAGGTGAGATTTGAACTCGTGACTTTGGCGTGAGAGGTATGGATGCTAACCACTACGCCGGGGTCGCCCCATAGATGGAGATCAGATTATTTTTCTACTAGATCACCCAAGACTAATTCAATATCTGTAGTATCGAAACATGTCCAAACAGATTCAAAGTGTCTATGTGGCTCATGACAACCTATTTTCGTGTATGCCAAATGTTCTAGGCTTTCCATATCGATATTTCGATACTATAGATATTATCCCAGTCTTTGTTGATCTAGTAAAACAAATCATCTGAACTGCAGTACGATTTGGAGAGCCTAAATCATCTGGTATACGTGGGAATAAATAAGTATTATCCATATAGACACTATGATTCTGTTTGGACATATTTTGATACTACAGACTTTATCCCAGTCGTGACAAACTTGGCACCGTTCGCGTGATTCCGGTGGTAAATGATGTAACGGGACGGAATTGATTTGAATTGAGGAGGGTTAGCCATGATGGTTACCTATTATGTTTGGTGAAATATTTATTGATTTGTTTTCCAAATACTGTACGTAGGAATTTTAAGAAATGCACTATTGTACAGACGCCTTTAATTAAATACAACTTAAATAACCAACAACCAGGGATGTGGAGTCAGAATCGGAAGCATTTTTTGAGCATCAGGTGTCCAAGTTGGAGTCGAAGAAATAGTAACACCTGAGCAATGTTGACTGTCGCACCACTCGTTTAAACAGCATCTTGACTACCAAAGGTACGACGTTCTTTACTTATATAGCGCAACGCAACAGCCAAAGGTGCTACGTAAAGAGGGTTTTTGGGATAAGAGAAAAACATATTCAAAACCAACGACCTTGGCAACCTATGCCTAGGTGGTTTCTAGCAACACTGCCATTTCAATCAAGACATGCGTTGCTCGATTGGTTCTGGCTTTGACAGTTGAGTAAAATCAACCAGTCCGCTTCTCTTTTATCCTAGACACTCTCTAAAGCTACGAAAAGCTCCAATCTTGGTGTAGTTATTTGTTTCAAAGGTGTGACCTTCGACCTTCCATTTCTTCACGTAAGAGCTAGGTTATTTACTCGCAGATTAATGCATTGTCATTGTGCACCAGGTTTATCGTTAAACTTACGTGATTGGGTTGACGTTTTGGCAATAAGCTCAAACGAAAGGTCGTCATCTGAAATTTATTGTTGTTACGTTCTAATTTCTTGGATTTATCTTAAACGTCAAACTGATCAATGGCCCAATCTGAAATTAAAATCCGGTCAAATATGATACCACTCTTTTAACTAGCTAGCTACTATAAGTGAATGGTAAATTTTGAGGTAGCTAACTAACAAGCTAAAAGGAGCACATATGTGATAAGCCCTCGTTAAATGTACTGAAAAGTCACCTCTATTACTAATTTCGATCGTTTGGTGAAATATTTATTGATTTGTTTTCCAAATACTGTACGTAGGAATTTTAAGAAATGCACTATTGTACAGACGCCTTTAATTAAATACAACTTAAATAACCAACAACCAGGGATGTGGAGTCAGAATCGGAAGCATTTTTTGAGCATCAGGTGTCCAAGTTGGAGTCGAAGAAATAGTAACACCTGAGCAATGTTGACTGTCGCACCACTCGTTTAAACAGCATCTTGACTACCGAAGGTACGACGTTCTTTACTTATATAGCGCAACGCAACAGCCAAAGGTGCTACGTAAAGAGGGTTTTTGGGATAAGAGAAAAACATATTCAAAACCAACGACCTTGGCAACCTATGCCTAGGTGGTTTCTAGCAACACTGCCATTTCAATCAAGACATGCGTTGCTCGATTGGTTCTGGCTTTGACAGTTGAGTAAAATCAACCAGTCCGCTTCTCTCTTATCCTAGACACTCTCTAAAGCTACGAAAAGCTCCAATCTTGGTGTAGTTATTTGTTTCAAAGGTGTGACCTTCGACCTTCCATTTCTTCACGTAAGAGCTAGGTTATTTACTCGCAGATTAATGCATTGTCATTGTCCACCAGGTTTATCGTTAAACTCACGTGATTGGGTTGACGTTTTGGCAATAAGCTCAAACGAAAGGTCGTCATCTGAAATTTATTGTTGTTATGTTCTAATTTCTTGGATTTATCTTAAACGTCAAACTGATCAATGGCCCAATCTGAAATTAAAATCCGGGAAATATGATACCACTCTTTTAACTAGCTAGCTACTATAAGTGAATGGTAAATTTTAAGGTAGCTAACTAACAAGCTAAAAGGAGCACATATGTGATAAGCCCTCGTTAAATGTACTGAAAAGTCACCTCTATTACTAATTTCGATCGAAACCGATTTTCAGTTTCAATCAAAATCATCATTAGGGGTGATTTTTCAGTACCTTTAAACTCCAACCACATTCCCTGCCAATCACATATGTGCTCCTGCCCTAGCTCCTATCAATCTAGCTGATTTTTTTTTCTACAAAAATTGGTACTATATCTAAAGCCTATCACTACTACTCTGAAATGCAACGATCGAGCTCACGGTAGTGGTCCTTCGAACTCCATAAACAAAAAGATCTTCGATGATAGCATTCTGCCACATCGATTGGTTTGCTCGAAAGCACGGTCCCTAAACGATTTTTTTATTCACCAAAAAGTCCCTATTCGGTGTTAATGGTGTTGCTATGGTAGCGACTATGGAAGGGGATGCGCAGTGGGTGAAAGTCGTGAAAATCGAAATTTTGATCAACGTAGGCGTGGATGTTTTTTTCTTCATTGAAACGTCAATTTTTTAAACGATGCATCATCAACTGAAAAAATTGTAACGGACAGTGGTGCAGGATTGTTGGGGTATTAAATGTGTGACAAAGTTAGGTGGTACTTGTGAAGTGTGCTTGCTGGTGAGTACCGATTGGAATCTACACAATAATTAACGGTGAAGCTGGAATTCCTAGTGGCTATAATGTGAAGATGGATTCGTATTCATTCCAAGATCAAGATGGAAGGATGCATAGGTGGCACAGTACTCACGGTCCGCTAGTGTTCGTGAGTTATTTGCCGTCAACGCTGACGGTGCCATCTCTCCTACTTAGAGACACTAGACTTTTCCTTGTCGTTGGCTTTTGTTTGTGCACCTTTTCAATCCGGATTGAAATTCTGTTACCGGTAACAATAATTATATATCTTTCTCTTTCTCTTTTTCAGCATTCCATCTTCATCAACGACGACCCTACCGGACTGATGAGATGACGATGATGATAAGATGCTGTAAAATTTATCCTCTCTGACGAAGGAATCACAGCCTTTGGACAACATTGATGACCTATGGACTACATCTTCACACGTGCCATAATGCTACACGTGTTAGTACGGTAAGTTGTTTCTGATTTAGGCGCAATTTAAGACAGAAACTAAAACTTTTCTTTTGTTTAAGGAATCACCCAGAAGAACGACGTGGAGTCTTTTTTCCCGGACGGATAACGCTGGCTGAAAAAACTCCCAGATTGACGATTGACGCAAATTCCGTTTGAAAACCTTCTGGCCGACCTCATAAGCTGATGCAAACTTCTTGAACTGTAAGTTGTACACTTTTCTATGCTCCTCCAACTTATCTTCTATAGTGGTCCCTCGCTTCGATGGAAAGTTCACCTTCATCCCTCTCCAGACGATGAAGGAATACAACGCCGTGTTGTTCATTTCCTTCACCTAGGGTATCCTAGTGTCCCACACTCGCTGGTTTAATTACATGTAGATGCGTAGGCATGCATTGATTTGCTTGGACTGGACTTGCTACGTATACAAGATGTTAGAAGTTTTTTTTATTATTATAGTCACTTTAACGCTCTTGGGTCATTCGTGACTTGTCCGGAGGTGAGATTTGAACTCGTGACTTTGGCGTGAGAGGTATGGATGCTAACCACTACGCCGGGGTCGCCCCATAGATGGAGATCAGATTATTTTTCTACTAGATCACCCAAGACTAATTCAATATATCTGTCCAAACAGATTCAAAGTGTCTATGTGGCTCATGACAACCTATTTTCGTGTATGCCAAATGTTCTAGGCTTTCCATATCGATATTTCGATACTATAGATATTATCCCAGTCTTTGTTGATCTAGTAAAACAAATCATCTGAACTGCAGTACGATTTGGAGAGCCTAAATCATCTGGTATACGTGGGAATAAATAAGCATTATCCATATAGACACTATGATTCTGTTTGGACATATTTTGATACTACAGACTTTATCCCAGTCGTGACAAACTTGGCACCGTTCGCGTGATTCCGGTGGTAAATGATGTAACGGGACGGAATTGATTTGAATTGAGGAGGGTTAGCCATGATGGTTACCTATTATGTTTGGTGAAATATTTATTGATTTGTTTTCCAAATACTGTACGTAGGAATTTTAAGAAATGCACTATTGTACAGACGCCTTTAATTAAATACAACTTAAATAACCAACAACCAGGGATGTGGAGTCAGAATCGGAAGCATTTTTTGAGCATCAGGTGTCCAAGTTGGAGTCGAAGAAATAGTAACACCTGAGCAATGTTGACTGTCGCACCACTCGTTTAAACAGCATCTTGACTACCGAAGGTACGACGTTCTTTACTTATATAGCGCAACGCAACAGCCAAAGGTGCTACGTAAAGAGGGTTTTTGGGATAAGAGAAAAACATATTCAAAACCAACGACCTTGGCAACCTATGCCTAGGTGGTTTCTAGCAACACTGCCATTTCAATCAAGACATGCGTTGCTCGATTGGTTCTGGCTTTGACAGTTGAGTAAAATCAACCAGTCCGCTTCTCTCTTATCCTAGACACTCTCTAAAGCTACGAAAAGCTCCAATCTTGGTGTAGTTATTTGTTTCAAAGGTGTGACCTTCGACCTTCCATTTCTTCACGTAAGAGCTAGGTTATTTACTCGCAGATTAATGCATTCATTGTCATTGTGCACCAGGTTTATCGTTAAACTTACGTGATTGGGTTGACGTTTTGGCAATAAGCTCAAACGAAAGGTCGTCATCTGAAATTTATTGTTGTTACGTTCTAATTTCTTGGATTTATCTTAAACGTCAAACTGATCAATGGCCCAATCTGAAATTAAAATCCGGGAAATATGATACCACTCTTTTAACTAGCTAGCTACTATAAGTGAATGGTAAATTTTGAGGTAGCTAACTAACAAGCTAAAAGGAGCACATATGTGATAAGCCCTCGTTAAATGTATTGAAAAGTCACCTCTATTACTAATTTCGATCGAAACCGATTTTCAGTTTCAATCAAAATCATCATTAGGGGTGATTTTTCAGTACCTTTAAACTCCAACCACATTCCCTGCCAATCACATATGTGCTCCTGCCCTAGCTCCTATCAATCTAGCTGATTTTTTTTTTTCTACAAAAATTGGTACTATATATAAAGCCTATCACTACTACTCTGAAATGCAACGATCGAGCTCACGGTAGTGGTCCTTCGAACTCCATAAACAAAAAGATCTTCGATGATAGCATTCTGCCACATCGATTGGTTTGCTCGAAAGCACGGTCCCTAAACGAATTTTTTATTCACCAAAAAGTCCCTATTCGGTGTTAATGGTGTTGCTATGGTAGCGACTATGGAAGGGGATGCGCAGTGGGTGAAAGTCGTGAAAATCGAAATTTTGATCAACGTAGGCGTGCATGTTTTTTTCTTCATTGAAACGTCAATTTTTTAAACGATGCATCATCAACTGAAAAAATTGTAACGGACAGTGGTGCAGGATTGTTGGGGTATTAAATGTGTTAGGTGGTACTTGTGAAGTGTGCTTGCTGGTGAGTACCGATTGGAATCTACACAATAATTAACGATGAAGCTGGAATTCCTAGTGGCTATAATGTGAAGATGGATTCGTATTCATTCCAAGATCAAGATGGAAGGATGCATAGGTGGCACAGTACTCACGGTCCGCTAGTGTTCGTGAGTTATTTGCCGTCAACGCTGACGGTGCCATCTCTCCTACTTAGAGACACTAGTCTTTTCCTTGTCGTTGGCTTTTGTTTGTGCACCTTTTCAATCCGGACTGGAATTCTGTTACCGGTAACAATAATTATATATCTTTCTCTTTCTCTTTTTCAGCATTCCATCTTCATCAACGACGACCCTACCGGACTGATGAGATGACGATGATGATAAGATGCTGTAAAATTTATCCTCTCTGACGAAGGAATCACAGCCTTTGGACAACATTGATGACCTATGGACTACATCTTCACACGTGCCATAATGCTACACGTGTTAGTACGGTAAGTTGTTTCTGATTTAGGCGCAATTTAAGACAGAAACTAAAACTTTTCTTTTTTTTAAGGAATCGCCCAGAAGAACGACGTGGAGTCTTTTTTCCCGGACGGATAACGCTGGCTGAAAAAACTCCCAGATTGACGATTGACGCAAATTCCGTTTGAAAACCTTCTGGCCGACCTCATAAGCTGATGCAAACTTCTTGAACTGTAAGTTGTACACTTTTCTATGCTCCTCCAACTTATCTTCTAACGGCGCCGGTGGTGTAGTGGTAAGCGTGATTACCTCTCACCCCAGCAGGCCTGGGTTCAATCCCAGTCGGCGCCGCCGGGATGTTCTGAGGCATAACATCTCTGATCACGCCTTCCTTCGGATGGGAAGTAAAGCCGTTGGTCCCCGGTTCATGAGTTGATGGGTCGATAGGTAGGGTCCAGGTGTGGGAGCTGCCTTCCTGGCACGTCGGTAGCATTGGTGCTCAGCACGGAAAACAAGATCGACGGAAAAAACAAACCAAAGGAAAAAAAAAAAAAAAAAACTTATCTTCTATAGTGGTCCCTCGCTTCGATGGAAAGTTCACCTTCATCCCTCTCCAGACGATGAAGGAATACAACGCCGTGTTGTTCATTTCCTTCACCTAGGGTATCCTAGTGTCCCACACTCGCTGGTTTAATTACATGTAGATGCGTAGGCATGCATTGATTTGCTTGGACTGGACTTGCTACGTATACAAGATGTTAGAAGTTTTTTTTTATTATTATAGTCACTTTAACGCTCTTGGGTCATTCGTGACTTGTCCGGAGGTGAGATTTGAACTCGTGACTTTGGCGTGAGAGGTATGGATGCTAACCACTACGCCGGGGTCGCCCCATAGATGGAGATCAGATTATTTTTCTACTAGATCACCCAAGACTAATTCAATATCTGTAGTATCGAAACATGTCCAAACAGATTCAAAGTGTCTATGTGGCTCATGACAACCTATTTTCGTGTATGCCAAATGTTCTAGGCTTTCCATATCGATATTTCGATACTATAGATATTATCCCAGTCTTTGTTGATCTAGTAAAACAAATCATCTGAACTGCAGTACGATTTGGAGAGCCTAAATCATCTGGTATACGTGGGAATAAATAAGCATTATCCATATAGACACTATGATTCTGTTTGGACATATTTTGATACTACAGACTTTATCCCAGTCGTGACAAACTTGGCACCGTTCGCGTGATTCCGGTGGTAAATGATGTAACGGGACGGAATTGATTTGAATTGAGGAGGGTTAGCCATGATGGTTACCTATTATGTTTGGTGAAATATTTATTGATTTGTAGACACTCTCTAAAGCTACGAAAAGCTCCAATCTTGGTGTAGTTATTTGTTTCAAAGGTGTGACCTTCGACCTTCCATTTCTTCACGTAAGAGCTAGGTTATTTACTCGCAGATTAATGCATTGTCATTGTGCACCAGGTTTATCGTTAAACTTACGTGATTGGGTTGACGTTTTGGCAATAAGCTCAAACGAAAGGTCGTCATCTGAAATTTATTGTTGTTACGTTCTAATTTCTTGGATTTATCTTAAACGTCAAACTGATCAATGGCCCAATCTGAAATTAAAATCCGGGAAATATGATACCACTCTTTTAACTAGCTAGCTACTATAAGTGAATGGTAAATTTTGAGGTAGCTAACTAACAAGCTAAAAGGAGCACATATGTGATAAGCCCTCGTTAAATGTACTGAAAAGTCACCTCTATTACTAATTTCGATCGAAACCGATTTTCAGTTTCAATCAAAATCATCATTAGGGGTGATTTTTCAGTACCTTTAAACTCCAACCACATTCCCTGCCAATCACATATGTGCTCCTGCCCTAGCTCCTATCAATCTAGCTGATTTTTTTTTCTACAAAAATTGGTACTATATCTAAAGCCTATCACTACTACTCTGAAATGCAACGATCGAGCTCACGGTAGTGGTCCTTCGAACTCCATAAACAAAAAGATCTTCGATGATAGCATTCTGCCACATCGATTGGTTTGCTCGAAAGCACGGTCCCTAAACGAATTTTTTATTCACCAAAAAGTCCCTATTCGGTGTTAATGGTGTTGCTATGGTAGCGACTATGGAAGGGGATGCGCAGTGGGTGAAAGTCGTGAAAATCGAAATTTTGATCAACGTAGGCGTGCATGTTTTTTTCTTCATTGAAACGTCAATTTTTTAAACGATGCATCATCAACTGAAAAAATTGTAACGGACAGTGGTGCAGGATTGTTGGGGTATTAAATGTGTGACAAAGTTAGGTGGTACTTGTGAAGTGTGCTTGCTGGTGAGTACCGATTGGAATCTACACAATAATTAACGGTGAAGCTGGAATTCCTAGTGGCTATAATGTGAAGATGGATTCGTATTCATTCCAAGATCAAGATGGAAGGATGCATAGGTGGCACAGTACTCACGGTCCGCTAGTGTTCGTGAGTTATTTGCCGTCAACGCTGACGGTGCCATCTCTCCTACTTAGAGACACTAGTCTTTTCCTTGGCTTTTGTTTGTGCACCTTTTCAATCCGGACTGAAATTCTGTTACCGGTAACAATAATTATATATCTTTCTCTTTCTCTTTTTCAGCATTCCATCTTCATCAACGACGACCCTACCGGACTGATGAGATGACGATGATGATAAGATGCTGTAAAATTTATCCTCTCTGACGAAGGAATCACAGCCTTTGGACAACATTGATGACCTATGGACTACATCTTCACACGTGCCATAATGCTACACGTGTTAGTACGGTAAGTTGTTTCTGATTTAGGCGCAATTTAAGACAGAAACTAAAACTTTTCTTTTTTTTAAGGAATCACCCAGAAGAACGACGTGGAGTCTTTTTTCCCGGACGGATAACGCTGGCTGAAAAAACTCCCAGATTGACGATTGACGCAAATTCCGTTTGAAAACCTTCTGGCCGACCTCATAAGCTGATGCAAACTTCTTGAACTGTAAGTTGTACGCTTTTCTATGCTCCTCCAACTTATCTTCTATAGTGGTCCCTCGCTTCGATGGAAAGTTCACCTTCATCCCTCTCCAGACGATGAAGGAATACAACGCCGTGTTGTTCATTTCCTTCACCTAGGGTATCCTAGTGTCCCACACTCGCTGGTTTAATTACATGTAGATGCGTAGGCATGCATTGATTTGCTTGGACTGGACTTGCTACGTATACAAGATGTTAGAAGTTTTTTTTTATTATTATAGTCACTTTAACGCTCTTGGGTCATTCGTGACTTGTCCGGAGGTGAGATTTGAACTCGTGACTTTGGCGTGAGAGGTATGGATGCTAACCACTACGCCGGGGTCGCCCCATAGATGGAGATCAGATTATTTTTCTACTAGATCACCCAAGACTAATTCAATATCTGTAGTATCGAAACATGTCCAAACAGATTCAAAGTGTCTATGTGGCTCATGACAACCTATTTTCGTGTATGCCAAATGTTCTAGGCTTTCCATATCGATATTTCGATACTATAGATATTATCCCAGTCTTTGTTGATCTAGTAAAACAAATCATCTGAACTGCAGTACGATTTGGAGAGCCTAAATCATCTGGTATACGTGGGAATAAATAAGCATTATCCATATAGACACTATGATTCTGTTTGGACATATTTTGATACTACAGACTTTATCCCAGTCGTGACAAACTTGGCACCGTTCGCGTGATTCCGGTGGTAAATGATGTAACGGGACGGAATTGATTTGAATTGAGGAGGGTTAGCCATGATGGTTACCTATTATGTTTGGTGAAATATTTATTGATTTGTTTTCCAAATACTGTACGTAGGAATTTTAAGAAATGCACTATTGTACAGACGCCTTTAATTAAATACAACTTAAATAACCAACAACCAGGGATGTGGAGTCAGAATCGGAAGCATTTTTTGAGCATCAGGTGTCCAAGTTGGAGTCGAAGAAATAGTAACACCTGAGCAATGTTGACTGTCGCACCACTCGTTTAAACAGCATCTTGACTACCGAAGGTACGACGTTCTTTACTTATATAGCGCAACGCAACAGCCAAAGGTGCTACGTAAAGAGGGTTTTTGGGATAAGAGAAAAACATATTCAAAACCAACGACCTTGGCAACCTATGCCTAGGTGGTTTCTAGCAACACTGCCATTTCAATCAAGACATGCGTTGCTCGATTGGTTCTGGCTTTGACAGTTGAGTAAAATCAACCAGTCCGCTTCTCTCTTATCCTAGACACTCTCTAAAGCTACGAAAAGCTCCAATCTTGGTGTAGTTATTTGTTTCAAAGGTGTGACCTTCGACCTTCCATTTCTTCACGTAAGAGCTAGGTTATTTACTCGCAGATTAATGCATTCATTGTCATTGTGCACCAGGTTTATCGTTAAACTTACGTGATTGGGTTGACGTTTTGGCAATAAGCTCAAACGAAAGGTCGTCATCTGAAATTTATTGTTGTTACGTTCTAATTTCTTGGATTTATCTTAAACGTCAAACTGATCAATGGCCCAATCTGAAATTAAAATCCGGGAAATATGATACCACTCTTTTAACTAGCTAGCTACTATAAGTGAATGGTAAATTTTGAGGTAGCTAACTAACAAGCTAAAAGGAGCACATATGTGATAAGCCCTCGTTAAATGTACTGAAAAGTCACCTCTATTACTAATTTCGATCGAAACCGATTTTCAGTTTCAATCAAAATCATCATTAGGGGTGATTTTTCAGTACCTTTAAACTCCAACCACATTCCCTGCCAATCACATATGTGCTCCTGCCCTAGCTCCTATCAATCTAGCTGATTTTTTTTTCTACAAAAATTGGTACTATATCTAAAGCCTATCACTACTACTCTGAAATGCAACGATCGAGCTCACGGTAGTGGTCCTTCGAACTCCATAAACAAAAAGATCTTCGATGATAGCATTCTGCCACATCGATTGGTTTGCTCGAAAGCACGGTCCCTAAACGAATTTTTTATTCACCAAAAAGTCCCTATTCGGTGTTAATGGTGTTGCTATGGTAGCGACTATGGAAGGGGATGCGCAGTGGGTGAAAGTCGTGAAAATCGAAATTTTGATCAACGTAGGCGTGCATGTTTTTTTCTTCATTGAAACGTCAATTTTTTAAACGATGCATCATCAACTGAAAAAATTGTAACGGACAGTGGTGCAGGATTGTTGGGGTATTAAATGTGTTAGGTGGTACTTGTGAAGTGTGCTTGCTGGTGAGTACCGATTGGAATCTACACAATAATTAACGATGAAGCTGGAATTCCTAGTGGCTATAATGTGAAGATGGATTCGTATTCATTCCAAGATCAAGATGGAAGGATGCATAGGTGGCACAGTACTCACGGTCCGCTAGTGTTCGTGAGTTATTTGCCGTCAACGCTGACGGTGCCATCTCTCCTACTTAGAGACACTAGTCTTTTCCTTGTCGTTGGCTTTTGTTTGTGCACCTTTTCAATCCGGACTGGAATTCTGTTACCGGTAACAATAATTATATATCTTTCTCTTTCTCTTTTTCAGCATTCCATCTTCATCAACGACGACCCTACCGGACTGATGAGATGACGATGATGATAAGATGCTGTAAAATTTATCCTCTCTGACGAAGGAATCACAGCCTTTGGACAACATTGATGACCTATGGACTACATCTTCACACGTGCCATAATGCTACACGTGTTAGTACGGTAAGTTGTTTCTGATTTAGGCGCAATTTAAGACAGAAACTAAAACTTTTCTTTTTTTTAAGGAATCGCCCAGAAGAACGACGTGGAGTCTTTTTTCCCGGACGGATAACGCTGGCTGAAAAAACTCCCAGATTGACGATTGACGCAAATTCCGTTTGAAAACCTTCTGGCCGACCTCATAAGCTGATGCAAACTTCTTGAACTGTAAGTTGTACACTTTTCTATGCTCCTCCAACTTATCTTCTATAGTGGTCCCTCGCTTCGATGGAAAGTTCACCTTCATCCCTCTCCAGACGATGAAGGAATACAACGCCGTGTTGTTCATTTCCTTCACCTAGGGTATCCTAGTGTCCCACACTCGCTGGTTTAATTACATGTAGATGCGTAGGCATGCATTGATTTGCTTGGACTGGACTTGCTACGTATACAAGATGTTAGAAGTTTTTTTTTTATTATTATAGTCACTTTAACGCTCTTGGGTCATTCGTGACTTGTCCGGAGGTGAGATTTGAACTCGTGACTTTGGCGTGAGAGGTATGGATGCTAACCACTACGCCGGGGTCGCCCCATAGATGGAGATCAGATTATTTTTCTACTAGATCACCCAAGACTAATTCAATATCTGTAGTATCGAAACATGTCCAAACAGATTCAAAGTGTCTATGTGGCTCATGACAACCTATTTTCGTGTATGCCAAATGTTCTAGGCTTTCCATATCGATATTTCGATACTATAGATATTATCCCAGTCTTTGTTGATCTAGTAAAACAAATCATCTGAACTGCAGTACGATTTGGAGAGCCTAAATCATCTGGTATACGTGGGAATAAATAAGCATTATCCATATAGACACTATGATTCTGTTTGGACATATTTTGATACTACAGACTTTATCCCAGTCGTGACAAACTTGGCACCGTTCGCGTGATTCCGGTGGTAAATGATGTAACGGGACGGAATTGATTTGAATTGAGGAGGGTTAGCCATGATGGTTACCTATTATGTTTGGTGAAATATTTATTGATTTGTAGACACTCTCTAAAGCTACGAAAAGCTCCAATCTTGGTGTAGTTATTTGTTTCAAAGGTGTGACCTTCGACCTTCCATTTCTTCACGTAAGAGCTAGGTTATTTACTCGCAGATTAATGCATTGTCATTGTGCACCAGGTTTATCGTTAAACTTACGTGATTGGGTTGACGTTTTGGCAATAAGCTCAAACGAAAGGTCGTCATCTGAAATTTATTGTTGTTACGTTCTAATTTCTTGGATTTATCTTAAACGTCAAACTGATCAATGGCCCAATCTGAAATTAAAATCCGGGAAATATGATACCACTCTTTTAACTAGCTAGCTACTATAAGTGAATGGTAAATTTTGAGGTAGCTAACTAACAAGCTAAAAGGAGCACATATGTGATAAGCCCTCGTTAAATGTACTGAAAAGTCACCTCTATTACTAGTTTCGATCGAAACCGATTTTCAGTTTCAATCAAAATCATCATTAGGGGTGATTTTTCAGTACCTTTAAACTCCAACCACATTCCCTGCCAATCACATATGTGCTCCTGCCCTAGCTCCTATCAATCTAGCTGATTTTTTTTTCTACAAAAATTGGTACTATATCTAAAGCCTATCACTACTACTCTGAAATGCAACGATCGAGCTCACGGTAGTGGTCCTTCGAACTCCATAAACAAAAAGATCTTCGATGATAGCATTCTGCCACATCGATTGGTTTGCTCGAAAGCACGGTCCCTAAACGAATTTTTTATTCATCAAAAAGTCCCTATTCGGTGTTAATGGTGTTGCTATGGTAGCGACTATGGAAGGGGATGCGCAGTGGGTGAAAGTCGTAAAAATCGAAATTTTGATCAACGTAGGCGTGCATGTTTTTTTCTTCATTGAAACGTCAATTTTTTAAACGATGCATCATCAACTGAAAAAATTGTAACGGACAGTGGTGCAGGATTGTTGGGGTATTAAATGTGTGACAAAGTTAGGTGGTACTTGTGAAGTGTGCTTGCTGGTGAGTACCGATTGGAATCTACACAATAATTAACGGTGAAGCTGGAATTCCTAGTGGCTATAATGTGAAGATGGATTCGTATTCATTCCAAGATCAAGATGGAAGGATGCATAGGTGGCACAGTACTCACGGTCCGCTAGTGTTCGTGAGTTATTTGCCGTCAACGCTGACGGTGCCATCTCTCCTACTTAGAGACACTAGTCTTTTCCTTGTCGTTGGCTTTTGTTTGTGCACCTTTTCAATCCGGACTGAAATTCTGTTACCGGTAACAATAATTATATATCTTTCTCTTTCTCTTTTTCAGCATTCCATCTTCATCAACGACGACCCTACCGGACTGATGAGATGACGATGATGATAAGATGCTGTAAAATTTATCCTCTCTGACGAAGGAATCACAGCCTTTGGACAACATTGATGACCTATGGACTACATCTTCACACGTGCCATAATGCTACACGTGTTAGTACGGTAAGTTGTTTCTGATTTAGGCGCAATTTAAGACAGAAACTAAAACTTTTCTTTTTTTTAAGGAATCACCCAGAAGAACGACGTGGAGTCTTTTTTCCCGGACGGATAAAGCTGGCTGAAAAAAACTCCCAGATTGACGATTGACGCAAATTCCGTTTGAAAACCTTCTGGCCGACCTCATAAGCTGATGCAAACTTCTTGAACTGTAAGTTGTACACTTTTCTATGCTCCTCCAACTTATCTTCTATAGTGGTCCCTCGCTTCGATGGAAAGTTCACCTTCATCCCTCTCCAGACGATGAAGGAATACAACGCCGTGTTGTTCATTTCCTTGACCTAGGGTATCCTAGTGTCCCACACTCGCTGGTTTAATTACATGTAGATGCGTAGGCATGCGTTGATTTGCTTGGACTGGACTTGCTACGTATACAAGATGTTATAAGTTTTTTTTATTATTATTATAGTCACTTCAACGCTCTTGGGTCATTCGTGACTTGTCCGGAGGTGAGATTTGAACTCGTGACTTTGGCGTGAGAGGTATGGATGCTAACCACTACGCCGGGGTCGCCCCATAGATGGAGATCAGATTATTTTTCTACTAGATCACCCAAGACTAATTCAATATCTGTAGTATCGAAACATATCCAAACAGATTCAAAGTGTCTATGTGGCTCATGACAACCTATTTTCGTGTATGCCAAATGTTCCAGGCTTTCCATATCGATATTTCGATACTATAGATATTATCCCAGTCTTTGTTGATCTAGTAAAACAAATCATCTGAACTGCAGTACGATTTGGAGAGCCTAAATCATCTGGTATACGTGGGAATAAATAAGCATTATCCATATAGACACTATGATTTTTTTTTTTTTTTTTCCTTTGGTTTGTTTTTTCCGTCGATCTTGTTTTCCGTGCTGAGCACCAATGCTACCGACGTGCCAGGAAGGCAGCTCCCACACCTGGACCCTACCTATCGACCCATCAACTCATGAACCGGGGACCAACGGCTTTACTTCCCATCCGAAGGAAGGCGTGATCAGAGATGTTATGCCTCAGAACATCCCGGCGGCGCCGACTGGGATTGAACCCAGGCCTGCTGGGGTGAGAGGTAATCACGCTTACCACTACACCACCGGCGCCGTTGACACACTATGATTCTGTTTGGACATATTTTGATACTACAGACTTTATCCCAGTCGTGACAAACTTGGCACCGTTCGTGTGATTCCGGTGGTAAATGATGTAACGGGACGGAATTGATTTGAATTGAGGAGGGTTAGCCATGATGGTTACCTATTATGTTTGGTGAAATATTTATTGATTTGTTTTCCAAATACTGTACGTAGGAATTTTAAGAAATGCACTATTGTACAGACGCCTTTAATTATATACAACTTAAATAACCAACAACCAGGGATGTGGAGTCAGAATCGGAAGCATTTTTTGAGCATCAGGTGTCCAAGTTGGAGTCGAAGAAATAGTAACACCTGAGCAATGTTGACTGTCGCACCACTTGTTTAAACAGCATCTTGACTACCGAAGGTACGACGTTCTTTACTTATATAGCGCAACGCAACAGCCAAAGGTGCTACGTAAAGAGGGTTTTTGGGATAAGAGAAAAACATATTCAAAACCAACGACCTTGGCAACCTATGCCTAGGTGGTTTCTAGCAACACTGCCATTTCAATCAAGACATGCGTTGCTCGATTGGTTCTGGCTTTGACAGTTGAGTAAAATCAACCAGTCCGCTTCTCTCTTATCCTAGACACTCTCTAAAGCTACGAAAAGCTCCAATCTTGGTGTAGTTATTTGTTTCAAAGGTGTGACCTTCGACCTTCCATTTCTTCACGTAAGAGCTAGGTTATTTACTCGCAGATTAATGCATTGTCATTGTGCACCAGGTTTATCGTTAAACTTACGTGATTGGGTTGACGTTTTGGCAATAAGCTCAAACGAAAGGTCGTCATCTGAAATTTATTGTTGTTACGTTCTAATTTCTTGGATTTATCTTAAACGTCAAACTGATCAATGGCCCAATCTGAAATTAAAATCCGGGAAATATGATACCACTCTTTTAACTAGCTAGCTACTATAAGTGAATGGTAAATTTTGAGGTAGCTAACTAACAAGCTAAAAGGAGCACATATGTGATAAGCCCTCGTTAAATGTACTGAAAAGTCACCTCTATTACTAATTTTGATCGAAACCGATTTTCAGTTTCAATCAAAATCATCATTAGGGGTGATTTTTCAGTACCTTTAAACTCCAACCACATTCCCTGCCAATCACATATGTGCTATTGCCCTAGCTCCTATCAATCTAGCTGATTTTTTTTTCTACAAAAATTGGTACTATATCTAAAGCCTATCACTACTACTCTGAAATGCAACGATCGAGCTCACGGTAGTGGTCCTTCGAACTCCATAAACAAAAAGATCTTCGATGATAGCATTCTGCCACATCGATTGGTTTGCTCGAAAGCACGGTCCCTAAACGAATTTTTTATTCATCAAAAAGTCCCTATTCGGTGTTAATGGTGTTGCTATGGTAGCGACTATGGAAGGGGATGCGCAGTGGGTGAAAGTCGTAAAAATCGAAATTTTGATCAACGTAGGCGTGCATGTTTTTTTCTTCATTGAAACGTCAATTTTTTAAACGATGCATCATCAACTGAAAAAATTGTAACGGACAGTGGTGCAGGATTGTTGGGGTATTAAATGTGTGACAAAGTTAGGTGGTACTTGTGAAGTGTGCTTGCTGGTGAGTACCGATTGGAATCTACACAATAATTAACGGTGAAGCTGGAATTCCTAGTGGCTATAATGTGAAGATGGATTCGTATTCATTCCAAGATCAAGATGGAAGGATGCATAGGTGGCACAGTACTCACGGTCCGCTAGTGTTCGTGAGTTATTTGCCGTCAACGCTGACGGTGCCATCTCTCCTACTTAGAGACACTAGTCTTTTCCTTGTCGTTGGCTTTTGTTTGTGCACCTTTTCAATCCGGACTGAAATTCTGTTACCGGTAACAATAATTATATATCTTTCTCTTTCTCTTTTTCAGCATTCCATCTTCATCAACGACGACCCTACCGGACTGATGAGATGACGATGATGATAAGATGCTGTAAAATTTATCCTCTCTGACGAAGGAATCACAGCCTTTGGACAACATTGATGACCTATGGACTACATCTTCACACGTGCCATAATGCTACACGTGTTAGTACGGTAAATTGTTTCTGATTTAGGCGCAATTTAAGACAGAAACTAAAACTTTTCTTTTTTTTAAGGAATCACCCAGAAGAACGACGTGGAGTCTTTTTTCCCGGACGGATAAAGCTGGCTGAAAAAAACTCCCAGATTGACGATTGACGCAAATTCCGTTTGAAAACCTTCTGGCCGACCTCATAAGCTGATGCAAACTTCTTGAACTGTAAGTTGTACACTTTTCTATGCTCCTCCAACTTATCTTCTATAGTGGTCCCTCGCTTCGATGGAAAGTTCACCTTCATCCCTCTCCAGACGATGAAGGAATACAACGCCGTGTTGTTCATTTCCTTGACCTAGGGTATCCTAGTGTCCCACACTCGCTGGTTTAATTACATGTAGATGCGTAGGCATGCGTTGATTTGCTTGGACTGGACTTGCTACGTATACAAGATGTTATAAGTTTTTTTTATTATTATTATAGTCACTTCAACGCTCTTGGGTCATTCGTGACTTGTCCGGAGGTGAGATTTGAACTCGTGACTTTGGCGTGAGAGGTATGGATGCTAACCACTACGCCGGGGTCGCCCCATAGATGGAGATCAGATTATTTTTCTACTAGATCACCCAAGACTAATTCAATATCTGTAGTATCGAAACATATCCAAACAGATTCAAAGTGTCTATGTGGCTCATGACAACCTATTTTCGTGTATGCCAAATGTTCCAGGCTTTCCATATCGATATTTCGATACTATAGATATTATCCCAGTCTTTGTTGATCTAGTAAAACAAATCATCTGAACTGCAGTACGATTTGGAGAGCCTAAATCATCTGGTATACGTGGGAATAAATAAGCATTATCCATATAGACACTATGATTTTTTTTTTTTTTTTTTTCCTTTGGTTTGTTTTTTCCGTCGATCTTGTTTTCCGTGCTGAGCACCAATGCTACCGACGTGCCAGGAAGGCAGCTCCCACACCTGGACCCTACCTATCGACCCATCAACTCATGAACCGGGGACCAACGGCTTTACTTCCCATCCGAAGGAAGGCGTGATCAGAGATGTTATGCCTCAGAACATCCCGGCGGCGCCGACTGGGATTGAACCCAGGCCTGCTGGGGTGAGAGGTAATCACGCTTACCACTACACCACCGGCGCCGTTGACACACTATGATTCTGTTTGGACATATTTTGATACTACAGACTTTATCCCAGTCGTGACAAACTTGGCACCGTTCGTGTGATTCCGGTGGTAAATGATGTAACGGGACGGAATTGATTTGAATTGAGGAGGGTTAGCCATGATGGTTACCTATTATGTTTGGTGAAATATTTATTGATTTGTTTTCCAAATACTGTACGTAGGAATTTTAAGAAATGCACTATTGTACAGACGCCTTTAATTATATACAACTTAAATAACCAACAACCAGGGATGTGGAGTCAGAATCGGAAGCATTTTTTGAGCATCAGGTGTCCAAGTTGGAGTCGAAGAAATAGTAACACCTGAGCAATGTTGACTGTCGCACCACTTGTTTAAACAGCATCTTGACTACCGAAGGTACGACGTTCTTTACTTATATAGCGCAACGCAACAGCCAAAGGTGCTACGTAAAGAGGGTTTTTGGGATAAGAGAAAAACATATTCAAAACCAACGACCTTGGCAACCTATGCCTAGGTGGTTTCTAGCAACACTGCCATTTCAATCAAGACATGCGTTGCTCGATTGGTTCTGGCTTTGACAGTTGAGTAAAATCAACCAGTCCGCTTCTCTCTTATCCTAGACACTCTCTAAAGCTACGAAAAGCTCCAATCTTGGTGTAGTTATTTGTTTCAAAGGTGTGACCTTCGACCTTCCATTTCTTCACGTAAGAGCTAGGTTATTTACTCGCAGATTAATGCATTGTCATTGTGCACCAGGTTTATCGTTAAACTTACGTGATTGGGTTGACGTTTTGGCAATAAGCTCAAACGAAAGGTCGTCATCTGAAATTTATTGTTGTTACGTTCTAATTTCTTGGATTTATCTTAAACGTCAAACTGATCAATGGCCCAATCTGAAATTAAAATCCGGGAAATATGATACCACTCTTTTAACTAGCTAGCTACTATAAGTGAATGGTAAATTTTGAGGTAGCTAACTAACAAGCTAAAAGGAGCACATATGTGATAAGCCCTCGTTAAATGTACTGAAAAGTCACCTCTATTACTAGTTTCGATCGAAACCGATTTTCAGTTTCAATCAAAATCATCATTAGGGGTGATTTTTCAGTACCTTTAAACTCCAACCACATTCCCTGCCAATCACATATGTGCTCCTGCCCTAGCTCCTATCAATCTAGCTGATTTTTTTTTTCTACAAAAATTGGTACTATATCTAAAGCCTATCACTACTACTCTGAAATCCTTCGAACTCCATAAACAAAAAGATCTTCGATGATAGCATTCTGCCACATCGATTGGTTTGCTCGAAAGCACGGTCCCTAAACGAATTTTTTATTCACCAAAAAGTCCCTATTCGGTGTTAATGGTGTTGCTATGGTAGCGACTATGGAAGGGGATGCGCAGTGGGTGAAAGTCGTGAAAATCGAAATTTTGATCAACGTAGGCGTGCATGTTTTTTTCTTCATTGAAACGTCAATTTTTTAAACGATGCATCATCAACTGAAAAAATTGTAACGGACAGTGGTGCAGGATTGTTGGGGTATTAAATGTGTGACAAAGTTAGGTGGTACTTGTGAAGTGTGCTTGCTGGTGAGTACCGATTGGAATCTACACAATAATTAACGGTGAAGCTGGAATTCCTAGTGGCTATAATGTGAAGATGGATTCGTATTCATTCCAAGATCAAGATGGAAGGATGCATAGGTGGCACAGTACTCACGGTCCGCTAGTGTTCGTGAGTTATTTGCCGTCAACGCTGACGGTGCCATCTCTCCTACTTAGAGACACTAGTCTTTTCCTTGTCGTTGGCTTTTGTTTGTGCACCTTTTCAATCCGGACTGAAATTCTGTTACCGGCAGCGTTGCCAGTATTCCAGATATATCTGGGTTTTCCAGATTTTCAGTCGTCTTTCCAGATACACAGACTGACCACGTATATTGCCAGACTTTTAAAATATGTTCCAGATTTTCCCAGATTGTTTAAACAAATTGCTTTAAAAATATCACTGCAATGGATTTACCTTTTAATCAAAAAATAAAAAGTTAATTTTGCTACTTAAAGACAATCAACGTTGAAAATTATTGCAACATCGTACATGGAATTGTTACAACATATTTGCATGATAATGGGCTACAGAATCATGAAAATTGAGACATTTCCTAAAGATTATTGGCTGAAACTAAAAACCCTTCACTTTTCCTAAAAATACCGGCCTGGATTATTTTGGAATTTTCATAATTTTTTAATTAAGAGAAATCGAAAACTTTTCAGGATTGAAAACTATAAATTGAGCTTCGGAAAATTAACAAGGCTTCTGAATCTAAACAACAACCAGGACTTTGAAGTATGTTCTTGAGATTTTTGAGGATTTAATTTAAAAATTTAAAAGGTATTTGATAATTTTCAGCATTTTTTGAAGTACCTGTGAACATTGACTTACCTAAGCAGTCTGAATTACTTTAAAATTCTGAATTGCTCTAGAATTTCATAATTTTGAGTATAGTATGAAGTGAATTCCTTGTGAAATCATATGAGGATTTCAAGTTTATTCTGAGTAGAATTCCATAACTCTGATGACAATTTCTTGGTGATTTTGTGAAGAAATTATGTATAATTCGGAAGAGAAATCATTGAAAATTCTTAAGACGATACTTAAGGGACGTTGATGACAAATTCGAGGAATTGCTAGGAGCATTGGTAAGGAAATCTTGGAGGAATACAATGAGTATGCTGATGCGAATCGTGAGAATAATTTCAATGGAATGCTGTCCAAGGTTAATTAAATTTTAAGAAAGAGTGTAACGGTCATTCTGAAGAGTAAATTTTTTAACAATATTCTAAGGGAATTTCATTGAGAAAATGGAGACAAACATGTGAATTGTTGGGAATTATTACCATTTTGAGGGAATTGTGGAATAGTAGAGTGATATCTAAGATATTACAAGAGATAATGCGTACCAAGAGAGTTTTTCTCAGAACTCCTAGAATGCTGCTGAAAAAGTTTGGAGATTATCAAGATTATTTTAGGGGAATCCAGAAAAGAAGTTTGATGGAATTCTAGGATGATTAAAAGGGAACTCTGAAAAATATGCGAAGACATATTGTGAAAAGTTCCAAGTTAATTCAGACTAACAAAAAATTTCATGATCTGATACCCAGAAAATATATAAATTCCAGAATTTAGAATCATTTCAAGATCCTAAGACTTCAACAATGACGCTTTGAGACTTTCATTTGAGTTATATAATAAAATTATTCTTTGGCATAAAATTATTCGTAATATTCATGCGAATAGTGGAGTTACCCGTAGTTTAGGTAAAATATGTGTGAGTATCACGATATGAGGCTTTGGTTTTCACTTCAGCAAGGTGAATTTTTCATATAAATAAAATTGCCTGCGTGTCTACTAGGTTCTGTGTGTTGTATGTTGTCAAGAATTAAATTGTGAGTCTGATCAACCTCAGGGTAATATTATAATTATTTAGAACTAATAAAAATGTTCATACATATTCTGGTACTGCATCAAATAGTAAGGGCTACATTGACTATTATTTAAAAAAATCCATCTCATCAAATCTGCTTGATTCTTTACTTCTCATACTTTAAAAAAAAGTTACAGTTTAAAAATATTTCCTATGGACTACATCTTCACACGTGCCATAATGCTACACGTGTTAGTACGGTAAGTTGTTTCTGATTTAGGCGCAATTTAAGACACGTGTAGCATTATGGCACTTTTTTTTAAGGAATCACCCAGAAGAACGACGTGGAGTCTTTTTTCCCGGACGGATAACGCTGGCTGAAAAAACTCCCAGATTGACGATTGACGCAAATTCCGTTTGAAAACCTTCTGGCCGACCTCATAAGCTAATGCAAACTTCTTGAACTGTAAGTTGTACACTTTTCTATGCTCCTCCAACTTATCTTCTATAGTGGTCCCTCGCTTCGATGGAAAGTTCACCTTCATCCCTCTCCAGACGATGAAGGAATACAACGCCGTGTTGTTCATTTCCTTGACCTAGGGTATCCTAGTGTCCCACACTCGCTGGTTTAATTACATGTAGATGCGTAGGCATGCATTGATTTGCTTGGACTGGACTTGCTACGTATACAAGATGTTAGAAGTTTTTTTTTATTATTATAGTCACTTTAACGCTCTTGGGTCATTCGTGACTTGTCCGGAGGTGAGATTTGAACTCGTGACTTTGGCGTGAGAGGTATGGATGCTAACCACTACGCCGGGGTCGCCCCATAGATGGAGATCAGATTATTTTTCTACTAGATCACTCAAGACTAATTCAATATCTGTAGTATCGAAACATGTCCAAACAGATTCAAAGTGTCTATGTGGCTCATGACAACCTATTTTCGTGTATGCCAAATGTTCTAGGCTTTCCATATCGATATTTCGATACTATAGATATTATCCCAGTCTTTGTTGATCTAGTAAAACAAATCATCTGAACTGCAGTACGATTTGGAGAGCCTAAATCATCTGGTATACGTGGGAATAAATAAGCATTATCCATATAGACGCTATGATTCTGTTTGGACATATTTTGATACTACAGACTTTATCCCAGTCGTGACAAACTTGGCACCGTTCGCGTGATTCCGGTGGTAAATGATGTAACGGGACGGAATTGATTTGAATTGAGGAGGGTTAGCCATGATGGTTACCTATTATGTTTGGTGAAATATTTATTGATTTGTTTTCCAAATACTGTACGTAGGAATTTTAAGAAATGCACTATTGTACAGACGCCTTTAATTAAATACAACTTAAATAACCAACAACCAGGGATGTGGAGTCAGAATCGGAAGCATTTTTTGAGCATCAGGTGTCCAAGTTGGAGTCGAAGAAATAGTAACACCTGAGCAATGTTGACTGTCGCACCACTCGTTTAAACAGCATCTTGACTACCGAAGGTACGACGTTCTTTACTTATATAGCGCAACGCAACAGCCAAAGGTGCTACGTAAAGAGGGTTTTTGGGATAAGAGAAAAACATATTCAAAACCAACGACCTTGGCAACCTATGCCTAGGTGGTTTCTAGCAACACTGCCATTTCAATCAAGACAAGCGTTGCTCGATTGGTTCTGGCTTTGACAGTTGAGTAAAATCAACCAGTCCGCTTCTCTCTTATCCTAGACACTCTCTAAAGCTACGAAAAGCTCCAATCTTGGTGTAGTTATTTGTTTCAAAGGTGTGACCTTCGACCTTCAATTTCTTCACGTAAGAGCTAGGTTATTTACTCGCAGATGAATGCATTGTCATTGTGCACCAGGTTTATCGTTAAACTTACGTGATTGGGTTGACGTTTTGGCAATAAGCTCAAACGAAAGGTCGTCATCTGAAATTTATTGTTGTTACGTTCTAATTTCTTGGATTTATCTTAAACGTCAAACTGATCAATGGCCCAATCTGAAATTAAAATCCGGGAAATATGATACCACTCTTTTAACTAGCTAGCATGTTAACTATAAGTGAATGGTAAATTTTGAGGTAGCTAACTTACAAGCTAAAAGGAGCACATATGTGATAAGCCCTCGTTAAATGTACTGAAAAGTCACCTCTATTACTAATTTCGATCGAAACCGATTTTCAGTTTCAATCAAAATCATCATTAGGGGTGATTTTTCAGTACCTTTAAACTCCAACCACATTCCCTGCCAATCACATATGTGCTCCTGCCCTAGCTCCTATCAATCTAGCTGATTTTTTTTTCTACAAAAATTGGTACTATATCTAAAGCCTATCACTACTACTCTGAAATGCAACGATCGAGCTCACGGTAGTGGTCCTTCGAACTCCATAAACAAAAAGATCTTCGATGATAGCATTCTGCCACATCGATTGGTTTGCTCGAAAGCACGGTCCCTAAACGAATTTTTTATTCACCAAAAAGTCCCTATTCGGTGTTAATGGTGTTGCTATGGTAGCGACTATGGAAGGGGATGCGCAGTGGGTGAAAGTCGTGAAAATCGAAATTTTGATCAACGTAGGCGTGCATGTTTTTTTCTTCATTGAAACGTCAATTTTTTAAACGATGCATCATCAACTGAAAAAATTGTAACGGACAGTGGTGCAGGATTGTTGGGGTATTAAATGTGTGACAAAGTTAGGTGGTACTTGTGAAGTGTGCTTGCTGGTGAGTACCGATTGGAATCTACACAATAATTAACGGTGAAGCTGGAATTCCTAGTGGCTATAATGTGAAGATGGATTCGTATTCATTCCAAGATCAATGCATAGGTGGCACAGTACTCACGGTCCGCTAGTGTTCGTGAGTTATTTGCCGTCAACGCTGACGGTGCTATCTCTCCTACTTAGAGACACTAGTCTTTTCCTTGTCGTTGGCTTTTGTTTGTGCACCTTTTCAATCCGGACTGAAATTCTGTTACCGGTAACAATAATTATATATCTTTCTCTTTCTCTTTTTCAGCATTCCATCTTCATCAACGACGACCCTACCGGACTGATGAGATGACGATGATGATAAGATGCTGTAAAATTTATCCTCTCTGACGAAGGAATCACAGCCTTTGGACAACATTGATGACCTATGGACTACATCTTCACACGTGCCATAATGCTACACGTGTTAGTACGGTAAGTTGTTTCTGATTTAGGCGCAATTTAAGACAGAAACTAAAACTTTTCTTTTTTTTAAGGAATCACCCAGAAGAACGACGTGGAGTCTTTTTTCCCGGACGGATAACGCTGGCTGAAAAAACTCCCAGATTGACGATTGACGCAAATTCCGTTTGAAAACCTTCTGGCCGACCTCATAAGCTGATGCAAACTTCTTGAACTGTAAGTTGTACACTTTTCTATGCTCCTCCAACTTATCTTCTATAGTGGTCCCTCGCTTCGATGGAAAGTTCACCTTCATCCCTCTCCAGACGATGAAGGAATACAACGCCGTGTTGTTCATTTCCTTCACCTAGGGTATCCTAGTGTCCCACACTCGCTGGTTTAATTACATGTAGATGCGTAGGCATGCATTGATTTGCTTGGACTGGACTTGCTACGTATACAAGATGTTAGAAGTTTTTTTTTATTATTATAGTCACTTTAACGCTCTTGGGTCATTCGTGACTTGTCTGGAGGTGAGATTTGAACTCGTGACTTTGGCGTGAGAGGTATGGATGCTAACCACTACGCCGGGGTCGCCCCATAGATGGAGATCAGATTATTTTTCTACTAGATCACCCAAGACTAATTCAATATCTGTAGTATCGAAACATGTCCAAACAGATTCAAAGTGTCTATGTGGCTCATGACAACCTATTTTCGTGTATGCCAAATGTTCTAGGCTTTCCATATCGATATTTCGATACTATAGATATTATCCCAGTCTTTGTTGATCTAGTAAAACAAATCATCTGAACTGCAGTACGATTTGGAGAGCCGAAATCATCTGGTATACGTGGGAATAAATAAGCATTATCCATATAGACACTATGATTCTGTTTGGACATATTTTGATACTACAGACTTTATCCCAGTCGTGACAAACTTGGCACCGTTCGCGTGATTCCGGTGGTAAATGATGTAAAGGGACGGAATTGATTTGAATTGAGGAGGGTTAGCCATGATGGTTACCTATTATGTTTGGTGAAATATTTATTGATTTGTTTTCCAAATACTGTACGTAGGAATTTTAAGAAATGCACTATTGTACAGACGCCTTTAATTAAATACAACTTAAATAACCAACAACCAGGGATGTGGAGTCAGAATCGGAAGCATTTTTTGAGCATCAGGTGTCCAAGTTGGAGTCGAAGAAATAGTAACACCTGAGCAATGTTGACTGTCGCACCACTCGTTTAAACAGCATCTTGACTACCGAAGGTACGACGTTCTTTACTTATATAGCGCAACGCAACAGCCAAAGGTGCTACGTAAAGAGGGTTTTTGGGATAAGAGAAAAACATATTCAAAACCAACGACCTTGGCAACCTATGCCTAGGTGGTTTCTAGCAACACTGCCATTTCAATCAAGACATGCGTTGCTCGATTGGTTCTGGCTTTGACAGTTGAGTAAAATCAACCAGTCCGCTTCTCTCTTATCCTAGACACTCTCTAAAGCTACGAAAAGCTCCAATCTTGGTGTAGTTATTTGTTTCAAAGGTGTGACCTTCGACCTTCCATTTCTTCACGTAAGAGCTAGGTTATTTACTCGCAGATTAATGCATTGTCATTGTGCACCAGGTTTATCGTTAAACTTACGTGATTGGGTTGACGTTTTGGCAATAAGCTCAAACGAAAGGTCGTCATCTGAAATTTATTGTTGTTACGTTCTAATTTCTTGGATTTATCTTAAACGTCAAACTGATCAATGGCCCAATCTGAAATTAAAATCCGGGAAATATGATACCACTCTTTTAACTAGCTAGCTACTATAAGTGAATGGTAAATTTTGAGGTAGCTAACTAAAAAGCTAAAAGGAGCACATATGTGATAAGCCCTCGTTAAATGTACTGAAAAGTCACCTCTATTACTAATTTCGATCGAAACCGATTTTCAGTTTCAATCAAAATCATCATTAGGGGTGATTTTTCAGTACCTTTAAACTCCAACCACATTCCCTGCCAATCACATATGTGCTCCTGCCCTAGCTCCTATCAATCTAGCTGATTTTTTTTCTACAAAAATTGGTACTATATCTAAAGCCTATCACTACTACTCTGAAATACAACGATCGAGCTCACGGTAGTGGTCCTTCGAACTCCATAAACAAAAAGATCTTCGATGATAGCATTCTGCCACATCGATTGGTTTGCTCGAAAGCACGGTCCCTAAACGAATTTTTTATTCACCAAAAAGTCCCTATTCGGTGTTAATGGTGTTGCTATGGTAGCGACTATGGAAGGGGATGCGCAGTGGGTGAAAGTCGTGAAAATCGAAATTTTGATCAACGTAGGCGTGCATGTTTTTTTCTTCATTGAAACGTCAATTTTTTAAACGATGCATCATCAACTGAAAAAATTGTAACGGACAGTGGTGCAGGATTGTTGGGGTATTAAATGTGTGACAAAGTTAGGTGGTACTTGTGAAGTGTGCTTGCTGGTGAGTACCGATTGGAATCTACACAATAATTAACGGTGAAGCTGGAATTCCTAGTGGCTATAATGTGAAGATGGATTCGTATTCATTCCAAGATCAAGATGGAAGGATGCATAGGTGGCACAGTACTCACGGTCCACTAGTGTTCGTGAGTTATTTGCCGTCAACGCTGACGGTGCCATCTCTCCTACTTAGAGACACTAGTCTTTTCCTTGTCGTTGGCTTTTGTTTGTGCACCTTTTCAATCCGGACTGAAATTCTGTTACCGGTAACAATAATTATATATCTTTCTCTTTCTCTTTTTCAGCATTCCATCTTCATCAACGACGACCCTACCGGACTGATGAGATGACGATGATGATAAGATGCTGTAAAATTTATCCTCTCTGACGAAGGAATCACAGCCTTTGGACAACATTGATGACCTATGGACTACATCTTCACACGTGCCATAATGCTACACGTGTTAGTACGGTAAGTTGTTTCTGATTTAGGCGCAATTTAAGACAGAAACTAAAACTTTTCTTTTTTTTAAGGAATCACCCAGAAGAACGACGTGGAGTCTTTTTTCCCGGACGGATAACGCTGGCTGAAAAAAACTCCCAGATTGACGATTGACGCAAATTCCGTTTGAAAACCTTCTGGCCGACCTCATAAGCTGATGCAAACTTCTTGAACTGTAAGTTGTACACTTTTCTATGCTCCTCCAACTTATCTTCTATAGTGGTCCCTCGCTTCGATGGAAAGTTCACCTTCATCCCTCTCCAGACGATGAAGGAATACAACGCCGTGTTGGTCATTTCCTTGACCTAGGGTATCCTAGTGTCCCACACTCGCTGGTTTAATTACATGTAGATGCGTAGGCATGCGTTGATTTGCTTGGACTGGACTTGCTACGTATACAAGATGTTATAAGTTTTTTTTTATTATTATTATAGTCACTTCAACGCTCTTGGGTCATTCGTGACTTGTCCGGAGGTGAGATTTGAACTCGTGACTTTGGCGTGAGAGGTATGGATGCTAACCACTACGCCGGGGTCGCCCCATAGATGGAGATCAGATTATTTTTCTACTAGATCACCCAAGACTAATTCAATATCTGTAGTATCGAAACATATCCAAACAGATTCAAAGTGTCTATGTGGCTCATGACAACCTATTTTCGTGTATGCCAAATGTTCCAGTCTTTCCATATCGATATTTCGATACTATAGATATTATCCCAGTCTTTGTTGATCTAGTAAAACAAATCATCTGAACTGCAGTACGATTTGGAGAGCCTAAATCATCTGGTATACGTGGGAATAAATAAGCATTATCCATATAGACACTATGATTCTGTTTGGACATATTTTGATACTACAGACTTTATCCCAGTCGTGACAAACTGGGCACCGTTCGCGTGATTCCGGTGGTAAATGATGTAACGGGACGGAATTGATTTGAATTGAGGAGGGTTAGCCATGATGGTTACCTATTATGTTTGGTGAAATATTTATTGATTTGTTTTCCAAATACTGTACGTAGGAATTTTAAGAAATGCACTATTGTACAGACGCCTTTAATTAAATACAACTTAAATAACCAACAACCAGGGATGTGGAGTCAGAATCGGAAGCATTTTTTGAGCATCAGGTGTCCAAGTTGGAGTCGAAGAAATAGTAACACCTGAGCAATGTTGACTGTCGCACCACTCGTTTAAACAGCATCTTGACTACCGAAGGTACGACGTTCTTTACTTATATAGCGCAACGCAACAGCCAAAGGTGCTACGTAAAGAGGGTTTTTGGGATAAGAGAAAAACATATTCAAAACCAACGACCTTGGCAACCTATGCCTAGGTGGTTTCTAGCAACACTGCCATTTCAATCAAGACATGCGTTGCTCGATTGGTTCTGGCTTTGACAGTTGAGTAAAATCAACCAGTCCGCTTCTCTCTTATCCTAGACACTCTCTAAAGCTACGAAAAGCTCCAATCTTGGTGTAGTTATTTGTTTCAAAGGTGTGACCTTCGACCTTCCATTTCTTCACGTAAGAGCTAGGTTATTTACTCGCAGATTAATGCATTGTCATTGTGCACCAGGTTTATCGTTAAACTTACGTGATTGGGTTGACGTTTTGGCAATAAGCTCAAACGAAAGGTCGTCATCTGAAATTTATTGTTGTTACGTTCTAATTTCTTGGATTTATCTTAAACGTCAAACTGATCAATGGCCCAATCTGAAATTAAAATCCGGGAAATATGATACCACTCTTTTAACTAGCTAGCTACTATAAGTGAATGGTAAATTTTGAGGTAGCTAACTAACAAGCTAAAAGGAGCACATATGTGATAAACCCTCGTTAAATGTACTGAAAAGTCACCTCTATTACTAATTTCGATCGAAACCGATTTTCAGTTTCAATCAAAATCATCATTAGGGGTGATTTTTCAGTACCTTTAAACTCCAACCACATTCCCTGCCAATCACATATATGCTCCTGCCCTAGCTCCTATCAATCTAGCTGATTTTTTTTTTTCTACAAAAATTGGTACTATATCTAAAGCCTATCACTACTACTCTGAAATGCAACGATCGAGCTCACGGTAGTGGTCCTTCGAACTCCATAAACAAAAAGATCTTCGATGATAGCATTCTGCCACATCGATTGGTTTGCTCGAAAGCACGGTCCCTAAACGAATTTTTTATTCATCAAAAAGTCCCTATTCGGTGTTAATGGTGTTGCTATGGTAGCGACTATGGAAGGGGATGCGCAGTGGGTGAAAGTCGTGAAAATCGAAATTTTGATCAACGTAGGCGTGCATGTTTTTTTCTTCATTGAAACGTCAATTTTTTAAACGATGCATCATCAACTGAAAAAATTGTAACGGACAGTGGTGCAGGATTGTTGGGGTATTAAATGTGTGACAAAGTTAGGTGGTACTTGTGAAGTGTGCTTGCTGGTGAGTACCGATTGGAATCTACACAATAATTAACGGTGAAGCTGGAATTCCTAGTGGCTATAATGTGAAGATGGATTCGTATTCATTCCAAGATCAAGATGGAAGGATGCATAGGTGGCACAGTACTCACGGTCCGCTAGTGTTCGTGAGTTATTTGCCGTCAACGCTGACGGTGCCATCTCTCCTACTTAGAGACACTAGTCTTTTCCTTGTCGTTGGCTTTTGTTTGTGCACCTTTTCAATCCGGACTGAAATTCTGTTACCGGTAACAATAATTATATATCTTTCTCTTTCTCTTTTTCAGCATTCCATCTTCATCAACGACGACCCTACCGGACTGATGAGATGACGATGATGATAAGATGCTGTAAAATTTATCCTCTCTGACGAAGGAATCACAGCCTTTGGACAACATTGATGACCTATGGACTACATCTTCACACGTGCCATAATGCTACACGTGTTAGTACGGTAAGTTGTTTCTGATTTAGGCGCAATTTAAGACAGAAACTAAAACTTTTCTTTTTTTTAAGGAATCACCCAGAAGAACGACGTGGAGTCTTTTTTCCCGGACGGATAACGCTGGCTGAAAAAAACTCCCAGATTGACGATTGACGCAAATTCCGTTTGAAAACCTTCTGGCCGACCTCATAAGCTGATGCAAACTTCTTGAACTGTAAGTTGTACACTTTTCTATGCTCCTCCAACTTATCTTCTATAGTGGTCCCTCGCTTCGATGGAAAGTTCACCTTCATCCCTCTCCAGACGATGAAGGAATACAACGCCGTGTTGGTCATTTCCTTGACCTAGGGTATCCTAGTGTCCCACACTCGCTGGTTTAATTACATGTAGATGCGTAGGCATGCGTTGATTTGCTTGGACTGGACTTGCTACGTATACAAGATGTTATAAGTTTTTTTTTATTATTATTATAGTCACTTCAACGCTCTTGGGTCATTCGTGACTTGTCCGGAGGTGAGATTTGAACTCGTGACTTTGGCGTGAGAGGTATGGATGCTAACCACTACGCCGGGGTCGCCCCATAGATGGAGATCAGATTATTTTTCTACTAGATCACCCAAGACTAATTCAATATCTGTAGTATCGAAACATATCCAAACAGATTCAAAGTGTCTATGTGGCTCATGACAACCTATTTTCGTGTATGCCAAATGTTCCAGTCTTTCCATATCGATATTTCGATACTATAGATATTATCCCAGTCTTTGTTGATCTAGTAAAACAAATCATCTGAACTGCAGTACGATTTGGAGAGCCTAAATCATCTGGTATACGTGCGAATAAATAAGCATTATCCATATAGACACTATGATTCTGTTTGGACATATTTTGATACTACAGACTTTATCCCAGTCGTGACAAACTGGGCACCGTTCGCGTGATTCCGGTGGTAAATGATGTAACGGGACGGAATTGATTTGAATTGAGGAGAGTTAGCCATGATGGTTACCTATTATGTTTGGTGAAATATTTATTGATTTGTTTTCCAAATACTGTACGTAGGAATTTTAAGAAATGCACTATTGTACAGACGCCTTTAATTAAATACAACTTAAATAACCAACAACCAGGGATGTGGAGTCAGAATCGGAAGCATTTTTTGAGCATCAGGTGTCCAAGTTGGAGTCGAAGAAATAGTAACACCTGAGCAATGTTGACTGTCGCACCACTCGTTTAAACAGCATCTTGACTACCGAAGGTACGACGTTCTTTACTTATATAGCGCAACGCAACAGCCAAAGGTGCTACGTAAAGAGGGTTTTTGGGATAAGAGAAAAACATATTCAAAACCAACGACCTTGGCAACCTATGCCTAGGTGGTTTCTAGCAACACTGCCATTTCAATCAAGACATGCGTTGCTCGATTGGTTCTGGCTTTGACAGTTGAGTAAAATCAACCAGTCCGCTTCTCTCTTATCCTAGACACTCTCTAAAGCTACGAAAAGCTCCAATCTTGGTGTAGTTATTTGTTTCAAAGGTGTGACCTTCGACCTTCCATTTCTTCACGTAAGAGCTAGGTTATTTACTCGCAGATTAATGCATTGTCATTGTGCACCAGGTTTATCGTTAAACTTACGTGATTGGGTTGACGTTTTGGCAATAAGCTCAAACGAAAGGTCGTCATCTGAAATTTATTGTTGTTACGTTCTAATTTCTTGGATTTATCTTAAACGTCAAACTGATCAATGGCCCAATCTGAAATTAAAATCCGGGAAATATGATACCACTCTTTTAACTAGCTAGCTACTATAAGTGAATGGTAAATTTTGAGGTAGCTAACTAACAAGCTAAAAGGAGCACATATGTGATAAACCCTCGTTAAATGTACTGAAAAGTCACCTCTATTACTAATTTCGATCGAAACCGATTTTCAGTTTCAATCAAAATCATCATTAGGGGTGATTTTTCAGTACCTTTAAACTCCAACCACATTCCCTGCCAATCACATATATGCTCCTGCCCTAGCTCCTATCAATCTAGCTGATTTTTTTTTTTTCTACAAAAATTGGTACTATATCTAAAGCCTATCACTACTACTCTGAAATGCAACGATCGAGCTCACGGGAGTGGTCCTTCGAACTCCATAAACAAAAAGATCTTCGATGATAGCATTCTGCCACATCGATTGGTTTGCTCGAAAGCACGGTCCCTAAACGAATTTTTTATTCATCAAAAAGTCCCTATTCGGTGTTAATGGTGTTGCTATGGTAGCGACTATGGAAGGGGATGCGCAGTGGGTGAAAGTCGTGAAAATCGAAATTTTGATCAACGTAGGCGTGCATGTTTTTTTCTTCATTGAAACGTCAATTTTTTAAACGATGCATCATCAACTGAAAAAATTGTAACGGACAGTGGTGCAGGATTGTTGGGGTATTAAATGTGTGACAAAGTTAGGTGGTACTTGTGAAGTGTGCTTGCTGGTGAGTACCGATTGGAATCTACACAATAATTAACGGTGAAGCTGGAATTCCTAGTGGCTATAATGTGAAGATGGATTCGTATTCATTCCAAGATCAAGATGGAAGGATGCATAGGTGGCACAGTACTCACGGTCCGCTAGTGTTCGTGAGTTATTTGCCGTCAACGCTGACGGTGCCATCTCTCCTACTTAGAGACACTAGTCTTTTCCTTGTCGTTGGCTTTTAATTGTGCACCTTTTTAATCCGGACTGAAATTCTGTTACCGGTAACAATAATTATATATCATTCTCTTTCTCTTTTTCAGCATTCCATCTTCATCAACGACGACCCTACCGGACTGATGAGATGACGATGATGATAAGATGCTGTAAAATTTATCCTCTCTGACGAAGGAATCACAGCCTTTGGACAACATTGATGACCTATGGACTACATCTTCACACGTGCCATAATGCTACACGTGTTAGTACGGTAAGTTGTTTCTGATTTAGGCGCAATTTAAGACAGAAACTAAAACTTTTCTTTTTTTTAAGGAATCACCCAGAAGAACGACGTGGAGTCTTTTTTCCCGGACGGATAACGCTGGCTGAAAAAACTCCCAGATTGACGATTGACGCAAATTCCGTTTGAAAACCTTCTGGCCGAACTCATAAGCTGATGCAAACTTCTTGAACTGTAAGTTGTACACTTTTCTATGCTCCTCCAACTTATCTTCTATAGTGGTCCCTCGCTTCGATGGAAAGTTCACCTTCATCCCTCTCCAGACGATGAAGGAATACAACGCCGTGTTGTTCATTTCCTTCACCTAGGGTATCCTAGTGTCCCACACTCGCTGGTTTAATTACATGTAGATGCGTAGGCATGCATTGATTTGCTTGGACTGGACTTGCTACGTATACAAGATGTTAGAAGTTTTTTTTTATTATTATAGTCACTTTAACGCTCTTGACTTGTCCGGAGGTGAGATTTGAACTCGTGACTTTGGCGTGAGAGGTATGGATGCTAACCACTACGCCGGGGTCGCCCCATAGATGGAGATCAGATTATTTTTCTACTAGATCACCCAAGACTAATTCAATATCTGTAGTATCGAAACATGTCCAAACAGATTCAAAGTGTCTATGTGGCTCATGACAACCTATTTTCGTGTATGCCAAATGTTCTAGGCTTTCCATATCGATATTTCGATACTATAGATATTATCCCAGTCTTTGTTGATCTAGTAAAACAAATCATCTGAACTGCAGTACGATTTGGAGAGCCTAAATCATCTGGTATACGTGGGAATAAATAAGCATTATCCATATAGACGCTATGATTCTGTTTGGACATATTTTGATACTACAGACTTTATCCCAGTCGTGACAAACTTGGCACCGTTCGCGTGATTCCGGTGGTAAATGATGTAACGGGACGGAATTGATTTGAATTGAGGAGGGTTAGCCATGATGGTTACCTATTATGTTTGGTGAAATATTTATTGATTTGTTTTCCAAATACTGTACGTAGGAATTTTAAGAAATGCACTATTGTACAGAATCCTTTAATTAAATACAACTTAAATAACCAACAACCAGGGATGTGGAGTCAGAATCGGAAGCATTTTTTGAGCATCAGGTGTCCAAGTTGGAGTCGAAGAAATAGTAACACCTGAGCAATGTTGACTGTCGCACCACTCGTTTAAACAGCATCTTGACTACCGAAGGTACGACGTTCTTTACTTATATAGCGCAACGCAACAGCCAAAGGTGCTACGTAAAGAGGGTTTTTGGGATAAGAGAAAAACATATTCAAAACCAACGACCTTGGCAACCTATGCCTAGGTGGTTTCTAGCAACACTGCCATTTCAATCAAGACATGCGTTGCTCGATTGGTTCTGGCTTTGACAGTTGAGTAAAATCAACCAGTCCGCTTCTCTCTTATCCTAGACACTCTCTAAAGCTACGAAAAGCTCCAATCTTGGTGTAGTTATTTGTTTCAAAGGTGTGACCTTCGACCTTCCATTTCTTCACGTAAGAGCTAGGTTATTTACTCGCAGATTAATGCATTCATTGTCATTGTGCACCAGGTTTATCGTTAAACTTACGTGATTGGGTTGACGTTTTGGCAATAAGCTCAAACGAAAGGTCGTCATCTGAAATTTATTGTTGTTACGTTCTAATTTCTTGGATTTATCTTAAACGTCAAACTGATCAATGGCCCAATCTGAAATTAAAATCCGGGAAATATGATACCACTCTTTTAACTAGCTAGCTACTATAAGTGAATGGTAAATTTTGAGGTAGCTAACTAACAAGCTAAAAGGAGCACATATGTGATAAGCCCTCGTTAAATGTACTGAAAAGTCACCTCTATTACTAATTTCGATCGAAACCGATTTTCAGTTTCAATCAAAATCATCATTAGGGGTGATTTTTCAGTACCTTTAAACTCCAACCACATTCCCTGCCAATCACATATGTGCTCCTGCCCTAGCTCCTATCAATCTAGCTGATTTTTTTTTCTACAAAAATTGGTACTATATCTAAAGCCTATCACTACTACTCTGAAATGCAACGATCGAGCTCACGGTAGTGGTCCTTCGAACTCCATAAACAAAAAGATCTTCGATGATAGCATTCTGCCACATCGATTGGTTTGCTCGAAAGCACGGTCCCTAAACGAATTTTTTATTCACCAAAAAGTCCCTATTCGGTGTTAATGGTGTTGCTATGGTAGCGACTATGGAAGGGGATGCGCAGTGGGTGAAAGTCGTGAAAATCGAAATTTTGATCAACGTAGGCGTGCATGTTTTTTTCTTCATTGAAACGTCAATTTTTTAAACGATGCATCATCAACTGAAAAAATTGTAACGGACAGTGGTGCAGGATTGTTGGGGTATTAAATGTGTGACAAAGTTAGGTGGTACTTGTGAAGTGTGCTTGCTGGTGAGTACCGATTGGAATCTACACAATAATTAACGGTGAAGCTGGAATTCCTAGTGGCTATAATGTGAAGATGGATTCGTATTCATTCCAAGATCAAGATGGAAGGATGCATAGGTGGCACAGTACTCACGGTCCGCTAGTGTTCGTGAATTATTTGCCGTCAACGCTGACGGTGCCATCTCTCCTACTTAGAGACACTAGTCTTTTCCTTGTCGTTGGCTTTTGTTTGTGCACCTTTTCAATCCGGACTGAAATTCTGTTACCGGTAACAATAATTATATATCTTTCTCTTTCTCTTTTTCAGCATTCCATCTTCATCAACGACGACCCTACCGGACTGATGAGATGACGATGATGATAAGATGCTGTAAAATTTATCCTCTCTGACGAAGGAATCACAGCCTTTGGACAACATTGATGACCTATGGACTACATCTTCACACGTGCCATAATGCTACACGTGTTAGTACGGTAAGTTGTTTCTGATTTAGGCGCAATTTAAGACAGAAACTAAAACTTTTCTTTTTTTTAAGGAATCACCCAGAAGAACGACGTGGAGTCTTTTTTCCCGGACGGATAACGCTGGCTGAAAAAACTCCCAGATTGACGATTGACGCAAATTCCGTTTGAAAACCTTCTGGCCGACCTCATAAGCTGATGCAAACTTCTTGAACTGTAAGTTGTACACTTTTCTATGCTCCTCCAACTTATCTTCTATAGTGGTCCCTCGCTTCGATGGAAAGTTCACCTTCATCCCTCTCCAGACGATGAAGGAATACAACGCCGTGTTGTTCATTTCCTTCACCTAGGGTATCCTAGTGTCCCACACTTGCTGGTTTAATTACATGTAGATGCGTAGGCATGCGTTGATTTGCTTGGACTGGACTTGCTACGTATACAAGATGTTATAAGTTTTTTTTTATTATTATAGTCACTTCAACGCTCTTGGGTCATTCGTGACTTGTCCGGAGGTGAGATTTGAACTCGTGACTTTGGCGTGAGAGGTATGGATGCTAACCACTACGCCGGGGTCGCCCCATAGATGGAGATCAGATTATTTTTCTACTAGATCACCCAAGACTAATTCAATATCTGTAGTATCGAAACATGTCCAAACAGATTCAAAGTGTCTATGTGGCTCATGACAACCTATTTTCGTGTATGCCAAATGTTCTAGGCTTTCCATATCGATATTTCGATACTATAGATATTATCCCAGTCTTTGTTGATCTAGTAAAACAAATCATCTGAACTGCAGTACGATTTGGAGAGCCTAAATCATCTGGTATACGTGGGAATAAATAAGCATTATCCATATAGACACTATGATTCTGTTTGGACATATTTTGATACTACAGACTTTATCCCAGTCGTGACAAACTTGGCACCGTTCGCGTGATTCCGGTGGTAAATGATGTAACGGGACGGAATTGATTTGAATTGAGGAGGGTTAGCCATGATGGTTATCTATTATGTTTGGTGAAATATTTATTGATTTGTTTTCCAAATACTGTACGTAGGAATTTTAAGAAATGCACTATTGTACAGACGCCTTTAATTAAATACAACTTAAATAACCAACAACCAGGGATGTGGAGTCAGAATCGGAAGCATTTTTTGAGCATCAGGTGTCCAAGTTGGAGTCGAAGAAATAGTAACACCTGAGCAATGTTGACTGTCGCACCACTCGTTTAAACAGCATCTTGACTACCGAAGGTACGACGTTCTTTACTTATATAGCGCAACGCAACAGCCAAAGGTGCTACGTAAAGAGGGTTTTTGGGATAAGAGAAAAACATATTCAAAACCAACGACCTTGGCAACCTATGCCTAGGTGGTTTCTAGCAACACTGCCATTTCAATCAAGACATGCGTTGCTCGATTGGTTCTGGCTTTGACAGTTGAGTAAAATCAACCAGTCCGCTTCTCTCTTATCCTAGGCACTCTCTAAAGCTACGAAAAGCTCCAATCTTGGTGTAGTTATTTGTTTCAAAGGTGTGACCTTCGACCTTCCATTTCTTCACGTAAGAGCTAGGTTATTTACTCGCAGATTAATGCATTGTCATTGTGCACCAGGTTTATCGTTAAACTTACGTGATTGGGTTGACGTTTTGGCAATAAGCTCAAACGAAAGGTCGTCATCTGAAATTTATTGTTGTTACGTTCTAATTTCTTGGATTTATCTTAAACGTCAAACTGATCAATGGCCCAATCTGAAATTAAAATCCGGGAAATATGATACCACTCTTTTAACTAGCTAGCATGTTAACTATAAGTGAATGGTAAATTTTGAGGTAGCTAACTAACAAGCTAAAAGGAACACATATGTGATAAGCCCTCGTTAAATGTACTGAAAAGTCACCTCTATTACTAATTTCGATCGAAACCGATTTTCAGTTTCAATCAAAATCATCATTAGGGGTGATTTTTCAGTACCTTTAAACTCCAACCACATTCCCTGCCAATCACATATGTGCTCCTGCCCTAGCTCCTATCAATCTAGCTGATTTTTTTTTCTACAAAAATTGGTACTATATCTAAAGCCTATCACTACTACTCTGAAATGCAACGATCGAGCTCACGGTAGTGGTCCTTCGAACTCCATAAACAAAAAGATCTTCGATGATAGCATTCTGCCACATCGATTGGTTTGCTCGAAAGCACGGTCCCTAAACGAATTTTTTATTCACCAAAAAGTCCCTATTCGGTGTTAATGGTGTTGCTATGGTAGCGACTATGGAAGGGGATGCGCAGTGGGTGAAAGTCGTGAAAATCGAAATTTTGATCAACGTAGGCGTGCATGTTTTTTTCTTCATTGAAACGTCAATTTTTTAAACGATGCATCATCAACTGAAAAAATTGTAACGGACAGTGGTGCAGGATTGTTGGGGTATTAAATGTGTGACAAAGTTAGGTGGTACTTGTGAAGTGTGCTTGCTGGTGAGTACCGATTGGAATCTACACAATAATTAACGGTGAAGCTGGAATTCCTAGTGGCTATAATGTGAAGATGGATTCGTATTCATTCCAAGATCAAGATGGAAGGATGCATAGGTGGCACAGTACTCACGGTCCGCTGACGGTGCCATCTCTCCTACTTAGAGACACTAGTCTTTTCCTTGTAGTTGGCTTTTGTTTGTGCACCTTTTCAATCCGGACTGAAATTCTGTTACCGGTAACAATAATTATATATCTTTCTCTTTCTCTTTTTCAGCATTCCATCTTCATCAACGACGACCCTACCGGACTGATGAGATGACGATGATGATAAGATGCTGTAAAATTTATCCTCTCTGACGAAGGAATCACAGCCTTTGGACAACATTGATGACCTATGGACTACATCTTCACACGTGCCATAATGCTACACGTGTTAGTACGGTAAGTTGTTTCTGATTTAGGCGCAATTTAAGACAGAAACTAAAACTTTTCTTTTTTTTATGGAATCACCCAGAAGAACGACGTGGAGTCTTTTTTCCCGGACGGATAACGCTGGCTGAAAAAACTCCCAGATTGACGATTGACGCAAATTCCGTTTGAAAACCTTCTGGCCGACCTCATAAGCTGATGCAAACTTCTTGAACTGTAAGTTGTACACTTTTCTATGCTCCTCCAACTTATCTTCTATAGTGGTCCCTCGCTTCGATGGAAAGTTCACCTTCATCCCTCTCCAGACGATGAAGGAATACAACGCCGTGTTGTTCATTTCCTTCACCTAGGGTATCCTAGTGTCCCACACTCGCTGGTTTAATTACATGTAGATGCGTAGGCATGCATTGATTTGCTTGGACTGGACTTGCTACGTATACAAGATGTTAGAAGTTTTTTTTATTATTATAGTCACTTTAACGCTCTTGGGTCATTCGTGACTTGTCCGGAGGTGAGATTTGAACTCGTGACTTTGGCGTGAGAGGTATGGATGCTAACCACTACGCCGGGGTCGCCCCATAGATGGAGATCAGATTATTTTTCTACTAGATCACCCAAGACTAATTCAATATCTGTAGTATCGAAACATGTCCAAACAGATTCAAAGTGTCTATGTGGCTCATGACAACCTATTTTCGTGTATGCCAAATGTTCTAGGCTTTCCATATCGATATTTCGATACTATAGATATTATCCCAGTCTTTGTTGATCTAGTAAAACAAATCATCTGAACTGCAGTACGATTTGGAGAGCCTAAATCATCTGGTATACGTGGGAATAAATAAGCATTATCCATATAGACACTATGATTCTGTTTGGACATATTTTGATACTACAGACTTTATCCCAGTCGTGACAAACTTGGCACCGTTCGCGTGATTCCGGTGGTAAATGATGTAACGGGACGGAATTGATTTGAATTGAGGAGGGTTAGCCATGATGGTTACCTATTATGTTTGGTGAAATATTTATTGATTTGTTTTCCAAATACTGTACGTAGGAATTTTAAGAAATGCACTATTGTACAGACGCCTTTAATTAAATACAACTTAAATAACCAACAACCAGGGATGTGGAGTCAGAATCGGAAGCATTTTTTGAGCATCAGGTGTCCAAGTTGGAGTCGAAGAAATAGTAACACCTGAGCAATGTTGACTGTCGCACCACTCGTTTAAACAGCATCTTGACTACCGAAGGTACGACGTTCTTTACTTATATAGCGCAACGCAACAGCCAAAGGTGCTACGTAAAGAGGGTTTTTGGGATAAGAGAAAAACATATTCAAAACCAACGACCTTGGCAACCTATGCCTAGGTGGTTTCTAGCAACACTGCCATTTCAATCAAGACATGCGTTGCTCGATTGGTTCTGGCTTTGACAGTTGAGTAAAATCAACCAGTCCGCTTCTCTCTTATCCTAGACACTCTCTAAAGCTACGAAAAGCTCCAATCTTGGTGTAGTTATTTGTTTCAAAGGTGTGACCTTCGACCTTCCATTTCTTCACGTAAGAGCTAGGTTATTTACTCGCAGATTAATGCATTGTCATTGTGCACCAGGTTTATCGTTAAACTTACGTGATTGGGTTGACGTTTTGGCAATAAGCTCAAACGAAAGGTCGTCATCTGAAATTTATTGTTGTTACGTTCTAATTTCTTGGATTTATCTTAAACGTCAAACTGATCAATGGCCCAATCTGAAATTAAAATCCGGGAAATATGATACCACTCTTTTAACTAGCTAGCTACTATAAGTGAATGGTAAATTTTGAGGTAGCTAACTAACAAGCTAAAAGGAGCACATATGTGATAAGCCCTCGTTAAATGTACTGAAAAGTCACCTCTATTACTAATTTCGATCGAAACCGATTTTCAGTTTCAATCAAAATCATCATTAGGGGTGATTTTTCAGTACCTTTAAACTCCAACCACATTCCCTGCCAATCACATATGTGCTCCTGCCCTAGCTCCTATCAATCTAGCTGATTTTTTTTTCTACAAAAATTGGTACTATATCTAAAGCCTATCACTACTACTCTGAAATTCAACGATCGAGCTCACGGTAATGGTCCTTCGAACTCCATAAACAAAAAGATCTTCGATGATAGCATTCTGCCACATCGATTGGTTTGCTCGAAAGCACGGTCCCTAAACGAATTTTTTATTCACCAAAAAGTCCCTATTCGGTGTTAATGGTGTTGCTATGGTAGCGACTATGGAAGGGGATGCGCAGTGGGTGAAAGTCGTGAAAATCGAAATTTTGATCAACGTAGGCGTGCATGTTTTTTTCTTCATTGAAACGTCAATTTTTTAAACGATGCATCATCAACTGAAAAAATTGTAACGGACAGTGGTGCAGGATTGTTGGGGTATTAAATGTGTGACAAAGTTAGGTGGTACTTGTGAAGTGTGCTTGCTGGTGAGTACCGATTGGAATCTACACAATAATTAACGGTGAAGCTGGAATTCCTAGTGGCTATAATGTGAAGATGGATTCGTATTCATTCCAAGATCAAGATGGAAGGATGCATAGGTGGCACAGTACTCACGGTCCGCTAGTGTTCGTGAGTTATTTGCCGTCAACGCTGACGGTGCCATCTCTCCTACTTAGAGACACTAGTCTTTTCCTTGTCGTTGGCTTTTGTTTGTGCACCTTTTCAATCCGGACTGAAATTCTGTTACCGGTAACAATAATTATATATCTTTCTCTTTCTCTTTTTCAGCATTCCATCTTCATCAACGACGACCCTACCGGACTGATGAGATGACGATGATGATAAGATGCTGTAAAATTTATCCTCTCTGACGAAGGAATCACAGCCTTTGGACAACATTGATGACCTATGGACTACATCTTCACACGTGCCATAATGCTACACGTGTTAGTACGGTAAGTTGTTTCTGATTTAGGCGCAATTTAAGACAGAAACTAAAACTTTTCTTTTTTTTAAGGAATCACCCAGAAGAACGACGTGGAGTCTTTTTTCCCGGACGGATAACGCTGGCTGAAAAAACTCCCAGATTGACGATTGACGCAAATTCCGTTTGAAAACCTTCTGGCCGACCTCATAAGCTGATGCAAACTTCTTGAACTGTAAGTTGTACACTTTTCTATGCTCCTCCAACTTATCTTCTATAGTGGTCCCTCGCTTCGATGGAAAGTTCACCTTCATCCCTCTCCAGACGATGAAGGAATACAACGCCGTGTTGTTCATTTCCTTCACCTAGGATATCCTAGTGTCCCACACTCGCTGGTTTAATTACATGTAGATGCGTAGGCATGCATTGATTTGCTTGGACTGGACTTGCTACGTATACAAGATGTTAGAAGTTTTTTTTTATTATTATAGTCACTTTAACGCTCTTGGGTCATTCGTGACTTGTCCGGAGGTGAGATTTGAACTCGTGACTTTGGCGTGAGAGGTATGGATGCTAACCACTACGCCGGGGTTGCCCCATAGATGGAGATCAGATTATTTTTCTACTAGATCACCCAAGACTAATTCAATATCTGTAGTATCGAAACATGTCCAAACAGATTCAAAGTGTCTATGTGGCTCATGACAACCTATTTTCGTGTATGCCAAATGTTCTAGGCTTTCCATATCGATATTTCGATACTATAGATATTATCCCAGTCTTTGTTGATCTAGTAAAACAAATCATCTGAACTGGAGTACGATTTGGAGAGCCTAAATCATCTGGTATACGTGGAAATAAATAAGCATTATCCATATAGACACTATGATTCTGTTTGGACATATTTTGATACTACAGACTTTATCCCAGTCGTGACAAACTTGGCACCGTTCGCGTGATTCCGGTGGTAAATGATGTAACGGGACGGAATTGATTTGAATTGAGGAGGGTTAGCCATGATGGTTACCTATTATGTTTGGTGAAATATTTATTGATTTGTTTTCCAAATACTGTACGTAGGAATTTTAAGAAATGCACTATTGTACAGACGCCTTTAATTAAATACAACTTAAATAACCAACAACCAGGGATGTGGAGTCAGAATCGGAAGCATTTTTTGAGCATCAGGTGTCCAAGTTGGAGTCGAAGAAATAGTAACACCTGAGCAATGTTGACTGTCGCACCACTCGTTTAAACAGCATCTTGACTACCGAAGGTACGACGTTCTTTACTTATATAGCGCAACGCAACAGCCAAAGGTGCTACGTAAAGAGGGTTTTTGGGATAAGAGAAAAACATATTCAAAACCAACGACCTTGGCAACCTATGCCTAGGTGGTTTCTAGCAACACTGCCATTTCAATCAAGACATGCGTTGCTCGATTGGTTCTGGCTTTGACAGTTGAGTAAAATCAACCAGTCCGCTTCTCTCTTATCCTAGACACTCTCTAAAGCTACGAAAAGCTCCAATCTTGGTGTAGTTATTTGTTTCAAAGGTGTGACCTTCGACCTTCCATTTCTTCACGTAAGAGCTAGGTTATTTACTCGCAGATTAATGCATTGTCATTGTGCACCAGGTTTATCGTTAAACTTACGTGATTGGGTTGACGTTTTGGCAATAAGCTCAAACGAAAGGTCGTCATCTGAAATTTATTGTTGTTACGTTCTAATTTCTTGGATTTATCTTAAACGTCAAACTGATCAATGGCCCAATCTGAAATTAAAATCCGGGAAATATGATACCACTCTTTTAACTAGCTAGCTACTATAAGTGAATGGTAAATTTTGAGGTAGCTAACTAACAAGCTAAAAGGAGCACATATGTGATAAGCCCTCGTTAAATGTACTGAAAAGTCACCTCTATTACTAATTTCGATCGAAACCGATTTTCAGTTTCAATCAAAATCATCATTAGGGGTGATTTTTCAGTACCTTTAAACTCCAACCACATTCCCTGCCAATCACATATGTGCTCCTGCCCTAGCTCCTATCAATCTAGCTGATTTTTTTTTCTACAAAAATTGGTACTATATCTAAAGCCTATCACTACTACTCTGAAATGCAACGATCGAGCTCACGGTAGTGGTCCTTCGAACTCCATAAACAAAAAGATCTTCGATGATAGCATTCTGCCACATCGATTGGTTTGCTCGAAAGCACGGTCCCTAAACGAATTTTTTATTCACCAAAAAGTCCCTATTCGGTGTTAATGGTGTTGCTATGGTAGCGACTATGGAAGGGGATGCGCAGTGGGTGAAAGTCGTGAAAATCGAAATTTTGATCAACGTAGGCGTGCATGTTTTTTTCTTCATTGAAACGTCAATTTTTTAAACGATGCATCATCAACTGAAAAAAATGTAACGGACAGTGGTGCAGGATTGTTGGGGTATTAAATGTGTGACAAAGTTAGGTGGTACTTGTGAAGTGTGCTTGCTGGTGAGTACCGATTGGAATCTACACAATAATTAACGGTGAAGCTGGAATTCCTAGTGGCTATAATGTGAAGATGGATTCGTATTCATTCCAAGATCAAGATGGAAGGATGCATAGGTGGCACAGTACTCACGGTTCGCTAGTGTTCGTGAGTTATTTGCCGTCAACGCTGACGGTGCCATCTCTCCTACTTAGAGACACTAGTCTTTTCCTTGTCGTTGGCTTTTGTTTGTGCACCTTTTCAATCCGGACTAAAATTCTGTTACCGGTAACAATAATTATATATCTTTCTCTTTCTCTTTTTCAGCATTCCATCTTCATCAACGACGACCCTACCGGACTGATGAGATGACGATGATGATAAGATGCTGTAAAATTTATCCTCTCTGACGAAGGAATCACAGCCTTTGGACAACATTGATGACCTATGGACTACATCTTCACACGTGCCATAATGCTACACGTGTTAGTACGGTAAGTTGTTTCTGATTTAGGCGCAATTTAAGACAGAAACTAAAACTTTTCTTTTTTTTAAGGAATCACCCAGAAGAACGACGTGGAGTCTTTTTTCCCGGACGGATAACGCTGGCTGAAAAAAACTCCCAGATTGACGATTGACGCAAATTCCGTTTGAAAACCTTCTGGCCGACCTCATAAGCTGATGCAAACTTCTTGAACTGTAAGTTGTACACTTTTCTATGCTCCTCCAACTTATCTTCTATAGTGGTCCCTCGCTTCGATGGAAAGTTCACCTTCATCCCTCTCCAGACGATGAAGGAATACAACGCCGTGTTGTTCATTTCCTTCACCTAGGGTATCCTAGTGTCCCACACTCGCTGGTTTAATTACATGTAGATGCGTAGGCATGCATTGATTTGCTTGGACTGGACTTGCTACGTATACAAGATGTTAGAAGTTTTTTTTTATTATTATAGTCACTTTAACGCTCTTGGGTCATTCGTGACTTGTCCGGAGGTGAGATTTGAACTCGTGACTTGGTATGGATGCTAACCACTACGCCGGGGTTGCCCCATAGATGGAGATCAGATTATTTTTCTACTAGATCACCCAAGACTAATTCAATATCTGTAGTATCGAAACATGTCCAAACAGATTCAAAGTGTCTATGTGGCTCATGACAACCTATTTTCGTGTATAGTGTCGATATTTCGATACTATAGATATTATCCCAGTCTTTGTTGATCTAGTAAAACAAATCATCTGAACTGGAGTACGATTTGGAGAGCCTAAATCATCTGGTATACGTGGGAATAAATAAGCATTATCCATATAGACACTATGATTCTGTTTGGACATATTTTGATACTACAGACTTTATCCCAGTCGTGACAAACTTGGCACCGTTCGCGTGATTCCGGTGGTAAATGATGTAACGGGACGGAATTGATTTGAATTGAGGAGGGTTAGCCATGATGGTTACCTATTATGTTTGGTGAAATATTTATTGATTTGTTTTCCAAATACTGTACGTAGGAATTTTAAGAAATGCACTATTGTACAGACGCCTTTAATTAAATACAACTTAAATAACCAACAACCAGGGATGTGGAGTCAGAATCGGAAGCATTTTTTGAGCATCAGGTGTCCAAGTTGGAGTCGAAGAAATAGTAACACCTGAGCAATGTTGACTGTCGCACCACTCGTTTAAACAGCATCTTGACTACCGAAGGTACGACGTTCTTTACTTATATAGCGCAACGCAACAGCCAAAGGTGCTACGTAAAGAGGGTTTTTGGGATAAGAGAAAAACATATTCAAAACCAACGACCTTGGCAACCTATGCCTAGGTGGTTTCTAGCAACACTGCCATTTCAATCAAGACATGCGTTGCTCGATTGGTTCTGGCTTTGACAGTTGAGTAAAATCAACCAGTCCGCTTCTCTCTTATCCTAGACACTCTCTAAAGCTACGAAAAGCTCCAATCTTGGTGTAGTTATTTGTTTCAAAGGTGTGACCTTCGACCTTCCATTTCTTCACGTAAGAGCTAGGTTATTTACTCGCAGATTAATGCATTGTCATTGTGCACCAGGTTTATCGTTAAACTTACGTGATTGGGTTGACGTTTTGGCAATAAGCTCAAACGAAAGGTCGTCATCTGAAATTTATTGTTGTTACGTTCTAATTTCTTGGATTTATCTTAAACATCAAACTGATCAATGGCCCAATCTGAAATTAAAATCCGGGAAATATGATACCACTCTTTTAACTAGCTAGCTACTATAAGTGAATGGTAAATTTTGAGGTAGCTAACTAACAAGCTAAAAGGAGCACATATGTGATAAGCCCTAGTTAAATGTACTGAAAAGTCACCTCTATTACTAATTTCGATCGAAACCGATTTTCAGTTTCAATCAAAATCATCATTAGGGGTGATTTTTCAGTACCTTTAAACTCCAACCACATTCCCTGCCCTAGCTCCTATCAATCTAGCTGATTTTTTTCTACAAAAATTGGTACTATATCTAAAGCCTATCACTACTACTCTGAAATGCAACGATCGAGCTCACGGTAGTGGTCCTTCGAACTCCATAAACAAAAAGATCTTCGATGATAGCATTCTGCCACATCGATTGGTTTGCTCGAAAGCACGGTCCCTAAACGAATTTTTTATTCACCAAAAAGTCCCTATTCGGTGTTAATGGTGTTGCTATGGTAGCGACTATGGAAGGGGATGCGCAGTGGGTGAAAGTCGTGAAAATCGAAATTTTGATCAACGTAGGCGTGCATGTTTTTTTCTTCATTGAAACGTCAATTTTTTAAACGATGCATCATCAACTGAAAAAATTGTAACGGACAGTGGTGCAGGATTGTTGGGGTATTAAATGTGTGACAAAGTTAGGTGGTACTTGTGAAGTGTGCTTGCTGGTGAGTACCGATTGGAATCTACACAATAATTAACGGTGAAGCTGGAATTCCTAGTGGCTATAATGTGAAGATGGATTCGTATTCATTCCAAGATCAAGATGGAAGGATGCATAGGTGGCACAGTACTCACGGTTCGCTAGTGTTCGTGAGTTATTTGCCGTCAACGCTGACGGTGCCATCTCTCCTACTTAGAGACACTAGTCTTTTCCTTGTCGTTGGCTTTTGTTTGTGCACCTTTTCAATCCGGACTAAAATTCTGTTACCGGTAACAATAATTATATATCTTTCTCTTTCTCTTTTTCAGCATTCCATCTTCATCAACGACGACCCTACCGGACTGATGAGATGACGATGATGATAAGATGCTGTAAAATTTATCCTCTCTGACGAAGGAATCACAGCCTTTGGACAACATTGATGACCTATGGACTACATCTTCACACGTGCCATAATGCTACACGTGTTAGTACGGTAAGTTGTTTCTGATTTAGGCGCAATTTAAGACAGAAACTAAAACTTTTCTTTTTTTTAAGGAATCACCCAGAAGAACGACGTGGAGTCTTTTTTCCCGGACGGATAACGCTGGCTGAAAAAAACTCCCAGATTGACGATTGACGCAAATTCCGTTTGAAAACCTTCTGGCCGACCTCATAAGCTGATGCAAACTTCTTGAACTGTAAGTTGTACACTTTTCTATGCTCCTCCAACTTATCTTCTATAGTGGTCCCTCGCTTCGATGGAAAGTTCACCTTCATCCCTATCCAGACGATGAAGGAATACAACGCCGTGTTGTTCATTTCCTTCACCTAGGGTATCCTAGTGTCCCACACTCGCTGGTTTAATTACATGTAGATGCGTAGGCATGCATTGATTTGCTTGGACTGGACTTGCTACGTATACAAGATGTTAGAAGTTTTTTTTTTATTATTATAGTCACTTTAACGCTCTTGGGTCATTCGTGACTTGTCCGGAGGTGAGATTTGAACTCGTGACTTGGTATGGATGCTAACCACTACGCCGGGGTCGCCCCATAGATGGAGATCAGATTATTTTTCTACTAGATCACCCAAGACTAATTCAATATCTGTAGTATCGAAACATGTCCAAACAGATTCAAAGTGTCTATGTGGCTCATGACAACCTATTTTCGTGTATAGTGTCGATATTTCGATACTATAGATATTATCCCAGTCTTTGTTGATCTAGTAAAACAAATCATCTGAACTGCAGTACGATTTGGAGAGCCTAAATCATCTGGTATACGTGGGAATAAATAAGCATTATCCATATAGACACTATGATTCTGTTTGGACATATTTTGATACTACAGACTTTATCCCAGTCGTGACAAACTTGGCACCGTTCGCGTGATTCCGGTGGTAAATGATGTAACGGGACGGAATTGATTTGAATTTAGGAGGGTTAGCCATGATGGTTACCTATTATGTTTGGTGAAATATTTATTGATTTGTTTTCCAAATACTGTACGTAGGAATTTTAAGAAATGCACTATTGTACAGACGCCTTTAATTAAATACAACTTAAATAACCAACAACCAGGGATGTGGAGTCAGAATCGGAAGCATTTTTTGAGCATCAGGTGTCCAAGTTGGAGTCGAAGAAATAGTAACACCTGAGCAATGTTGACTGTCGCACCACTCGTTTAAACAGCATCTTGACTACCGAAGGTACGACGTTCTTTACTTATATAGCGCAACGCAACAGCCAAAGGTGCTACGTAAAGAGGGTTTTTGGGATAAGAGAAAAACATATTCAAAACCAACGACCTTGGCAACCTATGCCTAGGTGGTTTCTAGCAACACTGCCATTTCAATCAAGACATGCGTTGCTCGATTGGTTCTGGCTTTGACAGTTGAGTAAAATCAACCAGTCCGCTTCTCTCTTATCCTAAAGCTACGAAAAGCTCCAATCTTGGTGTAGTTATTTGTTTCAAAGGTGTGACCTTCGACCTTCCATTTCTTCACGTAAGAGCTAGGTTATTTACTCGCAGATTAATGCATTGTCATTGTGCACCAGGTTTATCGTTAAACTTACGTGATTGGGTTGACGTTTTGGCAATAAGCTCAAACGAAAGGTCGTCATCTGAAATTTATTGTTGTTACGTTCTAATTTCTTGGATTTATCTTAAACGTCAAACTGATCAATGGCCCAATCTGAAATTAAAATCCGGGAAATATGATACCACTCTTTTAACTAGCTAGCTACTATAAGTGAATGGTAAATTTTGAGGTAGCTAACTAACAAGCTAAAAGGAGCACATATGTGATAAGCCCTCGTTAAATGTACTGAAAAGTCACCTCTATTACTAATTTCGATCGAAACCGATTTTCAGTTTCAATCAAAATCATCATTAGGGGTGATTTTTCAGTACCTTTAAACTCCAACCACATTCCCTGCCAATCACATATGTGCTCCTGCCCTAGCTCCTATCAATCTAGCTGATTTTTTTTTCTACAAAAATTGGTACTATATCTAAAGCCTATCACTACTACTCTGAAATGCAACGATCGAGCTCACGGTAGTGGTCCTTCGAACTCCATAAACAAAAAGATCTTCGATGATAGCATTCTGCCACATCGATTGGTTTGCTCGAAAGCACGGTCCCTAAACGAATTTTTTATTCACCAAAAAGTCCCTATTCGGCAAGGAATCAAAAATATCTCCAAATGACAAAATAACAAGCGATCAACGAACCGAATAATAACGCTATGTCAGAAGTTGAAAACAATAATGATATAATCTTCACCGTTCTTTATCATGACAAGCAGCTCGTGCGACCCGACTCATTCGGGGCGGTAGAAGGAAACGAGCAAATTGTTGGCAAGCTGCTTCACGAAGTAAAGCCGAAGATGATACACGTGTGTTAATGGGAATTTTTTTGTTATGTCTTTTCCCGATTCATATCAAGCTATGTCCTCATCCGTGTATATTGCAACAAAGCAGGCAAGCAATATATCATTATCCTTCTACCACTCGGATCGAGCTTTGTTACAGAGCGAGTTTGTCATGGTAGTTGTAGCAACCGTTTTGTTTGTATCTTTGGTTGCTTTATGTGTTTGGATTCGCTGCTATTCGGTGTTAATGGTGTTGCTATGGTAGCGACTATGGAAGGGGATGCGCAGTGGGTGAAAGTCGTGAAAATCGAAATTTTGATCAACGTAGGCGTGCATGTTTTTTTCTTCATTGAAACGTCAATTTTTTAAACGATGCATCATCAACTGAAAAAAATTGTAACGGACAGTGGTGCAGGATTGTTGGGGTATTAAATGTGTGACAAAGTTAGGTGGTACTTGTGAAGTGTGCTTGCTGGTGAGTACCGATTGGAATCTACACAATAATTAACGGTGAAGCTGGAATTCCTAGTGGCTATAATGTGAAGATGGATTCGTATTCATTCCAAGATCAAGATGGAAGGATGCATAGGTGGCACAGTACTCACGGTTCGCTAGTGTTCGTGAGTTATTTGCCGTCAACGCTGACGGTGCCATCTCTCCTACTTAGAGACACTAGTCTTTTCCTTGTCGTTGGCTTTTGTTTGTGCACCTTTTCAATCCGGACTAAAATTCTGTTACCGGTAACAATAATTATATATCTTTCTCTTTCTCTTTTTCAGCATTCCATCTTCATCAACGACGACCCTACCGGACTGATGAGATGACGATGATGATAAGATGCTGTAAAATTTATCCTCTCTGACGAAGGAATCACAGCCTTTGGACAACATTGATGACCTATGGACTACATCTTCACACGTGCCATAATGCTACACGTGTTAGTACGGTAAGTTGTTTCTGATTTAGGCGCAATTTAAGACAGAAACTAAAACTTTTCTTTTTTTTAAGGAATCACCCAGAAGAACGACGTGGAGTCTTTTTTCCCGGACGGATAACGCTGGCTGAAAAAAACTCCCAGATTGACGATTGACGCAAATTCCGTTTGAAAACCTTCTGGCCGACCTCATAAGCTGATGCAAACTTCTTGAACTGTAAGTTGTACACTTTTCTATGCTCCTCCAACTTATCTTCTATAGTGGTCCCTCGCTTCGATGGAAAGTTCACCTTCATCCCTATCCAGACGATGAAGGAATACAACGCCGTGTTGTTCATTTCCTTCACCTAGGGTATCCTAGTGTCCCACACTCGCTGGTTTAATTACATGTAGATGCGTAGGCATGCATTGATTTGCTTGGACTGGACTTGCTACGTATCCAAGATGTTAGAAGTTTTTTTTTATTATTATAGTCACTTTAACGCTCTTGGGTCATTCGTGACTTGTCCGGAGGTGAGATTTGAACTCGTGACTTGGTATGGATGCTAACCACTACGCCGGGGTCGCCCCATAGATGGAGATCAGATTATTTTTCTACTAGATCACCCAAGACTAATTCAATATCTGTAGTATCGAAACATGTCCAAACAGATTCAAAGTGTCTATGTGGCTCATGACAACCTATTTTCGTGTATAGTGTCGATATTTCGATACTATAGATATTATCCCAGTCTTTGTTGATCTAGTAAAACAAATCATCTGAACTGCAGTACGATTTGGAGAGCCTAAATCATCTGGTATACGTGGGAATAAATAAGCATTATCCATATAGACACTATGATTCTGTTTGGACATATTTTGATACTACAGACTTTATCCCAGTCGTGACAAACTTGGCACCGTTCGCGTGATTCCGGTGGTAAATGATGTAACGGGACGGAATTGATTTGAATTTAGGAGGGTTAGCCATGATGGTTACCTATTATGTTTGGTGAAATATTTATTGATTTGTTTTCCAAATACTGTACGTAGGAATTTTAAGAAATGCACTATTGTACAGACGCCTTTAATTAAATACAACTTAAATAACCAACAACCAGGGATGTGGAGTCAGAATCGGAAGCATTTTTTGAGCATCAGGTGTCCAAGTTGGAGTCGAAGAAATAGTAACACCTGAGCAATGTTGACTGTCGCACCACTCGTTTAAACAGCATCTTGACTACCGAAGGTACGACGTTCTTTACTTATATAGCGCAACGCAACAGCCAAAGGTGCTACGTAAAGAGGGTTTTTGGAATAAGAGAAAAACATATTCAAAACCAACGACCTTGGCAACCTATGCCTAGGTGGTTTCTAGCAACACTGCCATTTCAATCAAGACATGCGTTGCTCGATTGGTTCTGGCTTTGACAGTTGAGTAAAATCAACCAGTCCGCTTCTCTCTTATCCTAAAGCTACGAAAAGCTCCAATCTTGGTGTAGTTATTTGTTTCAAAGGTGTAACCTTCGACCTTCCATTTCTTCACGTAAGAGCTAGGTTATTTACTCGCAGATTAATGCATTGTCATTGTGCACCAGGTTTATCGTTAAACTTACGTGATTGGGTTGACGTTTTGGCAATAAGCTCAAACGAAAGGTCGTCATCTGAAATTTATTGTTGTTACGTTCTAATTTCTTGGATTTATCTTAAACGTCAAACTGATCAATGGCCCAATCTGAAATTAAAATCCGGGAAATATGATACCACTCTTTTAACTAGCTAGCTACTATAAGTGAATGGTAAATTTTGAGGTAGCTAACTAACAAGCTAAAAGGAGCACATATGTGATAAGCCCTCGTTAAATGTACTGAAAAGTCACCTCTATTACTAATTTCGATCGAAACCGATTTTCAGTTTCAATCAAAATCATCATTAGGGGTGATTTTTCAGTACCTTTAAACTCCAACCACATTCCCTGCCAATCACATATGTGCTCCTGCCCTAGCTCCTATCAATCTAGCTGATTTTTTTTTCTACAAAAATTGGTACTATATCTAAAGCCTATCACTACTACTCTGAAATGCAACGATCGAGCTCACGGTAGTGGTCCTTCGAACTCCATAAACAAAAAGATCTTCGATGATAGCATTCTGCCACATCGATTGGTTTGCTCGAAAGCACGGTCCCTAAACGAATTTTTTATTCACCAAAAAGTCCCTATTCGGTGTTAATGGTGTTGCTATGGTAGCGACTATGGAAGGGGATGCGCAGTGGGTGAAAGTCGTGAAAATCGAAATTTTGATCAACGTAGGCGTGCATGTTTTTTTCTTCATTGAAACGTCAATTTTTTAAACGATGCATCATCAACTGAAAAAAATGTAACGGACAGTGGTGCAGGATTGTTGGGGTATTAAATGTGTGACAAAGTTAGGTGGTACTTGTGAAGTGTGCTTGCTGGTGAGTACCGATTGGAATCTACACAATAATTAACGGTGAAGCTGGAATTCCTAGTGGCTATAATGTGAAGATGGATTCGTATTCATTCCAAGATCAAGATGGAAGGATGCATAGGTGGCACAGTACTCACGGTCCGCTAGTGTTCGTGAGTTATTTGCCGTCAACGCTGACGGTGCCATCTCTCCTACTTAGAGACACTAGTCTTTTCCTTGTCGTTGGCTTTTGTTTGTGCACCTTTTCAATCCGGACTGAAATTCTGTTACCGGTAACAATAATTATATATCTTTCTCTTTCTCTTTTTCAGCATTCCATCTTCATCAACGACGACCCTACCGGACTGATGAGATGACGATGATGATAAGATGCTGTAAAATTTATCCTCTCTGACGAAGGAATCACAGCCTTTGGACAACATTGATGACCTATGGACTACATCTTCACACGTGCCATAATGCTACACGTGTTAGTACGGTAAGTTGTTTCTGATTTAGGCGCAATTTAAGACAGAAACTAAAACTTTTCTTTTTTTTAAGGAATCACCCAGAAGAACGACGTGGAGTCTTTTTTCCCGGACGGATAACGCTGGCTGAAAAAACTCCCAGATTGACGATTGACGCAAATTCCGTTTGAAAACCTTCTGGCCGACCTCATAAGCTGATGCAAACTTCTTGAACTGTAAGTTGTACACTTTTCTATGCTCCTCCAACTTATCTTCTATAGTGGTCCCTCGCTTCGATGGAAAGTTCACCTTCATCCCTCTCCAGACGATGAAGGAATACAACGCCGTGTTGTTCATTTCCTTCACCTAGGATATCCTAGTGTCCCACACTCGCTGGTTTAATTACATGTAGATGCGTAGGCATGCATTGATTTGCTTGGACTGGACTTGCTACGTATACAAGATGTTAGAAGTTTTTTTTTATTATTATAGTCACTTTAACGCTCTTGGGTCATTCGTGACTTGTCCGGAGGTGAGATTTGAACTCGTGACTTTGGCGTGAGAGGTATGGATGCTAACCACTACGCCGGGGTTGCCCCATAGATGGAGATCAGATTATTTTTCTACTAGATCACCCAAGACTAATTCAATATCTGTAGTATCGAAACATGTCCAAACAGATTCAAAGTGTCTATGTGGCTCATGACAACCTATTTTCGTGTATGCCAAATGTTCTAGGCTTTCCATATCGATATTTCGATACTATAGATATTATCCCAGTCTTTGTTGATCTAGTAAAACAAATCATCTGAACTGGAGTACGATTTGGAGAGCCTAAATCATCTGGTATACGTGGAAATAAATAAGCATTATCCATATAGACACTATGATTCTGTTTGGACATATTTTGATACTACAGACTTTATCCCAGTCGTGACAAACTTGGCACCGTTCGCGTGATTCCGGTGGTAAATGATGTAACGGGACGGAATTGATTTGAATTGAGGAGGGTTAGCCATGATGGTTACCTATTATGTTTGGTGAAATATTTATTGATTTGTTTTCCAAAAACTGTACGTAGGAATTTTAAGAAATGCACTATTGTACAGACGCCTTTAATTAAATACAACTTAAATAACCAACAACCAGGGATGTGGAGTCAGAATCGGAAGCATTTTTTGAGCATCAGGTGTCCAAGTTGGAGTCGAAGAAATAGTAACACCTGAGCAATGTTGACTGTCGCACCACTCGTTTAAACAGCATCTTGACTACCGAAGGTACGACGTTCTTTACTTATATAGCGCAACGCAACAGCCAAAGGTGCTACGTAAAGAGGGTTTTTGGGATAAGAGAAAAACATATTCAAAACCAACGACCTTGGCAACCTATGCCTAGGTGGTTTCTAGCAACACTGCCATTTCAATCAAGACATGCGTTGCTCGATTGGTTCTGGCTTTGACAGTTGAGTAAAATCAACCAGTCCGCTTCTCTCTTATCCTAGACACTCTCTAAAGCTACGAAAAGCTCCAATCTTGGTGTAGTTATTTGTTTCAAAGGTGTGACCTTCGACCTTCCATTTCTTCACGTAAGAGCTAGGTTATTTACTCGCAGATTAATGCATTGTCATTGTGCACCAGGTTTATCGTTAAACTTACGTGATTGGGTTGACGTTTTGGCAATAAGCTCAAACGAAAGGTCGTCATCTGAAATTTATTGTTGTTACGTTCTAATTTCTTGGATTTATCTTAAACGTCAAACTGATCAATGGCCCAATCTGAAATTAAAATCCGGGAAATATGATACCACTCTTTTAACTAGCTAGCTACTATAAGTGAATGGTAAATTTTGAGGTAGCTAACTAACAAGCTAAAAGGAGCACATATGTGATAAGCCCTCGTTAAATGTACTGAAAAGTCACCTCTATTACTAATTTCGATCGAAACCGATTTTCAGTTTCAATCAAAATCATCATTAGGGGTGATTTTTCAGTACCTTTAAACTCCAACCACATTCCCTGCCAATCACATATGTGCTCCTGCCCTAGCTCCTATCAATCTAGCTGATTTTTTTTCTACAAAAATTGGTACTATATCTAAAGCCTATCACTACTACTCTGAAATGCAACGATCGAGCTCACGGTAGTGGTCCTTCGAACTCCATAAACAAAAAGATCTTCGATGATAGCATTCTGCCACATCGATTGGTTTGCTCGAAAGCACGGTCCCTAAACGAATTTTTTATTCACCAAAAAGTCCCTATTCGGTGTTAATGGTGTTGCTATGGTAGCGACTATGGAAGGGGATGCGCAGTGGGTGAAAGTCGTGAAAATCGAAATTTTGATCAACGTAGGCGTGCATGTTTTTTTCTTCATTGAAACGTCAATTTTTTAAACGATGCATCATCAACTGAAAAAAATGTAACGGACAGTGGTGCAGGATTGTTGGGGTATTAAATGTGTGACAAAGTTAGGTGGTACTTGTGAAGTGTGCTTGCTGGTGAGTACCGATTGGAATCTACACAATAATTAACGGTGAAGCTGGAATTCCTAGTGGCTATAATGTGAAGATGGATTCGTATTCATTCCAAGATCAAGATGGAAGGATGCATAGGTGGCACAGTACTCACGGTTCGCTAGTGTTCGTGAGTTATTTGCCGTCAACGCTGACGGTGCCATCTCTCCTACTTAGAGACACTAGTCTTTTCCTTGTCGTTGGCTTTTGTTTGTGCACCTTTTCAATCCGGACTAAAATTCTGTTACCGGTAACAATAATTATATATCTTTCTCTTTCTCTTTTTCAGCATTCCATCTTCATCAACGACGACCCTACCGGACTGATGAGATGACGATGATGATAAGATGCTGTAAAATTTATCCTCTCTGACGAAGGAATCACAGCCTTTGGACAACATTGATGACCTATGGACTACATCTTCACACGTGCCATAATAACGTGTTAGTACGGTAAGTTGTTTCTGATTTAGGCGCAATTTAAGACAGAAACTAAAACTTTTCTTTTTTTTAAGGAATCACCCAGAAGAACGACGTGGAGTCTTTTTTCCCGGACGGATAACGCTGGCTGAAAAAAACTCCCAGATTGACGATTGACGCAAATTCCGTTTGAAAACCTTCTGGCCGACCTCATAAGCTGATGCAAACTTCTTGAACTGTAAGTTGTACACTTTTCTATGCTCCTCCAACTTATCTTCTATAGTGGTCCCTCGCTTCGATGGAAAGTTCACCTTCATCCCTCTCCAGACGATGAAGGAATACAACGCCGTGTTGTTCATTTCCTTCACCTAGGGTATCCTAGTGTCCCACACTCGCTGGTTTAATTACATGTAGATGCGTAGGCATGCATTGATTTGCTTGGACTGGACTTGCTACGTATACAAGATGTTAGAAGTTTTTTTTTATTATTATAGTCACTTTAACGCTCTTGGGTCATTCGTGACTTGTCCGGAGGTGAGATTTGAACTCGTGACTTGGTATGGATGCTAACCACTACGCCGGGGTTGCCCCATAGATGGAGATCAGATTATTTTTCTACTAGATCACCCAAGACTAATTCAATATCTGTAGTATCGAAACATGTCCAAACAGATTCAAAGTGTCTATGTGGCTCATGACAACCTATTTTCGTGTATGCCAAATGTTCTAGGCTTTCCATATCGATATTTCGATACTATAGATATTATCCCAGTCTTTGTTGATCTAGTAAAACAAATCATCTGAACTGGAGTACGATTTGGAGAGCCTAAATCATCTGGTATACGTGGGAATAAATAAGCATTATCCATATAGACACTATGATTCTGTTTGGACATATTTTGATACTACAGACTTTATCCCAGTCGTGACAAACTTGGCACCGTTCGCGTGATTCCGGTGGTAAATGATGTAACGGGACGGAATTGATTTGAATTGAGGAGGGTTAGCCATGATGGTTACCTATTATGTTTGGTGAAATATTTATTGATTTGTTTTCCAAATACTGTACGTAGGAATTTTAAGAAATGCACTATTGTACAGACGCCTTTAATTAAATACAACTTAAATAACCAACAACCAGGGATGTGGAGTCAGAATCGGAAGCATTTTTTGAGCATCAGGTGTCCAAGTTGGAGTCGAAGAAACAGTAACACCTGAGCAATGTTGACTGTCGCACCACTCGTTTAAACAGCATCTTGACTACCGAAGGTACGACGTTCTTTACTTATATAGCGCAACGCAACAGCCAAAGGTGCTACGTAAAGAGGGTTTTTGGGATAAGAGAAAAACATATTCAAAACCAACGACCTTGGCAACCTATGCCTAGGTGGTTTCTAGCAACACTGCCATTTCAATCAAGACATGCGTTGCTCGATTGGTTCTGGCTTTGACAGTTGAGTAAAATCAACCAGTCCGCTTCTCTCTTATCCTAGACACTCTCTAAAGCTACGAAAAGCTCCAATCTTGGTGTAGTTATTTGTTTCAAAGGTGTGACCTTCGACCTTCCATTTCTTCACGTAAGAGCTAGGTTATTTACTCGCAGATTAATGCATTGTCATTGTGCACCAGGTTTATCGTTAAACTTACGTGATTGGGTTGACGTTTTGGCAATAAGCTCAAACGAAAGGTCGTCATCTGAAATTTATTGTTGTTACGTTCTAATTTCTTGGATTTATCTTAAACGTCAAACTGATCAATGGCCCAATCTGAAATTAAAATCCGGGAAATATGATACCACTCTTTTAACTAGCTAGCTACTATAAGTGAATGGTAAATTTTGAGGTAGCTAACTAACAAGCTAAAAGGAGCACATATGTGATAAGCCCTAGTTAAATGTACTGAAAAGTCACCTCTATTACTAATTTCGATCGAAACCGATTTTCAGTTTCAATCAAAATCATCATTAGGGGTGATTTTTCAGTACCTTTAAACTCCAACCACATTCCCTGCCAATCACATATGTGCTCCTGCCCTAGCTCCTATCAATCTAGCTGATTTTTTTTCTACAAAAATTGGTACTATATCTAAAGCCTATCACTACTACTCTGAAATGCAACGATCGAGCTCACGGTAGTGGTCCTTCGAACTCCATAAACAAAAAGATCTTCGATGATAGCATTCTGCCACATCGATTGGTTTGCTCGAAAGCACGGTCCCTAAACGAATTTTTTATTCACCAAAAAGTCCCTATTCGGTGTTAATGGTGTTGCTATGGTAGCGACTATGGAAGGGGATGCGCAGTGGGTGAAAGTCGTGAAAATCGAAATTTTGATCAACGTAGGCGTGCATGTTTTTTTCTTCATTGAAACGTCAATTTTTTAAACGATGCATCATCAACTGAAAAAATTGTAACGGACAGTGGTGCAGGATTGTTGGGGTATTAAATGTGTGACAAAGTTAGGTGGTACTTGTGAAGTGTGCTTGCTGGTGAGTACCGATTGGAATCTACACAATAATTAACGGTGAAGCTGGAATTCCTAGTGGCTATAATGTGAAGATGGATTCGTATTCATTCCAAGATCAAGATGGAAGGATGCATAGGTGGCACAGTACTCACGGTTCGCTAGTGTTCGTGAGTTATTTGCCGTCAACGCTGACGGTGCCATCTCTCCTACTTAGAGACACTAGTCTTTTCCTTGTCGTTGGCTTTTGTTTGTGCACCTTTTCAATCCGGACTAAAATTCTGTTACCGGTAACAATAATTATATATCTTTCTCTTTCTCTTTTTCAGCATTCCATCTTCATCAACGACGACCCTACCGGACTGATGAGATGACGATGATGATAAGATGCTGTAAAATTTATCCTCTCTGACGAAGGAATCACAGCCTTTGGACAACATTGATGACCTATGGACTACATCTTCACACGTGCCATAATGCTACACGTGTTAGTACGGTAAGTTGTTTCTGATTTAGGCGCAATTTAAGACAGAAACTAAAACTTTTCTTTTTTTTAAGGAATCACCCAGAAGAACGACGTGGAGTCTTTTTTCCCGGACGGATAACGCTGGCTGAAAAAAACTCCCAGATTGACGATTGACGCAAATTCCGTTTGAAAACCTTCTGGCCGACCTCATAAGCTGATGCAAACTTCTTGAACTGTAAGTTGTACACTTTTCTATGCTCCTCCAACTTATCTTCTATAGTGGTCCCTCGCTTCGATGGAAAGTTCACCTTCATCCCTATCCAGACGATGAAGGAATACAACGCCGTGTTGTTCATTTCCTTCACCTAGGGTATCCTAGTGTCCCACACTCGCTGGTTTAATTACATGTAGATGCGTAGGCATGCATTGATTTGCTTGGACTGGACTTGCTACGTATACAAGATGTTAGAAGTTTTTTTTTATTATTATAGTCACTTTAACGCTCTTGGGTCATTCGTGACTTGTCCGGAGGTGAGATTTGAACTCGTGACTTGGTATGGATGCTAACCACTACGCCGGGGTCGCCCCATAGATGGAGATCAGATTATTTTTCTACTAGATCACCCAAGACTAATTCAATATCTGTAGTATCGAAACATGTCCAAACAGATTCAAAGTGTCTATGTGGCTCATGACAACCTATTTTCGTGTATAGTGTCGATATTTCGATACTATAGATATTATCCCAGTCTTTGTTGATCTAGTAAAACAAATCATCTGAACTGCAGTACGATTTGGAGAGCCTAAATCATCTGGTATACGTGGGAATAAATAAGCATTATCCATATAGACACTATGATTATGTTTGGACATATTTTGATACTACAGACTTTATCCCAGTCGTGACAAACTTGGCACCGTTCGCGTGATTCCGGTGGTAAATGATGTAACGGGACGGAATTGATTTGAATTGAGGAGGGTTAGCCATGATGGTTACCTATTATGTTTGGTGAAATATTTATTGATTTGTTTTCCAAATACTGTACGTAGGAATTTTAAGAAATGCACTATTGTACAGACGCCTTTAATTAAATACAACTTAAATAACCAACAACCAGGGATGTGGAGTCAGAATCGGAAGCATTTTTTGAGCATCAGGTGTCCAAGTTGGAGTCGAAGAAATAGTAACACCTGAGCAATGTTGACTGTCGCACCACTCGTTTAAACAGCATCTTGACTACCGAAGGTACGACGTTCTTTACTTATATAGCGCAACGCAACAGCCAAAGGTGCTACGTAAAGAGGGTTTTTGGGATAAGAGAAAAACATATTCAAAACCAACGACCTTGGCAACCTATGCCTAGGTGGTTTCTAGCAACACTGCCATTTCAATCAAGACATGCGTTGCTCGATTGGTTCTGGCTTTGACAGTTGAGTAAAATCAACCAGTCCGCTTCTCTCTTATCCTAGACACTCTCTAAAGCTACGAAAAGCTCCAATCTTGGTGTAGTTATTTGTTTCAAAGGTGTGACCTTCGACCTTCCATTTCTTCACGTAAGAGCTAGGTTATTTACTCGCAGATTAATGCATTGTCATTGTGCACCAGGTTTATCGTTAAACTTACGTGATTGGGTTGACGTTTTGGCAATAAGCTCAAACGAAAGGTCGTCATCTGAAATTTATTGTTGTTACGTTCTAATTTCTTGGATTTATCTTAAACGTCACACTGATCAATGGCCCAATCTGAAATTAAAATCCGGGAAATATGATACCACTCTTTTAACTAGCTAGCTACTATAAGTGAATGGTAAATTTTGAGGTAGCTAACTAACAAGCTAAAAGGAGCACATATGTGATAAGCCCTCGTTAAATGTACTGAAAAGTCACCTCTATTACTAATTTCGATCGAAACCGATTTTCAGTTTCAATCAAAATCATCATTAGGGGTGATTTTTCAGTACCTTTAAACTCCAACCACATTCCCTGCCAATCACATATGTGCTCCTGCCCTAGCTCCTATCAATCTAGCTGATTTTTTTTTTTCTACAAAAATTGGTACTATATCTAAAGCCTATCACTACTACTCTGAAATGCAACGATCGAGCTCACGGTAGTGGTCCTTCGAACTCCATAAACAAAAAGCATTCTGCCACATCGATTGGTTTGCTCGAAAGCACGGTCCCTAAACGAATTTTTTATTCACCAAAAAGTCCCTATTCGGTGTTAATGGTGTTGCTATGGTAGCGACTATGGAAGGGGATGCGCAGTGGGTGAAAGTCGTGAAAATCGAAATTTTGATCAACGTAGGCGTGCATGTTTTTTTCTTCATTGAAACGTCAATTTTTTAAACGATGCATCATCAACTGAAAAAATTGTAACGGACAGTGGTGCAGGATTGTTGGGGTATTAAATGTGTGACAAAGTTAGGTGGTACTTGTGAAGTGTGCTTGCTGGTGAGTACCGATTGGAATCTACACAATAATTAACGGTGAAGCTGGAATTCCTAGTGGCTATAATGTGAAGATGGATTCGTATTCATTCCAAGATCAAGATGGAAGGATGCATAGGTGGCACAGTACTCACGGTCCGCTAGTGTTCGTGAGTTATTTGCCGTCAACGCTGACGGTGCCATCTCTCCTACTTAGAGACACTAGTCTTTTCCTTGTAGTTGGCTTTTGTTTGTGCACCTTTTCAATCCGGACTGAAATTCTGTTACCGGTAACAATAATTATATATCTTTCTCTTTCTCTTTTTCAGCATTTCATCTTCATCAACGACGACCCTACCGGACTGATGAGATGACGATGATGATAAGATGCTGTAAAATTTATCCTCTCTGACGAAGGAATCACAGCCTTTGGACAACATTGATGACCTATGGACTACATCTTCACACGTGCCATAATGCTACACGTGTTAGTACGGTAAGTTGTTTCTGATTTAGGCGCAATTTAAGACAGAAACTAAAACTTTTCTTTTTTTTAAGGAATCACCCAGAAGAACGACGTGGAGTCTTTTTTCCCGGACGGATAACGCTGGCTGAAAAAACTCCCAGATTGACGATTGACGCAAATTCCGTTTGAAAACCTTCTGGCCGACCTCATAAGCTGATGCAAACTTCTTCAACTGTAAGTTGTACACTTTTCTATGCTCCTCCAACTTATCTTCTATAGTGGTCCCTCGCTTCGATGGAAAGTTCACCTTCATCCCTCTCCAGACGATGAAGGAATACAACGCCGTGTTGTTCATTTCCTTCACCTAGGGTATCCTAGTGTCCCACACTTGCTGGTTTAATTACATGTAGATGCGTAGGCATGCGTTGATTTGCTTGGACTGGACTTGCTACGTATACAAGATGTTATAAGTTTTTTTTATTATTATTATAGTCACTTCAACGCTCTTGGGTCATTCGTGACTTGTCCGGAGGTGAGATTTGAACTCGTGACTTTGGCGTGAGAGGTATGGATGCTAACCACTACGCCGGGGTCGCCCCATAGATGGAGATCAGATTATTTTTCTACTAGATCACCCAAGACTAATTCAATATCTGTAGTATCGAAACATGTCCAAACAGATTCAAAGTGTCTATGTGGCTCATGACAACCTATTTTCGTGTATGCCAAATGTTCTAGGCTTTTCATATCGATATTTCGATACTATAGATATTATCCCAGTCTTTGTTGATCTAGTAAAACAAATCATCTGAACTGCAGTACGATTTGGAGAGCCTAAATCATCTGGTATACGTGGGAATAAATAAGCATTATCCATATAGACACTATGATTCTGTTTGGACATATTTTGATACTACAGACTTTATCCCAGTCGTGACAAACTTGGCACCGTTCGCGTGATTCCGGTGGTAAATGATGTAACGGGACGGAATTGATTTGAATTGAGGAGGGTTAGCCATGATGGTTACCTATTATGTTTGGTGAAATATTTATTGATTTGTTTTCCAAATACTGTACGTAGGAATTTTAAGAAATGCACTATTGTACAGACGCCTTTAATTAAATACAACTTAAATAACCAACAACCAGGGATGTGGAGTCAGAATCGGAAGCATTTTTTGAGCATCAGGTGTCCAAGTTGGAGTCGAAGAAATAGTAACACCTGAGCAATGTTGACTGTCGCACCACTCGTTTAAACAGCATCTTGACTACCGAAGGTACGACGTTCTTTACTTATATAGCGCAACGCAACAGCCAAAGGTGCTACGTAAAGAGGGTTTTTGGGATAAGAGAAAAACATATTCAAAACCAACGACCTTGGCAACCTATGCCTAGGTGGTTTCTAGCAACACTGCCATTTCAATCAAGACATGCGTTGCTCGATTGGTTCTGGCTTTGACAGTTGAGTAAAATCAACCAGTCCGCTTCTCTCTTATCCTAGACACTCTCTAAAGCTACGAAAAGCTCCAATCTTGGTGTAGTTATTTGTTTCAAAGGTGTGACCTTCGACCTTCCATTTCTTCACGTAAGAGCTAGGTTATTTACTCGCAGATTAATGCATTGTCATTGTGCACCAGGTTTATCGTTAAACTTACGTGATTGGGTTGACGTTTTGGCAATAAGCTCAAACGAAAGGTCGTCATCTGAAATTTATTGTTGTTACGTTCTAATTTCTTGGATTTATCTTAAACGTCAAACTGATCAATGGCCCAATCTGAAATTAAAATCCGGGAAATATGATACCACTCTTTTAACTAGCTAGCTACTATAAGTGAATGGTAAATTTTGAGGTAGCTAACTAACAAGCTAAAAGGAGCACATATGTGATAAGCCCTCGTTAAATGTACTGAAAAGTCACCTCTATTACTAATTTCGATCGAAACCGATTTTCAGTTTCAATCAAAATCATCATTAGGGGTGATTTTTCAGTACCTTTAAACTCCAACCACATTCCCTGCCAATCACATATGTGCTCCTGCCCTAGCTCCTATCAATCTAGCTGATTTTTTTTTCTACAAAAATTGGTACTATATCTAAAGCCTATCACTACTACTCTGAAATGCAACGATCGAGCTCACGGTAGTGGTCCTTCGAACTCCATAAACAAAAAGATCTTCGATGATAGCATTCTGCCACATCGATTGGTTTGCTCGAAAGCACGGTCCCTAAACGAATTTTTTATTCACCAAAAAGTCCCTATTCGGTGTTAATGGTGTTGCTATGGTAGCGACTATGGAAGGGGATGCGCAGTGGGTGAAAGTCGTGAAAATCGAAATTTTGATCAACGTAGGCGTGCATGTTTTTTTCTTCATTGAAACGTCAATTTTTTAAACGATGCATCATCAACTGAAAAAAATGTAACGGACAGTGGTGCAGGATTGTTGGGGTATTAAATGTGTGACAAAGTTAGGTGGTACTTGTGAAGTGTGCTTGCTGGTGAGTACCGATTGGAATCTACACAATAATTAACGGTGAAGCTGGAATTCCTAGTGGCTATAATGTGAAGATGGATTCGTATTCATTCCAAGATCAAGATGGAAGGATGCATAGGTGGCACAGTACTCACGGTTCGCTAGTGTTCGTGAGTTATTTGCCGTCAACGCTGACGGTGCCATCTCTCCTACTTAGAGACACTAGTCTTTTCCTTGTCGTTGGCTTTTGTTTGTGCACCTTTTCAATCCGGACTAAAATTCTGTTACCGGTAACAATAATTATATATCTTTCTCTTTCTCTTTTTCAGCATTCCATCTTCATCAACGACGACCCTACCGGACTGATGAGATGACGATGATGATAAGATGCTGTAAAATTTATCCTCTCTGACGAAGGAATCACAGCCTTTGGACAACATTGATGACCTATGGACTACATCTTCACACGTGCCATAATGCTACACGTGTTAGTACGGTAAGTTGTTTCTGATTTAGGCGCAATTTAAGACAGAAACTAAAACTTTTCTTTTTTTTAAGGAATCACCCAGAAGAACGACGTGGAGTCTTTTTTCCCGGACGGATAACGCTGGCTGAAAAAAACTCCCAGATTGACGATTGACGCAAATTCCGTTTGAAAACCTTCTGGCCGACCTCATAAGCTGATGCAAACTTCTTGAACTGTAAGTTGTACACTTTTCTATGCTCCTCCAACTTATCTTCTATAGTGGTCCCTCGCTTCGATGGAAAGTTCACCTTCATCCCTCTCCAGACGATGAAGGAATACAACGCCGTGTTGTTCATTTCCTTCACCTAGGGTATCCTAGTGTCCCACACTCGCTGGTTTAATTACATGTAGATGCGTAGGCATGCATTGATTTGCTTGGACTGGACTTGCTACGTATACAAGATGTTAGAAGTTTTTTTTTATTATTATAGTCACTTTAACGCTCTTGGGTCATTCGTGACTTGTCCGGAGGTGAGATTTGAACTCGTGACTTGGTATGGATGCTAACCACTACGCCGGGGTTGCCCCATAGATGGAGATCAGATTATTTTTCTACTAGATCACCCAAGACTAATTCAATATCTGTAGTATCGAAACATGTCCAAACAGATTCAAAGTGTCTATGTGGCTCATGACAACCTATTTTCGTGTATAGTGTCGATATTTCGATACTATAGATATTATCCCAGTCTTTGTTGATCTAGTAAAACAAATCATCTGAACTGGAGTACGATTTGGAGAGCCTAAATCATCTGGTATACGTGGGAATAAATAAGCATTATCCATATAGACACTATGATTCTGTTTGGACATATTTTGATACTACAGACTTTATCCCAGTCGTGACAAACTTGGCACCGTTCGCGTGATTCCGGTGGTAAATGATGTAACGGGACGGAATTGATTTGAATTGAGGAGGGTTAGCCATGATGGTTACCTATTATGTTTGGTGAAATATTTATTGATTTGTTTTCCAAATACTGTACGTAGGAATTTTAAGAAATGCACTATTGTACAGACGCCTTTAATTAAATACAACTTAAATAACCAACAACCAGGGATGTGGAGTCAGAATCGGAAGCATTTTTTGAGCATCAGGTGTCCAAGTTGGAGTCGAAGAAATAGTAACACCTGAGCAATGTTGACTGTCGCACCACTCGTTTAAACAGCATCTTGACTACCGAAGGTACGACGTTCTTTACTTATATAGCGCAACGCAACAGCCAAAGGTGCTACGTAAAGAGGGTTTTTGGGATAAGAGAAAAACATATTCAAAACCAACGACCTTGGCAACCTATGCCTAGGTGGTTTCTAGCAACACTGCCATTTCAATCAAGACATGCGTTGCTCGATTGGTTCTGGCTTTGACAGTTGAGTAAAATCAACCAGTCCGCTTCTCTCTTATCCTAGACACTCTCTAAAGCTACGAAAAGCTCCAATCTTGGTGTAGTTATTTGTTTCAAAGGTGTGACCTTCGACCTTCCATTTCTTCACGTAAGAGCTAGGTTATTTACTCGCAGATTAATGCATTGTCATTGTGCACCAGGTTTATCGTTAAACTTACGTGATTGGGTTGACGTTTTGGCAATAAGCTCAAACGAAAGGTCGTCATCTGAAATTTATTGTTGTTACGTTCTAATTTCTTGGATTTATCTTAAACGTCAAACTGATCAATGGCCCAATCTGAAATTAAAATCCGGGAAATATGATACCACTCTTTTAACTAGCTAGCTACTATAAGTGAATGGTAAATTTTGAGGTAGCTAACTAACAAGCTAAAAGGAGCACATATGTGATAAGCCCTAGTTAAATGTACTGAAAAGTCACCTCTATTACTAATTTCGATCGAAACCGATTTTCAGTTTCAATCAAAATCATCATTAGGGGTGATTTTTCAGTACCTTTAAACTCCAACCACATTCCCTGCCAATCACATATGTGCTCCTGCCCTAGCTCCTATCAATCTAGCTGATTTTTTTTCTACAAAAATTGGTACTATATCTAAAGCCTATCACTACTACTCTGAAATGCAACGATCGAGCTCACGGTAGTGGTCCTTCGAACTCCATAAACAAAAAGATCTTCGATGATAGCATTCTGCCACATCGATTGGTTTGCTCGAAAGCACGGTCCCTAAACGAATTTTTTATTCACCAAAAAGTCCCTATTCGGTGTTAATGGTGTTGCTATGGTAGCGACTATGGAAGGGGATGCGCAGTGGGTGAAAGTCGTGAAAATCGAAATTTTGATCAACGTAGGCGTGCATGTTTTTTTCTTCATTGAAACGTCAATTTTTTAAACGATGCATCATCAACTGAAAAAATTGTAACGGACAGTGGTGCAGGATTGTTGGGGTATTAAATGTGTGACAAAGTTAGGTGGTACTTGTGAAGTGTGCTTGCTGGTGAGTACCGATTGGAATCTACACAATAATTAACGGTGAAGCTGGAATTCCTAGTGGCTATAATGTGAAGATGGATTCGTATTCATTCCAAGATCAAGATGGAAGGATGCATAGGTGGCACAGTACTCACGGTTCGCTAGTGTTCGTGAGTTATTTGCCGTCAACGCTGACGGTGCCATCTCTCCTACTTAGAGACACTAGTCTTTTCCTTGTCGTTGGCTTTTGTTTGTGCACCTTTTCAATCCGGACTAAAATTCTGTTACCGGTAACAATAATTATATATCTTTCTCTTTCTCTTTTTCAGCATTCCATCTTCATCAACGACGACCCTACCGGACTGATGAGATGACGATGATGATAAGATGCTGTAAAATTTATCCTCTCTGACGAAGGAATCACAGCCTTTGGACAACATTGATGACCTATGGACTACATCTTCACACGTGCCATAATGCTACACGTGTTAGTACGGTAAGTTGTTTCTGATTTAGGCGCAATTTAAGACAGAAACTAAAACTTTTCTTTTTTTTAAGGAATCACCCAGAAGAACGACGTGGAGTCTTTTTTCCCGGACGGATAACGCTGGCTGAAAAAAACTCCCAGATTGACGATTGACGCAAATTCCGTTTGAAAACCTTCTGGCCGACCTCATAAGCTGATGCAAACTTCTTGAACTGTAAGTTGTACACTTTTCTATGCTCCTCCAACTTATCTTCTATAGTGGCCCCTCGCTTCGATGGAAAGTTCACCTTCATCCCTATCCAGACGATGAAGGAATACAACGCCGTGTTGTTCATTTCCTTCACCTAGGGTATCCTAGTGTCCCACACTCGCTGGTTTAATTACATGTAGATGCGTAGGCATGCATTGATTTGCTTGGACTGGACTTGCTACGTATACAAGATGTTAGAAGTTTTTTTTTATTATTATAGTCACTTTAACGCTCTTGGGTCATTCGTGACTTGTCCGGAGGTGAGATTTGAACTCGTGACTTGGTATGGATGCTAACCACTACGCCGGGGTCGCCCCATAGATGGAGATCAGATTATTTTTCTACTAGATCACCCAAGACTAATTCAATATCTGTAGTATCGAAACATGTCCAAACAGATTCAAAGTGTCTATGTGGCTCATGACAACCTATTTTCGTGTATAGTGTCGATATTTCGATACTATAGATATTATCCCAGTCTTTGTTGATCTAGTAAAACAAATCATCTGAACTGCAGTACGATTTGGAGAGCCTAAATCATCTGGTATACGTGGGAATAAATAAGCATTATCCATATAGACACTATGATTCTGTTTGGACATATTTTGATACTACAGACTTTATCCCAGTCGTGACAAACTTGGCACCGTTCGCGTGATTCCGGTGGTAAATGATGTAACGGGACGGAATTGATTTGAATTTAGGAGGGTTAGCCATGATGTTTACCTATTATGTTTGGTGAAATATTTATTGATTTGTTTTCCAAATACTGTACGTAGGAATTTTAAGAAATGCACTATTGTACAAACGCCTTTAATTAAATACAACTTAAATAACCAACAACCAGGGATGTGGAGTCAGAATCGGAAGCATTTTTTGAGCATCAGGTGTCCAAGTTGGAGTCGAAGAAATAGTAACACCTGAGCAATGTTGACTGTCGCACCACTCGTTTAAACAGCATCTTGACTACCGAAGGTACGACGTTCTTTACTTATATAGCGCAACGCAACAGCCAAAGGTGCTACGTAAAGAGGGTTTTTGGGATAAGAGAAAAACATATTCAAAACCAACGACCTTGGCAACCTATGCCTAGGTGGTTTCTAGCAACACTGCCATTTCAATCAAGACATGCGTTGCTCGATTGGTTCTGGCTTTGACAGTTGAGTAAAATCAACCAGTCCGCTTCTCTCTTATCCTAAAGCTACGAAAAGCTCCAATCTTGGTGTAGTTATTTGTTTCAAAGGTGTGACCTTCGACCTTCCATTTCTTCACGTAAGAGCTAGGTTATTTACTCGCAGATTAATGCATTGTCATTGTGCACCAGGTTTATCGTTAAACTTACGTGATTGGGTTGACGTTTTGGCAATAAGCTCAAACGAAAGGTCGTCATCTGAAATTTATTGTTGTTACGTTCTAATTTCTTGGATTTATCTTAAACGTCAAACTGATCAATGGCCCAATCTGGAATTAAAATCCGGGAAATATGATACCACTCTTTTAACTAGCTAGCTACTATAAGTGAATGGTAAATTTTGAGGTAGCTAACTAACAAGCTAAAAGGAGCACATATGTGATAAGCCCTCGTTAAATGTACTGAAAAGTCACCTCTATTACTAATTTCGATCGAAACCGATTTTCAGTTTCAATCAAAATCATCATTAGGGGTGATTTTTCAGTACCTTTAAACTCCAACCACATTCCCTGCCAATCACATATGTGCTCCTGCCCTAGCTCCTATCAATCTAGCTGATTTTTTTTCTACAAAAATTGGTACTATATCTAAAGCCTATCACTACTACTCTGAAATGCAACGATCGAGCTCACGGTAGTGGTCCTTCGAACTCCATAAACAAAAAGATCTTCGATGATAGCATTCTGCCACATCGATTGGTTTGCTCGAAAGCACGGTCCCTAAACGAATTTTTTATTCACCAAAAAGTCCCTATTCGGTGTTAATGGTGTTGCTATGGTAGCGACTATGGAAGGGGATGCGCAGTGGGTGAAAGTCGTGAAAATCGAAATTTTGATCAACGTAGGCGTGCATGTTTTTTTCTTCATTGAAACGTCAATTTTTTAAACGATGCATCATCAACTGAAAAAAATTGTAACGGACAGTGGTGCAGGATTGTTGGGGTATTAAATGTGTGACAAAGTTAGGTGGTACTTGTGAAGTGTGCTTGCTGGTGAGTACCGATTGGAATCTACACAATAATTAACGGTGAAGCTGGAATTCCTAGTGGCTATAATGTGAAGATGGATTCGTATTCATTCCAAGATCAAGATGGAAGGATGCATAGGTGGCACAGTACTCACGGTTCGCTAGTGTTCGTGAGTTATTTGCCGTCAACGCTGACGGTGCCATCTCTCCTACTTAGAGACACTAGTCTTTTCCTTGTCGTTGGCTTTTGTTTGTGCACCTTTTCAATCCGGACTAAAATTCTGTTACCGGTAACAATAATTATATATCTTTCTCTTTCTCTTTTTCAGCATTCCATCTTCATCAACGACGACCCTACCGGACTGATGAGATGACGATGATGATAAGATGCTGTAAAATTTATCCTCTCTGACGAAGGAATCACAGCCTTTGGACAACATTGATGACCTATGGACTACATCTTCACACGTGCCATAATGCTACACGTGTTAGTACGGTAAGTTGTTTCTGATTTAGGCGCAATTTAAGACAGAAACTAAAACTTTTCTTTTTTTTAAGGAATCACCCAGAAGAACGACGTGGAGTCTTTTTTCCCGGACGGATAACGCTGGCTGAAAAAAACTCCCAGATTGACGATTGACGCAAATTCCGTTTGAAAACCTTCTGGCCGACCTCATAAGCTGATGCAAACTTCTTGAACTGTAAGTTGTACACTTTTCTATGCTCCTCCAACTTATCTTCTATAGTGGTCCCTCGCTTCGATGGAAAGTTCACCTTCATCCCTATCCAGACGATGAAGGAATACAACGCCGTGTTGTTCATTTCCTTCACCTAGGGTATCCTAGTGTCCCACACTCGCTGGTTTAATTACATGTAGATGCGTAGGCATGCATTGATTTGCTTGGACTGGACTTGCTACGTATCCAAGATGTTAGAAGTTTTTTTTTATTATTATAGTCACTTTAACGCTCTTGGGTCATTCGTGACTTGTCCGGAGGTGAGATTTGAACTCGTGACTTGGTATGGATGCTAACCACTACGCCGGGGTCGCCCCATAGATGGAGATCAGATTATTTTTCTACTAGATCACCCAAGACTAATTCAATATCTGTAGTATCGAAACATGTCCAAACAGATTCAAAGTGTCTATGTGGCTCATGACAACCTATTTTCGTGTATAGTGTCGATATTTCGATACTATAGATATTATCCCAGTCTTTGTTGATCTAGTAAAACAAATCATCTGAACTGCAGTACGATTTGGAGAGCCTAAATCATCTGGTATACGTGGGAATAAATAAGCATTATCCATATAGACACTATGATTCTGTTTGGACATATTTTGATACTACAGACTTTATCCCAGTCGTGACAAACTTGGCACCGTTCGCGTGATTCCGGTGGTAAATGATGTAACGGGACGGAATTGATTTGAATTTAGGAGGGTTAGCCATGATGGTTACCTATTATGTTTGGTGAAATATTTATTGATTTGTTTTCCAAATACTGTACGTAGGAATTTTAAGAAATGCACTATTGTACAGACGCCTTTAATTAAATACAACTTAAATAACCAACAACCAGGGATGTGGAGTCAGAATCGGAAGCATTTTTTGAGCATCAGGTGTCCAAGTTGGAGTCGAAGAAATAGTAACACCTGAGCAATGTTGACTGTCGCACCACTCGTTTAAACAGCATCTTGACTACCGAAGGTACGACGTTCTTTACTTATATAGCGCAACGCAACAGCCAAAGGTGCTACGTAAAGAGGGTTTTTGGAATAAGAGAAAAACATATTCAAAACCAACGACCTTGGCAACCTATGCCTAGGTGGTTTCTAGCAACACTGCCATTTCAATCAAGACATGCGTTGCTCGATTGGTTCTGGCTTTGACAGTTGAGTAAAATCAACCAGTCCGCTTCTCTCTTATCCTAAAGCTACGAAAAGCTCCAATCTTGGTGTAGTTATTTGTTTCAAAGGTGTAACCTTCGACCTTCCATTTCTTCACGTAAGAGCTAGGTTATTTACTCGCAGATTAATGCATTGTCATTGTGCACCAGGTTTATCGTTAAACTTACGTGATTGGGTTGACGTTTTGGCAATAAGCTCAAACGAAAGGTCGTCATCTGAAATTTATTGTTGTTACGTTCTAATTTCTTGGATTTATCTTAAACGTCAAACTGATCAATGGCCCAATCTGAAATTAAAATCCGGGAAATATGATACCACTCTTTTAACTAGCTAGCTACTATAAGTGAATGGTAAATTTTGAGGTAGCTAACTAACAAGCTAAAAGGAGCACATATGTGATAAGCCCTCGTTAAATGTACTGAAAAGTCACCTCTATTACTAATTTCGATCGAAACCGATTTTCAGTTTCAATCAAAATCATCATTAGGGGTGATTTTTCAGTACCTTTAAACTCCAACCACATTCCCTGCCAATCACATATGTGCTCCTGCCCTAGCTCCTATCAATCTAGCTGATTTTTTTTTCTACAAAAATTGGTACTATATCTAAAGCCTATCACTACTACTCTGAAATGCAACGATCGAGCTCACGGTAGTGGTCCTTCGAACTCCATAAACAAAAAGATCTTCGATGATAGCATTCTGCCACATCGATTGGTTTGCTCGAAAGCACGGTCCCTAAACGAATTTTTTATTCACCAAAAAGTCCCTATTCGGTGTTAATGGTGTTGCTATGGTAGCGACTATGGAAGGGGATGCGCAGTGGGTGAAAGTCGTGAAAATCGAAATTTTGATCAACGTAGGCGTGCATGTTTTTTTCTTCATTGAAACGTCAATTTTTTAAACGATGCATCATCAACTGAAAAAAATTGTAACGGACAGTGGTGCAGGATTGTTGGGGTATTAAATGTGTGACAAAGTTAGGTGGTACTTGTGAAGTGTGCTTGCTGGTGAGTACCGATTGGAATCTACACAATAATTAACGGTGAAGCTGGAATTCCTAGTGGCTATAATGTGAAGATGGATTCGTATTCATTCCAAGATCAAGATGGAAGGATGCATAGGTGGCACAGTACTCACGGTCCGCTAGTGTTCGTGAGTTATTTGCCGTCAACGCTGACGGTGCCATCTCTCCTACTTAGAGACACTAGTCTTTTCCTTGTCGTTGGCTTTTGTTTGTGCACCTTTTCAATCCGGACTGAAATTCTGTTACCGGTAACAATAATTATATATCTTTCTCTTTCTCTTTTTCAGCATTCCATCTTCATCAACGACGACCCTACCGGACTGATGAGATGACGATGATGATAAGATGCTGTAAAATTTATCCTCTCTGACGAAGGAATCACAGCCTTTGGACAACATTGATGACCTATGGACTACATCTTCACACGTGCCATAATAACGTGTTAGTACGGTAAGTTGTTTCTGATTTAGGCGCAATTTAAGACAGAAACTAAAACTTTTCTTTTTTTTAAGGAATCACCCAGAAGAACGACGTGGAGTCTTTTTTCCCGGACGGATAACGCTGGCTGAAAAAAACTCCCAGATTGACGATTGACGCAAATTCCGTTTGAAAACCTTCTGGCCGACCTCGTAAGCTGATGCAAACTTCTTGAACTGTAAGTTGTACACTTTTCTATGCTCCTCCAACTTATCTTCTATAGTGGTCCCTCGCTTCGATGGAAAGTTCACCTTCATCCCTCTCCAGACGATGAAGGAATACAACGCCGTGTTGTTCATTTCCTTTACCTAGGATATCCTAGTGTCCCACACTCGCTGGTTTAATTACATGTAGATGCGTAGGCATGCATTGATTTGCTTGGACTGGACTTGCTACGTATACAAGATGTTAGAAGTTTTTTTTTATTATTATAGTCACTTTAACGCTCTTGGGTCATTCGTGACTTGTCCGGAGGTGAGATTTGAACTCGTGACTTTGGCGTGAGAGGTATGGATGCTAACCACTACGCCGGGGTTGCCCCATAGATGGAGATCAGATTATTTTTCTACTAGATCACCCAAGACTAATTCAATATCTGTAGTATCGAAACATGTCCAAACAGATTCAAAGTGTCTATGTGGCTCATGACAACCTATTTTCGTGTATGCCAAATGTTCTAGGCTTTCCATATCGATATTTCGATACTATAGATATTATCCCAGTCTTTGTTGATCTAGTAAAACAAATCATCTGAACTGGAGTACGATTTGGAGAGCCTAAATCATCTGGTATACGTGGAAATAAATAAGCATTATCCATATAGACACTATGATTCTGTTTGGACATATTTTGATACTACAGACTTTATCCCAGTCGTGACAAACTTGGCACCGTTCGCGTGATTCCGGTGGTAAATGATGTAACGGGACGGAATTGATTTGAATTGAGGAGGGTTAGCCATGATGGTTACCTATTATGTTTGGTGAAATATTTATTGATTTGTTTTCCAAATACTGTACGTAGGAATTTTAAGAAATGCACTATTGTACAGACGCCTTTAATTAAATACAACTTAAATAACCAACAACCAGGGATGTGGAGTCAGAATCGGAAGCATTTTTTGAGCATCAGGTGTCCAAGTTGGAGTCGAAGAAATAGTAACACCTGAGCAATGTTGACTGTCGCACCACTCGTTTAAACAGCATCTTGACTACCGAAGGTACGACGTTCTTTACTTATATAGCGCAACGCAACAGCCAAAGGTGCTACGTAAAGAGGGTTTTTGGGATAAGAGAAAAACATATTCAAAACCAACGACCTTGGCAACCTATGCCTAGGTGGTTTCTAGCAACACTGCCATTTCAATCAAGACATGCGTTGCTCGATTGGTTCTGGCTTTGACAGTTGAGTAAAATCAACCAGTCCGCTTCTCTCTTATCCTAGACACTCTCTAAAGCTACGAAAAGCTCCAATCTTGGTGTAGTTATTTGTTTCAAAGGTGTGACCTTCGACCTTCCATTTATTCACGTAAGAGCTAGGTTATTTACTCGCAGATTAATGCATTGTCATTGTGCACCAGGTTTATCGTTAAACTTACGTGATTGGGTTGACGTTTTGGCAATAAGCTCAAACGAAAGGTCGTCATCTGAAATTTATTGTTGTTACGTTCTAATTTCTTGGATTTATCTTAAACGTCAAACTGATCAATGGCCCAATCTGAAATTAAAATCCGGGAAATATGATACCACTCTTTTAACTAGCTAGCTACTATAAGTGAATGGTAAATTTTGAGGTAGCTAACTAACAAGCTAAAAGGAGCACATATGTGATAAGCCCTCGTTAAATGTACTGAAAAGTCACCTCTATTACTAATTTCGATCGAAACCGATTTTCAGTTTCAATCAAAATCATCATTAGGGGTGATTTTTCAGTACCTTTAAACTCCAACCACATTCCCTGCCAATCACATATGTGCTCCTGCCCTAGCTCCTATCAATCTAGCTGATTTTTTTTCTACAAAAATTGGTACTATATCTAAAGCCTATCACTACTACTCTGAAATGCAACGATCGAGCTCACGGTAGTGGTCCTTCGAACTCCATAAACAAAAAGATCTTCGATGATAGCATTCTGCCACATCGATTGGTTTGCTCGAAAGCACGGTCCCTAAACGAATTTTTTATTCACCAAAAAGTCCCTATTCGGTGTTAATGGTGTTGCTATGGTAGCGACTATGGAAGGGGATGCGCAGTGGGTGAAAGTCGTGAAAATCGAAATTTTGATCAACGTAGGCGTGCATGTTTTTTTCTTCATTGAAACGTCAATTTTTTAAACGATGCATCATCAACTGAAAAAAATGTAACGGACAGTGGTGCAGGATTGTTGGGGTATTAAATGTGTGACAAAGTTAGGTGGTACTTGTGAAGTGTGCTTGCTGGTGAGTACCGATTGGAATCTACACAATAATTAACGGTGAAGCTGGAATTCCTAGTGGCTATAATGTGAAGATGGATTCGTATTCATTCCAAGATCAAGATGGAAGGATGCATAGGTGGCACAGTACTCACGGTTCGCTAGTGTTCGTGAGTTATTTGCCGTCAACGCTGACGGTGCCATCTCTCCTACTTAGAGACACTAGTCTTTTCCTTGTCGTTGGCTTTTGTTTGTGCACCTTTTCAATCCGGACTAAAATTCTGTTACCGGTAACAATAATTATATATCTTTCTCTTTCTCTTTTTCAGCATTCCATCTTCATCAACGACGACCCTACCGGACTGATGAGATGACGATGATGATAAGATGCTGTAAAATTTATCCTCTCTGACGAAGGAATCACAGCCTTTGGACAACATTGATGACCTATGGACTACATCTTCACACGTGCCATAATAACGTGTTAGTACGGTAAGTTGTTTCTGATTTAGGCGCAATTTAAGACAGAAACTAAAACTTTTCTTTTTTTTAAGGAATCACCCAGAAGAACGACGTGGAGTCTTTTTTCCCGGACGGATAACGCTGGCTGAAAAAAACTCCCAGATTGACGATTGACGCAAATTCCGTTTGAAAACCTTCTGGCCGACCTCATAAGCTGATGCAAACTTCTTGAACTGTAAGTTGTACACTTTTCTATGCTCCTCCAACTTATCTTCTATAGTGGTCCCTCGCTTCGATGGAAAGTTCACCTTCATCCCTCTCCAGACGATGAAGGAATACAACGCCGTGTTGTTCATTTCCTTCACCTAGGGTATCCTAGTGTCCCACACTCGCTGGTTTAATTACATGTAGATGCGTAGGCATGCATTGATTTGCTTGGACTGGACTTGCTACGTATACAAGATGTTAGAAGTTTTTTTTTATTATTATAGTCACTTTAACGCTCTTGGGTCATTCGTGACTTGTCCGGAGGTGAGATTTGAACTCGTGACTTGGTATGGATGCTAACCACTACGCCGGGGTTGCCCCATAGATGGAGATCAGATTATTTTTCTACTAGATCACCCAAGACTAATTCAATATCTGTAGTATCGAAACATGTCCAAACAGATTCAAAGTGTCTATGTGGCTCATGACAACCTATTTTCGTGTATGCCAAATGTTCTAGGCTTTCCATATCGATATTTCGATACTATAGATATTATCCCAGTCTTTGTTGATCTAGTAAAACAAATCATCTGAACTGGAGTACGATTTGGAGAGCCTAAATCATCTGGTATACGTGGGAATAAATAAGCATTATCCATATAGACACTATGATTCTGTTTGGACATATTTTGATACTACAGACTTTATCCCAGTCGTGACAAACTTGGCACCGTTCGCGTGATTCCGGTGGTAAATGATGTAACGGGACGGAATTGATTTGAATTGAGGAGGGTTAGCCATGATGGTTACCTATTATGTTTGGTGAAATATTTATTGATTTGTTTTCCAAATACTGTACGTAGGAATTTTAAGAAATGCACTATTGTACAGACGCCTTTAATTAAATACAACTTAAATAACCAACAACCAGGGATGTGGAGTCAGAATCGGAAGCATTTTTTGAGCATCAGGTGTCCAAGTTGGAGTCGAAGAAATAGTAACACCTGAGCAATGTTGACTGTCGCACCACTCGTTTAAACAGCATCTTGACTACCGAAGGTACGACGTTCTTTACTTATATAGCGCAACGCAACAGCCAAAGGTGCTACGTAAAGAGGGTTTTTGGGATAAGAGAAAAACATATTCAAAACCAACGACCTTGGCAACCTATGCCTAGGTGGTTTCTAGCAACACTGCCATTTCAATCAAGACATGCGTTGCTCGATTGGTTCTGGCTTTGACAGTTGAGTAAAATCAACCAGTCCGCTTCTCTCTTATCCTAGACACTCTCTAAAGCTACGAAAAGCTCCAATCTTGGTGTAGTTATTTGTTTCAAAGGTGTGACCTTCGACCTTCCATTTCTTCACGTAAGAGCTAGGTTATTTACTCGCAGATTAATGCATTGTCATTGTGCACCAGGTTTATCGTTAAACTTACGTGATTGGGTTGACGTTTTGGCAATAAGCTCAAACGAAAGGTCGTCATCTGAAATTTATTGTTGTTACGTTCTAATTTCTTGGATTTATCTTAAACGTCAAACTGATCAATGGCCCAATCTGAAATTAAAATCCGGGAAATATGATACCACTCTTTTAACTAGCTAGCTACTATAAGTGAATGGTAAATTTTGAGGTAGCTAACTAACAAGCTAAAAGGAGCACATATGTGATAAGCCCTAGTTAAATGTACTGAAAAGTCACCTCTATTACTAATTTCGATCGAAACCGATTTTCAGTTTCAATCAAAATCATCATTAGGGGTGATTTTTCAGTACCTTTAAACTCCAACCACATTCCCTGCCAATCACATATGTGCTCCTGCCCTAGCTCCTATCAATCTAGCTGATTTTTTTTCTACAAAAATTGGTACTATATCTAAAGCCTATCACTACTACTCTGAAATGCAACGATCGAGCTCACGGTAGTGGTCCTTCGAACTCCATAAACAAAAAGATCTTCGATGATAGCATTCTGCCACATCGATTGGTTTGCTCGAAAGCACGGTCCCTAAACGAATTTTTTATTCACCAAAAAGTCCCTATTCGGTGTTAATGGTGTTGCTATGGTAGCGACTATGGAAGGGGATGCGCAGTGGGTGAAAGTCGTGAAAATCGAAATTTTGATCAACGTAGGCGTGCATGTTTTTTTCTTCATTGAAACGTCAATTTTTTAAACGATGCATCATCAACTGAAAAAATTGTAACGGACAGTGGTGCAGGATTGTTGGGGTATTAAATGTGTGACAAAGTTAGGTGGTACTTGTGAAGTGTGCTTGCTGGTGAGTACCGATTGGAATCTACACAATAATTAACGGTGAAGCTGGAATTCCTAGTGGCTATAATGTGAAGATGGATTCGTATTCATTCCAAGATCAAGATGGAAGGATGCATAGGTGGCACAGTACTCACGGTTCGCTAGTGTTCGTGAGTTATTTGCCGTCAACGCTGACGGTGCCATCTCTCCTACTTAGAGACACTAGTCTTTTCCTTGTCGTTGGCTTTTGTTTGTGCACCTTTTCAATCCGGACTAAAATTCTGTTACCGGTAACAATAATTATATATCTTTCTCTTTCTCTTTTTCAGCATTCCATCTTCATCAACGACGACCCTACCGGACTGATGAGATGACGATGATGATAAGATGCTGTAAAATTTATCCTCTCTGACGAAGGAATCACAGCCTTTGGACAACATTGATGACCTATGGACTACATCTTCACACGTGCCATAATGCTACACGTGTTAGTACGGTAAGTTGTTTCTGATTTAGGCGCAATTTAAGACAGAAACTAAAACTTTTCTTTTTTTTAAGGAATCACCCAGAAGAACGACGTGGAGTCTTTTTTCCCGGACGGATAACGCTGGCTGAAAAAAACTCCCAGATTGACGATTGACGCAAATTCCGTTTGAAAACCTTCTGGCCGACCTCATAAGCTGATGCAAACTTCTTGAACTGTAAGTTGTACACTTTTCTATGCTCCTCCAACTTATCTTCTATAGTGGTCCCTCGCTTCGATGGAAAGTTCACCTTCATCCCTATCCAGACGATGAAGGAATACAACGCCGTGTTGTTCATTTCCTTCACCTAGGGTATCCTAGTGTCCCACACTCGCTGGTTTAATTACATGTAGATGCGTAGGCATGCATTGATTTGCTTGGACTGGACTTGCTACGTATACAAGATGTTAGAAGTTTTTTTTTATTATTATAGTCACTTTAACGCTCTTGGGTCATTCGTGACTTGTCCGGAGGTGAGATTTGAACTCGTGACTTGGTATGGATGCTAACCACTACGCCGGGGTTGCCCCATAGATGGAGATCAGATTATTTTTCTACTAGATCACCCAAGACTAATTCAATATCTGTAGTATCGAAACATGTCCAAACAGATTCAAAGTGTCTATGTGGCTCATGACAACCTATTTTCGTGTATGCCAAATGTTCTAGGCTTTCCATATCGATATTTCGATACTATAGATATTATCCCAGTCTTTGTTGATCTAGTAAAACAAATCATCTGAACTGGAGTACGATTTGGAGAGCCTAAATCATCTGGTATACGTGGGAATAAATAAGCATTATCCATATAGACACTATGATTCTGTTTGGACATATTTTGATACTACAGACTTTATCCCAGTCGTGACAAACTTGGCACCGTTCGCGTGATTCCGGTGGTAAATGATGTAACGGGACGGAATTGATTTGAATTGAGGAGGGTTAGCCATGATGGTTACCTATTATGTTTGGTGAAATATTTATTGATTTGTTTTCCAAATACTGTACGTAGGAATTTTAAGAAATGCACTATTGTACAGACGCCTTTAATTAAATACAACTTAAATAACCAACAACCAGGGATGTGGAGTCAGAATCGGAAGCATTTTTTGAGCATCAGGTGTCCAAGTTGGAGTCGAAGAAATAGTAACACCTGAGCAATGTTGACTGTCGCACCACTCGTTTAAACAGCATCTTGACTACCGAAGGTACGACGTTCTTTACTTATATAGCGCAACGCAACAGCCAAAGGTGCTACGTAAAGAGGGTTTTTGGGATAAGAGAAAAACATATTCAAAACCAACGACCTTGGCAACCTATGCCTAGGTGGTTTCTAGCAACACTGCCATTTCAATCAAGACATGCGTTGCTCGATTGGTTCTGGCTTTGACAGTTGAGTAAAATCAACCAGTCCGCTTCTCTCTTATCCTAGACACTCTCTAAAGCTACGAAAAGCTCCAATCTTGGTGTAGTTATTTGTTTCAAAGGTGTGACCTTCGACCTTCCATTTCTTCACGTAAGAGCTAGGTTATTTACTCGCAGATTAATGCATTGTCATTGTGCACCAGGTTTATCGTTAAACTTACGTGATTGGGTTGACGTTTTGGCAATAAGCTCAAACGAAAGGTCGTCATCTGAAATTTATTGTTGTTACGTTCTAATTTCTTGGATTTATCTTAAACGTCAAACTGATCAATGGCCCAATCTGAAATTAAAATCCGGGAAATATGATACCACTCTTTTAACTAGCTAGCTACTATAAGTGAATGGTAAATTTTGAGGTAGCTAACTAACAAGCTAAAAGGAGCACATATGTGATAAGCCCTAGTTAAATGTACTGAAAAGTCACCTCTATTACTAATTTCGATCGAAACCGATTTTCAGTTTCAATCAAAATCATCATTAGGGGTGATTTTTCAGTACCTTTAAACTCCAACCACATTCCCTGCCAATCACATATGTGCTCCTGCCCTAGCTCCTATCAATCTAGCTGATTTTTTTTCTACAAAAATTGGTACTATATCTAAAGCCTATCACTACTACTCTGAAATGCAACGATCGAGCTCACGGTAGTGGTCCTTCGAACTCCATAAACAAAAAGATCTTCGATGATAGCATTCTGCCACATCGATTGGTTTGCTCGAAAGCACGGTCCCTAAACGAATTTTTTATTCACCAAAAAGTCCCTATTCGGTGTTAATGGTGTTGCTATGGTAGCGACTATGGAAGGGGATGCGCAGTGGGTGAAAGTCGTGAAAATCGAAATTTTGATCAACGTAGGCGTGCATGTTTTTTTCTTCATTGAAACGTCAATTTTTTAAACGATGCATCATCAACTGAAAAAATTGTAACGGACAGTGGTGCAGGATTGTTGGGGTATTAAATGTGTGACAAAGTTAGGTGGTACTTGTGAAGTGTGCTTGCTGGTGAGTACCGATTGGAATCTACACAATAATTAACGGTGAAGCTGGAATTCCTAGTGGCTATAATGTGAAGATGGATTCGTATTCATTCCAAGATCAAGATGGAAGGATGCATAGGTGGCACAGTACTCACGGTTCGCTAGTGTTCGTGAGTTATTTGCCGTCAACGCTGACGGTGCCATCTCTCCTACTTAGAGACACTAGTCTTTTCCTTGTCGTTGGCTTTTGTTTGTGCACCTTTTCAATCCGGACTAAAATTCTGTTACCGGTAACAATAATTATATATCTTTCTCTTTCTCTTTTTCAGCATTCCATCTTCATCAACGACGACCCTACCGGACTGATGAGATGACGATGATGATAAGATGCTGTAAAATTTATCCTCTCTGACGAAGGAATCACAGCCTTTGGACAACATTGATGACCTATGGACTACATCTTCACACGTGCCATAATGCTACACGTGTTAGTACGGTAAGTTGTTTCTGATTTAGGCGCAATTTAAGACAGAAACTAAAACTTTTCTTTTTTTTAAGGAATCACCCAGAAGAACGACGTGGAGTCTTTTTTCCCGGACGGATAACGCTGGCTGAAAAAAACTCCCAGATTGACGATTGACGCAAATTCCGTTTGAAAACCTTCTGGCCGACCTCATAAGCTGATGCAAACTTCTTGAACTGTAAGTTGTACACTTTTCTATGCTCCTCCAACTTATCTTCTATAGTGGTCCCTCGCTTCGATGGAAAGTTCACCTTCATCCCTATCCAGACGATGAAGGAATACAACGCCGTGTTGTTCATTTCCTTCACCTAGGGTATCCTAGTGTCCCACACTCGCTGGTTTAATTACATGTAGATGCGTAGGCATGCATTGATTTGCTTGGACTGGACTTGCTACGTATACAAGATGTTAGAAGTTTTTTTTTATTATTATAGTCACTTTAACGCTCTTGGGTCATTCGTGACTTGTCCGGAGGTGAGATTTGAACTCGTGACTTGGTATGGATGCTAACCACTACGCCGGGGTCGCCCCATAGATGGAGATCAGATTATTTTTCTACTAGATCACCCAAGACTAATTCAATATCTGTAGTATCGAAACATGTCCAAACAGATTCAAAGTGTCTATGTGGCTCATGACAACCTATTTTCGTGTATAGTGTCGATATTTCGATACTATAGATATTATCCCAGTCTTTGTTGATCTAGTAAAACAAATCATCTGAACTGCAGTACGATTTGGAGAGCCTAAATCATCTGGTATACGTGGGAATAAATAAGCATTATCCATATAGACACTATGATTCTGTTTGGACATATTTTGATACTACAGACTTTATCCCAGTCGTGACAAACTTGGCACCGTTCGCGTGATTCCGGTGGTAAATGATGTAACGGGACGGAATTGATTTGAATTGAGGAGGGTTAGCCATGATGGTTACCTATTATGTTTGGTGAAATATTTATTGATTTGTTTTCCAAATACTGTACGTAGGAATTTTAAGAAATGCACTATTGTACAGACGCCTTTAACTAAATACAACTTAAATAACCAACAACCAGGGATGTGGAGTCAGAATCGGAAGCATTTTTTGAGCATCAGGTGTCCAAGTTGGAGTCGAAGAAATAGTAACACCTGAGCAATGTTGACTGTCGCACCACTCGTTTAAACAGCATCTTGACTACCGAAGGTACGACGTTCTTTACTTATATAGCGCAACGCAACAGCCAAAGGTGCTACGTAAAGAGGGTTTTTGGGATAAGAGAAAAACATATTCAAAACCAACGACCTTGGCAACCTATGCCTAGGTGGTTTCTAGCAACACTGCCATTTCAATCAAGACATGCGTTGCTCGATTGGTTCTGGCTTTGACAGTTGAGTAAAATCAACCAGTCCGCTTCTCTCTTATCCTAGACACTCTCTAAAGCTACGAAAAGCTCCAATCTTGGTGTAGTTATTTGTTTCAAAGGTGTGACCTTCGACCTTCCATTTCTTCACGTAAGAGCTAGGTTATTTACTCGCAGATTAATGCATTGTCATTGTGCACCAGGTTTATCGTTAAACTTACGTGATTGGGTTGACGTTTTGGCAATAAGCTCAAACGAAAGGTCGTCATCTGAAATTTATTGTTGTTACGTTCTAATTTCTTGGATTTATCTTAAACGTCAAACTGATCAATGGCCCAATCTGAAATTAAAATCCGGGAAATATGATACCACTCTTTTAACTAGCTAGCTACTATAAGTGAATGGTAAATTTTGAGGTAGCTAACTAACAAGCTAAAAGGAACACATATGTGATAAGCCCTCGTTAAATGTACTGAAAAGTCACCTCTATACTAATTTCGATCGAAACCGATTTTCAGTTTCAATCAAAATCATCATTAGGGGTGATTTTTCAGTACCTTTAAACTCCAACCACATTCCCTGCCAATCACATATGTGCTCCTGCCCTAGCTCCTCTCAATCTAGCTGATTTTTTTTTCTACAAAAATTGGTACTATATCTAAAGCCTATCACTACTACTCTGAAATGCAACGATCGAGCTCACGGTAGTGGTCCTTCGAACTCCATAAACAAAAAGATCTTCGATGATAGCATTCTGCCACATCGATTGGTTTGCTCGAAAGCACGGTCCCTAAACGAATTTTTTATTCACCAAAAAGTCCCTATTCGGTGTTAATGGTGTTGCTATGGTAGCGACTATGGAAGGGGATGCGCAGTGGGTGAAAGTCGTGAAAATCGAAATTTTGATCAACGTAGGCGTGCATGTTTTTTTCTTCATTGAAACGTCAATTTTTTAAACGATGCATCATCAACTGAAAAAATTGTAACGGACAGTGGTGCAGGATTGTTGGGGTATTAAATGTGTGACAAAGTTAGGTGGTACTTGTGAAGTGTGCTTGCTGGTGAGTACCGATTGGAATCTACACAATAATTAACGGTGAAGCTGGAATTCCTAGTGGCTATAATGTGAAGATGGATTCGTATTCATTCCAAGATCAAGATGGAAGGATGCATAGGTGGCACAGTACTCACGGTCCGCTAGTGTTCGTGAGTTATTTGCCGTCAACGCTGACGGTGCCATCTCTCCTACTTAGAGACACTAGTCTTTTCCTTGTCGTTGGCTTTTGTTTGTGCACCTTTTCAATCCGGACTGAAATTCTGTTACCGGTAACAATAATTATATATCTTTCTCTTTCTCTTTTTCAGCATTCCATCTTCATCAACGACGACCCTACCGGACTGATGAGATGACGATGATGATAAGATGCTGTAAAATTTATCCTCTCTGACGAAGGAATCACAGCCTTTGGACAACATTGATGACCTATGGACTACATCTTCACACGTGCCATAATGCTACACGTGTTAGTACGGTAAGTTGTTTCTGATTTAGGCGCAATTTAAGACAGAAACTAAAACTTTTCTTTTTTTTAAGGAATCACCCAGAAGAACGACGTGGAGTCTTTTTTCCCGGACGGATAACGCTGGCTGAAAAAACTCCCAGATTGACGATTGACGCAAATTCCGTTTGAAAACCTTCTGGCCGACCTCATAAGCTGATGCAAACTTCTTCAACTGTAAGTTGTACACTTTTCTATGCTCCTCCAACTTATCTTCTATAGTGGTCCCTCGCTTCGATGGAAAGTTCACCTTCATCCCTCTCCAGACGATGAAGGAATACAACGCCGTGTTGTTCATTTCCTTCACCTAGGGTATCCTAGTGTCCCACACTCGCTGGTTTAATTACATGTAGATGCGTAGGCATGCATTGATTTGCTTGGACTGGACTTGCTACGTATACAAGATGTTAGAAGTTTTTTTTTATTATTATAGTCACTTTAACGCTCTTGGGTCATTCGTGACTTGTCCGGAGGTGAGATTTGAACTCGTGACTTTGGCGTGAGAGGTATGGATGCTAACCACTACGCCGGGGTCGCCCCATAGATGGAGATCAGATTATTTACCTACTAGATCACCCAAGACTAATTCAATATCTGTAGTATCGAAACATGTCCAAACAGATTCAAAGTGTCTATGTGGCTCATGACAACCTATTTTCGTGTATGCCAAATGTTCTAGGCTTTCCATATCGATATTTCGATACTATAGATATTATCCCAGTCTTTGTTGATCTAGTAAAACAAATCATCTGAACTGCAGTACGATTTGGAGAGCCTAAATCATCTGGTATACGTGGGAATAAATAAGCATTATCCATATAGACACTATGATTATGTTTGGACATATTTTGATACTACAGACTTTATCCCAGTCGTGACAAACTTGGCACCGTTCGCGTGATTCCGGTGGTAAATGATGTAACGGGACGGAATTGATTTGAATTGAGGAGGGTTAGCCATGATGGTTACCTATTATGTTTGGTGAAATATTTATTGATTTGTTTTCCAAATACTGTACGTAGGAATTTTAAGAAATGCACTATTGTACAGACGCCTTTAATTAAATACAACTTAAATAACCAACAACCAGGGATGTGGAGTCAGAATCGGAAGCATTTTTTGAGCATCAGGTGTCCAAGTTGGAGTCGAAGAAATAGTAACACCTGAGCAATGTTGACTGTCGCACCACTCGTTTAAACAGCATCTTGACTACCGAAGGTACAACGTTCTTTACTTATATAGCGCAACGCAACAGCCAAAGGTGCTACGTAAAGAGGGTTTTTGGGATAAGAGAAAAACATATTCAAAACCAACGACCTTGGCAACCTATGCCTAGGTGGTTTCTAGCAACACTGCCATTTCAATCAAGACATGCGTTGCTCGATTGGTTCTGGCTTTGACAGTTGAGTAAAATCAACCAGTCCGCTTCTCTCTTATCCTAGACACTCTCTAAAGCTACGAAAAGCTCCAATCTTGGTGTAGTTATTTGTTTCAAAGGTGTGACCTTCGACCTTCCATTTCTTCACGTAAGAGCTAGGTTATTTACTCGCAGATTAATGCATTGTCATTGTGCACCAGGTTTATCGTTAAACTTACGTGATTGGGTTGACGTTTTGGCAATAAGCTCAAACGAAAGGTCGTCATCTGAAATTTATTGTTGTTACGTTCTAATTTCTTGGATTTATCTTAAACGTCACACTGATCAATGGCCCAATCTGAAATTAAAATCCGGGAAATATGATACCACTCTTTTAACTAGCTAGCTACTATAAGTGAATGGTAAATTTTGAGGTAGCTAACTAACAAGCTAAAAGGAGCACATATGTGATAAGCCCTCGTTAAATGTACTGAAAAGTCACCTCTATTACTAATTTCGATCGAAACCGATTTTCAGTTTCAATCAAAATCATCATTAGGGGTGATTTTTCAGTACCTTTAAACTCCAACCACATTCCCTGCCAATCACATATGTGCTCCTGCCCTAGCTCCTATCAATCTAGCTGATTTTTTTTTTCTACAAAAATTGGTACTACTACTCTGAAATGCAACGATCGAGCTCACGGTAGTGGTCCTTCGAACTCCATAAACAAAAAGCATTCTGCCACATCGATTGGTTTGCTCGAAAGCACGGTCCCTAAACGAATTTTTTATTCACCAAAAAGTCCCTATTCGGTGTTAATGGTGTTGCTATGGTAGCGACTATGGAAGGGGATGCGCAGTGGGTGAAAGTCGTGAAAATCGAAATTTTGATCAACGTAGGCGTGCATGTTTTTTTCTTCATTGAAACGTCAATTTTTTAAACGATGCATCATCAACTGAAAAAATTGTAACGGACAGTGGTGCAGGATTGTTGGGGTATTAAATGTGTGACAAAGTTAGGTGGTACTTGTGAAGTGTGCTTGCTGGTGAGTACCGATTGGAATCTACACAATAATTAACGGTGAAGCTGGAATTCCTAGTGGCTATAATGTGAAGATGGATTCGTATTCATTCCAAGATCAAGATGGAAGGATGCATAGGTGGCACAGTACTCACGGTCCGCTAGTGTTCGTGAGTTATTTGCCGTCAACGCTGACGGTGCCATCTCTCCTACTTAGAGACACTAGTCTTTTCCTTGTAGTTGGCTTTTGTTTGTGCACCTTTTCAATCCGGACTGAAATTCTGTTACCGGTAACAATAATTATATATCTTTCTCTTTCTCTTTTTCAGCATTCCATCTTCATCAACGACGACCCTACCGGACTGATGAGATGACGATGATGATAAGATGCTGTAAAATTTATCCTCTCTGACGAAGGAATCACAGCCTTTGGACAACATTGATGACCTATGGACTACATCTTCACACGTGCCATAATGCTACACGTGTTAGTACGGTAAGTTGTTTCTGATTTAGGCGCAATTTAAGACAGAAACTAAAACTTTTCTTTTTTTTAAGGAATCACCCAGAAGAACGACGTGGAGTCTTTTTTCCCGGACGGATAACGCTGGCTGAAAAAACTCCCAGATTGACGATTGACGCAAATTCCGTTTGAAAACCTTCTGGCCGACCTCATAAGCTGATGCAAACTTCTTCAACTGTAAGTTGTACACTTTTCTATGCTCCTCCAACTTATCTTCTATAGTGGTCCCTCGCTTCGATGGAAAGTTCACCTTCATCCCTCTCCAGACGATGAAGGAATACAACGCCGTGTTGTTCATTTCCTTCACCTAGGGTATCCTAGTGTCCCACACTTGCTAGTTTAATTACATGTAGATGCGTAGGCATGCGTTGATTTGCTTGGACTGGACTTGCTACGTATACAAGATGTTATAAGTTTTTTTTATTATTATTATAGTCACTTCAACGCTCTTGGGTCATTCGTGACTTGTCCGGAGGTGAGATTTGAACTCGTGACTTTGGCGTGAGAGGTATGGATGCTAACCACTACGCCGGGGTCGCCCCATAGATGGAGATCAGATTATTTTTCTACTAGATCACCCAAGACTAATTCAATATCTGTAGTATCGAAACATGTCCAAACAGATTCAAAGTGTCTATGTGGCTCATGACAACCTATTTTCGTGTATGCCAAATGTTCTAGGCTTTTCATATCGATATTTCGATACTATAGATATTATCCCAGTCTTTGTTGATCTAGTAAAACAAATCATCTGAACTGCAGTACGATTTGGAGAGCCTAAATCATCTGGTATACGTGGGAATAAATAAGCATTATCCATATAGACACTATGATTCTGTTTGGACATATTTTGATACTACAGACTTTATCCCAGTCGTGACAAACTTGGCACCGTTCGCGTGATTCCGGTGGTAAATGATGTAACGGGACGGAATTGATTTGAATTGAGGAGGGTTAGCCATGATGGTTACCTATTATGTTTGGTGAAATATTTATTGATTTGTTTTCCAAATACTGTACGTAGGAATTTTAAGAAATGCACTATTGTACAGACGCCTTTAATTAAATACAACTTAAATAACCAACAACCAGGGATGTGGAGTCAGAATCGGAAGCATTTTTTGAGCATCAGGTGTCCAAGTTGGAGTCGAAGAAATAGTAACACCTGAGCAATGTTGACTGTCGCACCACTCGTTTAAACAGCATCTTGACTACCGAAGGTACGACGTTCTTTACTTATATAGCGCAACGCAACAGCCAAAGGTGCTACGTAAAGAGGGTTTTTGGGATAAGAGAAAAACATATTCAAAACCAACGACCTTGGCAACCTATGCCTAGGTGGTTTCTAGCAACACTGCCATTTCAATCAAGACATGCGTTGCTCGATTGGTTCTGGCTTTGACAGTTGAGTAAAATCAACCAGTCCGCTTCTCTCTTATCCTAGACACTCTCTAAAGCTACGAAAAGCTCCAATCTTGGTGTAGTTATTTGTTTCAAAGGTGTGACCTTCGACCTTCCATTTCTTCACGTAAGAGCTAGGTTATTTACTCGCAGATTAATGCATTGTCATTGTGCACCAGGTTTATCGTTAAACTTACGTGATTGGGTTGACGTTTTGGCAATAAGCTCAAACGAAAGGTCGTCATCTGAAATTTATTGTTGTTACGTTCTAATTTCTTGGATTTATCTTAAACGTCAAACTGATCAATGGCCCAATCTGAAATTAAAATCCGGGAAATATGATACCACTCTTTTAACTAGCTAGCTACTATAAGTGAATGGTAAATTTTGAGGTAGCTAACTAACAAGCTAAAAGTGGCACATATGTGATAAGCCCTCGTTAAATGTACTGAAAAGTCACCTCTATTACTAATTTCGATCGAAACCGATTTTCAGTTTCAATCAAAATCATCATTAGGGGTGATTTTTCAGTACCTTTAAACTCCAACCACATTCCCTGCCAATCACATATGTGCTCCTGCCCTAGCTCCTATCAATCTAGCTGATTTTTTTTTCTACAAAAATTAGTACTATATCTAAAGCCTATCACTACTACTCTGAAATGCAACGATCGAGCTCACGGTAGTGGTCCTTCGAACTCCATAAACAAAAAGATCTTCGATGATAGCATTCTGCCACATCGATTGGTTTGCTCGAAAGCACGGTCCCTAAACGAATTTTTTATTCACCAAAAAGTCCCTATTCGGTGTTAATGGTGTTGCTATGGTAGCGACTATGGAAGGGGATGCGCAGTGGGTGAAAGTCGTGAAAATCGAAATTTTGATCAACGTAGGCGTGCATGTTTTTTTCTTCATTGAAACGTCAATTTTTTAAACGATGCATCATCAACTGAAAAAATTGTAACGGACAGTGGTGCAGGATTGTTGGGGTATTAAATGTGTGCCAAAGTTAGGTGGTACTTGTGAAGTGTGCTTGCTGGTGAGTACCGATTGGAATCTACACAATAATTAACGGTGAAGCTGGAATTCCTAGTGGCTATAATGTGAAGATGGATTCGTATTCATTCCAAGATCAAGATGGAAGGATGCATAGGTGGCACAGTACTCACGGTCCGCTAGTGTTCGTGAGTTATTTGCCGTCAACGCTGACGGTGCCATCTCTCCTACTTAGAGACACTAGTCTTTTCCTTGTCGTTGGCTTTTGTTTGTGCACCTTTTCAATCCGGACTGAAATTCTGTTACCGGTAACAATAATTATATATCTTTCTCTTTCTCTTTTTCAGCATTCCATCTTCATCAACGACGACCCTACCGGACTGATGAGATGACGATTATGATAAGATGCTGTAAAATTTATCCTCTCTGACGAAGGAATCACAGCCTTTGGACAACATTGATGACCTATGGACTACATCTTCACACGTGCCATAATGCTACACGTGTTAGTACGGTAAGTTGTTTCTGATTTAGGCGAAATTTAAGACAGAAACTAAAACTTTTCTTTTTTTTAAGGAATCACCCAGAAGAACGACGTGGAGTCTTTTTTCCCGGACGAATAACGCTGGCTGAAAAAACTCCCAGATTGACGATTGACGCAAATTCCGTTTGAAAACCTTCTGGCCGACCTCATAAGCTGATGCAAACTTCTTGAACTGTAAGTTGTACACTTTTCTATGCTCCTCCAACTTATCTTCTATAGTGGTCCCACGCTTCGATGGAAAGTTCACCTTCATCCCTCTCCAGACGATGAAGGAATACAACGCCGTGTTGTTCATTTCCTTCACCTAGGGTATCCTAGTGTCCCACACTTGCTGGTTTAATTACATGTAGATGCGTAGGCATGCGTTGATTTGCTTGGACTGGACTTGCTACGTATACAAGATGTTATAAGTTTTTTTTATTATTATTATAGTCACTTTAACGCTCTTGGGTCATTCGTGACTTGTCCGGAGGTGAGATTTGAACTCGTGACTTTGGCGTGAGAGGTATGGATGCTAACCACTACGCCGGGGTCGCCCCATAGATGGAGATCAGATTATTTTTCTACTAGATCACCCAAGACTAATTCAATATCTGTAGTATCGAAACATGTCCAAACAGATTCAAAGTGTCTATGTGGCTCATGACAACCTATTTTCGTGTATGCCAAATGTTCTAGGCTTTCCATATCGATATTTCGATACTATAGATATTATCCCAGTCTTTGTTGATCTAGTAAAACAAATCATCTGAACTGCAGTACGATTTGGAGAGCCTAAATCATCTGGTATACGTGGGAATAAATAAGCATTATCCATATAGACACTATGATTCTGTTTGGACATATTTTGATACTACAGACTTTATCCCAGTCGTGACAAACTTGGCACCGTTCGCGTGATTCCGGTGGTAAATGATGTAACGGGACGGAATTGATTTGAATTGAGGAGGGTTAGCCATGATGGTTACCTATTATGTTTGGTGAAATATTTATTGATTTGTTTTCCAAATACTGTACGTAGGAATTTTAAGAAATGCACTATTGTACAGACGCCTTTAATTAAATACAACTTAAATAACCAACAACCAGGGATGTGGAGTCAGAATCGGAAGCATTTTTTGAGCATCAGGTGTCCAAGTTGGAGTCGAAGAAATAGTAACACCTGAGCAATGTTGACTGTCGCACCACTCGTTTAAACAGCATCTTGACTACCGAAGGTACGACGTTCTTTACTTATATAGCGCAACGCAACAGCCAAAGGTGCTACGTAAAGAGGGTTTTTGGGATAAGAGAAAAACATATTCAAAACCAACGACCTTGGCAACCTATGCCTAGGTGGTTTCTAGCAACACTGCCATTTCAATCAAGACATGCGTTGCTCGATTGGTTCTGGCTTTGACAGTTGAGTAAAATCAACCAGTCCGCTTCTCTCTTATCCTAGACACTCTCTAAAGCTACGAAAAGCTCCAATCTTGGTGTAGTTATTTGTTTCAAAGGTGTGACCTTCGACCTTCCATTTCTTCACGTAAGAGCTAGGTTATTTACTCGCAGATTAATGCATTGTCATTGTGCACCAGGTTTATCGTTAAACTTACGTGATTGGGTTGACGTTTTGGCAATAAGTTCAAACGAAAGGTCGTCATCTGAAATTTATTGTTGTTACGTTCTAATTTCTTGGATTTATCTTAAACGTCAAACTGATCAATGGCCCAATCTGAAATTAAAATCCGGGAAATATGATACTACTCTTTTAACTAGCTAGCTACTATAAGTGAATGGTAAATTTTGAGGTAGCTAACTAACAAGCTAAAAGTGGCACATATGTGATAAGCCCTCGTTAAATGTACTGAAAAGTCACCTCTATTACTAATTTCGATCGAAACCGATTTTCAGTTTCAATCAAAATCATCATTAGGGGTGATTTTTCAGTACCTTTAAACTCCAACCACATTCCCTGCCAATCACATATGTGCTCCTGCCCTAGCTCCTATCAATCTAGCTGATTTTTTTTTTCTACAAAAATTGGTACTATATCTAAAGCCTATCACTACTACTCTGAAATGCAACGATCGAGCTCACGGTAGTGGTCCTTCGAACTCCATAAACAAAAAGCATTCTGCCACATCGATTGGTTTGCTCGAAAGCACGGTCCCTAAACGAATTTTTTATTCACCAAAAAGTCCCTATTCGGTGTTAATGGTGTTGCTATGGTAGCGACTATGGAAGGGGATGCGCAGTGGGTGAAAGTCGTGAAAATCGAAATTTTGATCAACGTAGGCGTGCATGTTTTTTTCTTCATTGAAACGTCAATTTTTTAAACGATGCATCATCAACTGAAAAAATTGTAACGGACAGTGGTGCAGGATTGTTGGGGTATTAAATGTGTGACAAAGTTAGGTGGTACTTGTGAAGTGTGCTTGCTGGTGAGTACCGATTGGAATCTACACAATAATTAACGGTGAAGCTGGAATTCCTAGTGGCTATAATGTGAAGATGGATTCGTATTCATTCCAAGATCAAGATGGAAGGATGCATAGGTGGCACAGTACTCACGGTCCGCTAGTGTTCGTGAGTTATTTGCCGTCAACGCTGACGGTGCCATCTCTCCTACTTAGAGACACTAGTCTTTTCCTTGTCGTTGGCTTTTGTTTGTGCACCTTTTCAATCCGGACTGAAATTCTGTTACCGGTAACAATAATTATATATCTTTCTCTTTCTCTTTTTCAGCATTCCATCTTCATCAACGACGACCCTACCGGACTGATGAGATGACGATGATGATAAGATGCTGTAAAATTTATCCTCTCTGACGAAGGAATCACAGCCTTTGGACAACATTGATGACCTATGGACTACATCTTCACACGTGCCATAATGCTACACGTGTTAGTACGGTAAGTTGTTTCTGATTTAGGCGCAATTTAAGACAGAAACTAAAACTTTTCTTTTTTTTAAGGAATCACCCAGAAGAACGACGTGGAGTCTTTTTTCCCGGACGGATAACGCTGGCTGAAAAAACTCCCAGATTGACGATTGACGCAAATTCCGTTTGAAAACCTTCTGGCCGACCTCATAAGCTGATGCAAACTTCTTGAACTGTAAGTTGTACACTTTTCTATGCTCCTCCAACTTATCTTCTATAGTGGTCCCTCGCTTCGATGGAAAGTTCACCTTCATCCCTCTCCAGACGATGAAGGAATACAACGCCGTGTTGTTCATTTCCTTCACCTAGGGTATCCTAGTGTCCCACACTCGCTGGTTTAATTACATGTAGATGCGTAGGCATGCATTGATTTGCTTGGACTGGACTTGCTACGTATACAAGATGTTAGAAGTTTTTTTTTATTATTATAGTCACTTTAACGCTCTTGGGTCATTCGTGACTTGTCCGGAGGTGAGATTTGAACTCGTGACTTTGGCGTGAGAGGTATGGATGCTAACCACTACGCCGGGGTCGCCCCATAGATGGAGATCAGATTATTTTTCTACTAGATCACCCAAGACTAATTCAATATCTGTAGTATCGAAACATGTCCAAACAGATTCAAAGTGTCTATGTGGCTCATGACAACCTATTTTCGTGTATGCCAAATGTTCTAGGCTTTCCATATCGATATTTCGATACTATAGATATTATCCCAGTCTTTGTTGATCTAGTAAAACAAATCATCTGAACTGCAGTACGATTTGGAGAGCCTAAATCATCTGGTATACGTGGGAATAAATAAGCATTATCCATATAGACACTATGATTATGTTTGGACATATTTTGATACTACAGACTTTATCCCAGTCGTGACAAACTTGGCACCGTTCGCGTGATTCCGGTGGTAAATGATGTAACGGGACGGAATTGATTTGAATTGAGGAGGGTTAGCCATGATGGTTACCTATTATGTTTGGTGAAATATTTATTGATTTGTTTTCCAAATACTGTACGTAGGAATTTTAAGAAATGCACTATTGTACAGACGCCTTTAATTAAATACAACTTAAATAACCAACAACCAGGGATGTGGAGTCAGAATCGGAAGCATTTTTTGAGCATCAGGTGTCCAAGTTGGAGTCGAAGAAATAGTAACACCTGAGCAATGTTGACTGTCGCACCACTCGTTTAAACAGCATCTTGACTACCGAAGGTACGACGTTCTTTACTTATATAGCGCAACGCAACAGCCAAAGGTGCTACGTAAAGAGGGTTTTTGGGATAAGAGAAAAACATATTCAAAACCAACGACCTTGGCAACCTATGCCTAGGTGGTTTCTAGCAACACTGCCATTTCAATCAAGACATGCGTTGCTCGATTGGTTCTGGCTTTGACAGTTGGGTAAAATCAACCAGTCCGCTTCTCTCTTATCCTAGACACTCTTTAAAGCTACGAAAAGCTCCAATCTTGGTGTAGTTTTTTGTTTCAAAGGTGTGACCTTCGACCTGCCATTTCTTCACGTAAGAGCTAGGTTATTTACTCGCAGATTAATGCATTGTCATTGTGCACCAGGTTTATCGTTAAACTTACGTGATTGGGTTGACGTTTTGGCAATAAGCTCAAACGAAAGGTCGTCATCTGAAATTTATTGTTGTTACGTTCTAATTTCTTGGATTTATCTTAAACGTCAAACTGATCAATGGCCCAATCTGAAATTAAAATCCGGGAAATATGATACCACTCTTTTAACTAGCTAGCTACTATAAGTGAATGGTAAATTTTGAGGTAGCTAACTAACAAGCTAAAAGGAGCACATATGTGATAAGCCCTCGTTAAATGTACTGAAAAGTCACCTCTATTACTAATTTCGATCGAAACCGATTTTCAGTTTCAATCAAAATCATCATTAGGGGTGATTTTTCAGTACCTTTAAACTCCAACCACATTCCCTGCCAATCACATATGTGCTCCTGCCCTAGCTCCTATCAATCTAGCTGATTTTTTTTTTCTACAAAAATTGGTACTATATCTAAAGCCTATCACTACTACTCTGAAATGCAACGATCGAGCTCACGGTAGTGGTCCTTCGAACTCCATAAACAAAAAGCATTCTGCCACATCGATTGGTTTGCTCGAAAGCACGGTCCCTAAACGAATTTTTTATTCACCAAAAAGTCCCTATTCGGTGTTAATGGTGTAGCTATGGTAGCGACTATGGAAGGGGATGCGCAGTGGGTGAAAGTCGTGAAAATCGAAATTTTGATCAACGTAGGCGTGCATGTTTTTTTCTTCATTGAAACGTCAATTTTTTAAACGATGCATCATCAACTGAAAAAATTGTAACGGACAGTGGTGCAGGATTGTTGGGGTATTAAATGTGTGACAAAGTTAGGTGGTACTTGTGAAGTGTGCTTGCTGGTGAGTACCGATTGGAATCTACACAATAATTAACGGTGAAGCTGGAATTCCTAGTGGCTATAATGTGAAGATGGATTCGTATTCATTCCAAGATCAAGATGGAAGGATGCATAGGTGGCACAGTACTCACGGTCCGCTAGTGTTCGTGAGTTATTTGCCGTCAACGCTGACGGTGCCATCTCTCCTACTTAGAGACACTAGTCTTTTCCTTGTCGTTGGCTTTTGTTTGTGCACCTTTTCAATCCGGACTGAAATTCTGTTACCGGTAACAATAATTATATATCTTTCTCTTTCTCTTTTTCAGCATTCCATCTTCATCAACGACGACCCTACCGGACTGATGAGATGACGATGATGATAAGATGCTGTAAAATTTATCCTCTCTGACGAAGGAATCACAGCCTTTGGACAACATTGATGACCTATGGACTACATCTTCACACGTGCCATAATGCTACACGTGTTAGTACGGTAAGTTGTTTCTGATTTAGGCGCAATTTAAGACAGAAACTAAAACTTTTCTTTTTTTTAAGGAATCACCCAGAAGAACGACGTGGAGTCTTTTTTCCCGGACGGATAACGCTGGCTGAAAAAACTCCCAGATTGACGATTGACGCAAATTCCGTTTGAAAACCTTCTGGCCGACCTCATAAGCTGATGCAAACTTCTTGAACTGTAAGTTGTACACTTTTCTATGCTCCTCCAACTTATCTTCTATAGTGGTCCCTCGCTTCGATGGAAAGTTCACCTTCATCCCTCTCCAGACGATGAAGGAATACAACGCCGTGTTGTTCATTTCCTTCACCTAGGGTATCCTAGTGTCCCACACTCGCTGGTTTAATTACATGTAGATGCGTAGGCATGCATTGATTTGCTTGGACTGGACTTGCTACGTATACAAGATGTTAGAAGTTTTTTTTTATTATTATAGTCACTTTAACGCTCTTGGGTCATTCGTGACTTGTCCGGAGGTGAGATTTGAACTCGTGACTTTGGCGTGAGAGGTATGGATGCTAACCACTACGCCGGGGTCGCCCCATAGATGGAGATCAGATTATTTTTCTACTAGATCACCCAAGACTAATTCAATATCTGTAGTATCGAAACATGTCCAAACAGATTCAAAGTGTCTATGTGGCTCATGACAACCTATTTTCGTGTATGCCAAATGTTCTAGGCTTTCCATATCGATATTTCGATACTATAGATATTATCCCAGTCTTTGTTGATCTAGTAAAACAAATCATCTGAACTGCAGTACGATTTGGAGAGCCTAAATCATCTGGTATACGTGGGAATAAATAAGCATTATCCATATAGACACTATGATTATGTTTGGACATATTTTGATACTACAGACTTTATCCCAGTCGTGACAAACTTGGCACCGTTCGCGTGATTCCGGTGCTAAATGATGTAACGGGACGGAATTGATTTGAATTGAGGAGGGTTAGCCATGATGGTTACCTATTATGTTTTGTGAAATATTTATTGATTTGTTTTCCAAATACTGTACGTAGGAATTTTAAGAAATGCACTATTGTACAGACGCCTTTCATTAAATACAACTTAAATAACCAACAACCAGGGATGTGGAGTCAGAATCGGAAGCATTTTTTGAGCATCAGGTGTCCAAGTTGGAGTCGAAGAAATAGTAACACCTGAGCAATGTTGACTGTCGCACCACTCGTTTAAACAGCATCTTGACTACCGAAGGTACGACGTTCTTTACTTATATAGCGCAACGCAACAGCCAAAGGTGCTACGTAAAGAGGGTTTTTGGGATAAGAGAAAAACATATTCAAAACCAACGACCTTGGCAACCTATGACTACATCTTCACACGTGCCATAATGCTACACGTGTTAAGACAGAAACTAAAACTTTTCTTTTTTTTAAGGAATCACCCAGAAGAACGACGTGGAGTCTTTTTTCCCGGACGGATAACGCTGGCTGAAAAAACTCCCAGATTGACGATTGACGCAAATTCCGTTTGAAAACCTTCTGGCCGACCTCATAAGCTGATGCAAACTTCTTGAACTGTAAGTTGTACACTTTTCTATGCTCCTCCAACTTATCTTCTATAGTGGTCCCTCGCTTCGATGGAAAGTTCACCTTCATCCCTCTCCAGACGATGAAGGAATACAACGCCGTGTTGTTCATTTCCTTCACCTAGGGTATCCTAGTGTCCCACACTCGCTGGTTTAATTACATGTAGATGCGTAGGCATGCATTTATTTGCTTGGACTGGACTTGCTACGTATACAAGATGTTAGAAGTTTTTTTTTATTATTATAGTCACTTTAACGCTCTTGGGTCATTCGTGACTTGTCCGGAGGTGAGATTTGAACTCGTGACTTTGGCGTGAGAGGCATGGATGCTAACCACTACGCCGGGGTCGCCCCATAGATGGAGATCAGATTATTTTTCTACTAGATCACCCAAGACTAATTCAATATCTGTAGTATCGAAACATGTCCAAACAGATTCAAAGTGTCTATGTGGCTCATGACAACCTATTTTCGTGTATGCCAAATGTTCTAGGCTTTCCATATCGATATTTCGATACTATAGATATTATCCCAGTCTTTGTTGATCTAGTAAAACAAATCATCTGAACTGCAGTACGATTTGGAGAGCCTAAATCATCTGGTATACGTGGGAATAAATAAGCATTATCCATATAGACACTATGATTATGTTTGGACATATTTTGATACTACAGACTTTATCCCAGTCGTGACAAACTTGGCACCGTTCGCGTGATTCCGGTGGTAAATGATGTAACGGGACGGAATTGATTTGAATTGAGGAGGGTTAGCCATGATGGTTACCTATTATGTTTGGTGAAATATTTATTGATTTGTTTTCCAAATACTGTACGTAGGAATTTTAAGAAATGCACTATTGTACAGACGCCTTTAATTAAATACAACTTAAATAACCAACAACCAGGGATGTGGAGTCAGAATCGGAAGCATTTTTTGAGCATCAGGTGTCCAAGTTGGAGTCGAAGAAATAGTAACACCTGAGCAATGTTGACTGTCGCACCACTCGTTTAAACAGCATCTTGACTACCGAAGGTACGACGTTCTTTACTTATATAGCGCAACGCAACAGCCAAAGGTGCTACGTAAAGAGGGTTTTTGGGATAAGAGAAAAACATATTCAAAACCAACGACCTTGGCAACCTATGCCTAGGTGGTTTCTAGCAACACTGCCATTTCAATCAAGACATGCGTTGCTCGATTGGTTCTGGCTTTGACAGTTGAGTAAAATCAACCAGTCCGCTTCTCTCTTATCCTAGACACTCTCTAAAGCTACGAAAAGCTCCAATCTTGGTGTAGTTATTTGTTTCAAAGGTGTGACCTTCGACCTTCCATTTCTTCACGTAAGAGCTAGGTTATTTACTCGCAGATTAATGCATTGTCATTGTGCACCAGGTTTATCGTTAAACTTACGTGATTGGGTTGACGTTTTGGCAATAAGCTCAAACGAAAGGTCGTCATCTGAAATTTATTGTTGTTCTAATTTCTTGGATTTATCTTAAGCGTCAAACTGATCAATGGCCCAATCTGAAATATGATACCACTCTTTTAACTAGCTAGCTACTATAAGTGAATGGTAAATTTTGAGGTAGCTAACTAACAAGCTAAAAGGAGCACATATGTGATAAGCCCTCGTTAAATGTACTGAAAAGTCACCTCTATTACTAATTTCGATCGAAACCGATTTTCAGTTTCAATCAAAATCATCATTAGGGGTGATTTTTCAGTACCTTTAAACTCCAACCACATTCCCTGCCAATCACATATGTGCTCCTGCCCTAGCTCCTATCAATCTAGCTGATTTTTTTTTTCTACAAAAATTGGTACTATATCTAAAGCCTATCACTACTACTCTGAAATGCAACGATCGAGCTCACGGTAGTGGTCCTTCGAACTCCATAAACAAAAAGATCTTCGATGATAGCATTCTGCCACATCGATTGGTTTGCTCGAAAGCACGGTCCCTAAACGAATTTTTTATTCACCAAAAAGTCCCTATTCGGTGTTAATGGTGTTGCTATGGTAGCGACTATGGAAGGGGATGCGCAGTGGGTGAAAGTCGTGAAAATCGAAATTTTGATCAACGTAGGCGTGCATGTTTTTTTCTTCATTGAAACGTCAATTTTTTAAACGATGCATCATCAACTGAAAAAATTGTAACGGACAGTGGTGCAGGATTGTTGGGGTATTAAATGTGTGACAAAGTTAGGTGGTACTTGTGAAGTGTGCTTGCTGGTGAGTACCGATTGGAATCTACACAATAATTAACGGTGAAGCTGGAATTCCTAGTGGCTATAATGTGAAGATGGATTCGTATTCATTCCAAGATCAAGATGGAAGGATGCATAGGTGGCACAGTACTCACGGTCCGCTAGTGTTCGTGAGTTATTTGCCGTCAACGCTGACGGTGCCATCTCTCCTACTTAGAGACACTAGTCTTTTCCTTGTCGTTGGCTTTTGTTTGTGCACCTTTTCAATCCGGACTGAAATTCTGTTACCGGTAACAATAATTATATATCTTTCTCTTTCTCTTTTTCAGCATTCCATCTTCATCAACGACGACCCTACCGGACTGATGAGATGACGATGATGATAAGATGCTGTAAAATTTATCCTCTCTGACGAAGGAATCACAGCCTTTGGACAACATTGATGACCTATGGACTACATCTTCACACGTGCCATAATGCTACACGTGTTAGTACGGTAAGTTGTTTCTGATTTAGGCGCAATTTAAGACAGAAACTAAAACTTTTCTTTTTTTTAAGGAATCACCCAGAAGAACGACGTGGAGTCTTTTTTCCCGGACGGATAACGCTGGCTGAAAAAACTCCCAGATTGACGATTGACGCAAATTCCGTTTGAAAACCTTCTGGCCGACCTCATAAGCTGATGCAAACTTCTTGAACTGTAAGTTGTACACTTTTCTATGCTCCTCCAACTTATCTTCTATAGTGGTCCCTCGCTTCGATGGAAAGTTCACCTTCATCCCTCTCCAGACGATGAAGGAATACAACGCCGTGTTGTTCATTTCCTTCACCTAGGGTATCCTAGTGTCCCACACTCGCTGGTTTAATTACATGTAGATGCGTAGGCATGCATTGATTTGCTTGGACTGGACTTGCTACGTATACAAGATGTTAGAAGTTTTTTTTTATTATTATAGTCACTTTAACGCTCTTGGGTCATTCGTGACTTGTCCGGAGGTGAGATTTGAACTCGTGACTTTGGCGTGAGAGGTATGGATGCTAACCACTACGCCGGGGTCGCCCCATAGATGGAGATCAGATTATTTTTCTACTAGATCACCCAAGACTAATTCAATATCTGTAGTATCGAAACATGTCCAAACAGATTCAAAGTGTCTATGTGGCTCATGACAACCTATTTTCGTGTATGCCAAATGTTCTAGGCTTTCCATATCGATATTTCGATACTATAGATATTATCCCAGTCTTTGTTGATCTAGTAAAACAAATCATCTGAACTGCAGTACGATTTGGAGAGCCTAAATCATCTGGTATACGTGGGAATAAATAAGCATTATCCATATAGACACTATGATTATGTTTGGACATATTTTGATACTACAGACTTTATCCCAGTCGTGACAAACTTGGCACCGTTCGCGTGATTCCGGTGCTAAATGATGTAACGGGACGGAATTGATTTGAATTGAGGAGGGTTAGCCATGATGGTTACCTATTATGTTTTGTGAAATATTTATTGATTTGTTTTCCAAATACTGTACGTAGGAATTTTAAGAAATGCACTATTGTACAGACGCCTTTCATTAAATACAACTTAAATAACCAACAACCAGGGATGTGGAGTCAGAATCGGAAGCATTTTTTGAGCATCAGGTGTCCAAGTTGGAGTCGAAGAAATAGTAACACCTGAGCAATGTTGACTGTCGCACCACTCGTTTAAACAGCATCTTGACTACCGAAGGTACGACGTTCTTTACTTATATAGCGCAACGCAACAGCCAAAGGTGCTACGTAAAGAGGGTTTTTGGGATAAGAGAAAAACATATTCAAAACCAACGACCTTGGCAACCTATGACTACATCTTCACACGTGCCATAATGCTACACGTGTTAAGACAGAAACTAAAACTTTTCTTTTTTTTAAGGAATCACCCAGAAGAACGACGTGGAGTCTTTTTTCCCGGACGGATAACGCTGGCTGAAAAAACTCCCAGATTGACGATTGACGCAAATTCCGTTTGAAAACCTTCTGGCCGACCTCATAAGCTGATGCAAACTTCTTGAACTGTAAGTTGTACACTTTTCTATGCTCCTCCAACTTATCTTCTATAGTGGTCCCTCGCTTCGATGGAAAGTTCACCTTCATCCCTCTCCAGACGATGAAGGAATACAACGCCGTGTTGTTCATTTCCTTCACCTAGGGTATCCTAGTGTCCCACACTCGCTGGTTTAATTACATGTAGATGCGTAGGCATGCATTTATTTGCTTGGACTGGACTTGCTACGTATACAAGATGTTAGAAGTTTTTTTTTATTATTATAGTCACTTTAACGCTCTTGGGTCATTCGTGACTTGTCCGGAGGTGAGATTTGAACTCGTGACTTTGGCGTGAGAGGCATGGATGCTAACCACTACGCCGGGGTCGCCCCATAGATGGAGATCAGATTATTTTTCTACTAGATCACCCAAGACTAATTCAATATCTGTAGTATCGAAACATGTCCAAACAGATTCAAAGTGTCTATGTGGCTCATGACAACCTATTTTCGTGTATGCCAAATGTTCTAGGCTTTCCATATCGATATTTCGATACTATAGATATTATCCCAGTCTTTGTTGATCTAGTAAAACAAATCATCTGAACTGCAGTACGATTTGGAGAGCCTAAATCATCTGGTATACGTGGGAATAAATAAGCATTATCCATATAGACACTATGATTATGTTTGGACATATTTTGATACTACAGACTTTATCCCAGTCGTGACAAACTTGGCACCGTTCGCGTGATTCCGGTGGTAAATGATGTAACGGGACGGAATTGATTTGAATTGAGGAGGGTTAGCCATGATGGTTACCTATTATGTTTGGTGAAATATTTATTGATTTGTTTTCCAAATACTGTACGTAGGAATTTTAAGAAATGCACTATTGTACAGACGCCTTTAATTAAATACAACTTAAATAACCAACAACCAGGGATGTGGAGTCAGAATCGGAAGCATTTTTTGAGCATCAGGTGTCCAAGTTGGAGTCGAAGAAATAGTAACACCTGAGCAATGTTGACTGTCGCACCACTCGTTTAAACAGCATCTTGACTACCGAAGGTACGACGTTCTTTACTTATATAGCGCAACGCTACAGCCAAAGGTGCTACGTAAAGAGGGTTTTTGGGATAAGAGAAAAACATATTCAAAACCAACGACCTTGGCAACCTATGCCTAGGTGGTTTCTAGCAACACTGCCATTTCAATCAAGACATGCGTTGCTCGATTGGTTCTGGCTTTGACAGTTGAGTAAAATCAACCAGTCCGCTTCTCTCTTATCCTAGACACTCTCTAAAGCTACGAAAAGCTCCAATCTTGGTGTAGTTATTTGTTTCAAAGGTGTGACCTTCGACCTTCCATTTCTTCACGTAAGAGCTAGGTTATTTACTCGCAGATTAATGCATTGTCATTGTGCACCAGGTTTATCGTTAAACTTACGTGATTGGGTTGACGTTTTGGCAATAAGCTCAAACGAAAGGTCGTCATCTGAAATTTATTGTTGTTCTAATTTCTTGGATTTATCTTAAGCGTCAAACTGATCAATGGCCCAATCTGAAATATGATACCACTCTTTTAACTAGCTAGCTACTATAAGTGAATGGTAAATTTTGAGGTAGCTAACTAACAAGCTAAAAGGAGCACATATGTGATAAGCCCTCGTTAAATGTACTGAAAAGTCACCTCTATTACTAATTTCGATCGAAACCGATTTTCAGTTTCAATCAAAATCATCATTAGGGGTGATTTTTCAGTACCTTTAAACTCCAACCACATTCCCTGCCAATCACATATGTGCTCCTGCCCTAGCTCCTATCAATCTAGCTGATTTTTTTTTTCTACAAAAATTGGTACTATATCTAAAGCCTATCACTACTACTCTGAAATGCAACGATCGAGCTCACGGTAGTGGTCCTTCGAACTCCATAAACAAAAAGATCTTCGATGATAGCATTCTGCCACATCGATTGGTTTGCTCGAAAGCACGGTCCCTAAACGAATTTTTTATTCACCAAAAAGTCCCTATTCGGTGTTAATGGTGTTGCTATGGTAGCGACTATGGAAGGGGATGCGCAGTGGGTGAAAGTCGTGAAAATCGAAATTTTGATCAACGTAGGCGTGCATGTTTTTTTCTTCATTGAAACGTCAATTTTTTAAACGATGCATCATCAACTGAAAAAATTGTAACGGACAGTGGTGCAGGATTGTTGGGGTATTAAATGTGTGACAAAGTTAGGTGGTACTTGTGAAGTGTGCTTGCTGGTGAGTACCGATTGGAATCTACACAATAATTAACGGTGAAGCTGGAATTCCTAGTGGCTATAATGTGAAGATGGATTCGTATTCATTCCAAGATCAAGATGGAAGGATGCATAGGTGGCACAGTACTCACGGTCCGCTAGTGTTCGTGAGTTATTTGCCGTCAACGCTGACGGTGCCATCTCTCCTACTTAGAGACACTAGTCTTTTCCTTGTCGTTGGCTTTTGTTTGTGCACCTTTTCAATCCGGACTGAAATTCTGTTACCGGTAACAATAATTATATATCTTTCTCTTTCTCTTTTTCAGCATTCCATCTTCATCAACGACGACCCTACCGGACTGATGAGATGACGATGATGATAAGATGCTGTAAAATTTATCCTCTCTGACGAAGGAATCACAGCCTTTGGACAACATTGATGACCTATGGACTACATCTTCACACGTGCCATAATGCTACACGTGTTAGTACGGTAAGTTGTTTCTGATTTAGGCGCAATTTAAGACAGAAACTAAAACTTTTCTTTTTTTTAAGGAATCACCCAGAAGAACGACGTGGAGTCTTTTTTCCCGGACGGATAACGCTGGCTGAAAAAACTCCCAGATTGACGATTGACGCAAATTCCGTTTGAAAACCTTCTGGCCGACCTCATAAGCTGATGCAAACTTCTTGAACTGTAAGTTGTACACTTTTCTATGCTCCTCCAACTTATCTTCTATAGTGGTCCCTCGCTTCGATGGAAAGTTCACCTTCATCCCTCTCCAGACGATGAAGGAATACAACGCCGTGTTGTTCATTTCCTTCACCTAGGGTATCCTAGTGTCCCACACTCGCTGGTTTAATTACATGTAGATGCGTAGGCATGCATTGATTTGCTTGGACTGGACTTGCTACGTATACAAGATGTTAGAAGTTTTTTTTTATTATTATAGTCACTTTAACGCTCTTGGGTCATTCGTGACTTGTCCGGAGGTGAGATTTGAACTCGTGACTTTGGCGTGAGAGGTATGGATGCTAACCACTACGCCGGGGTCGCCCCATAGATGGAGATCAGATTATTTTTCTACTAGATCACCCAAGACTAATTCAATATCTGTAGTATCGAAACATGTCCAAACAGATTCAAAGTGTCTATGTGGCTCATGACAACCTATTTTCGTGTATGCCAAATGTTCTAGGCTTTCCATATCGATATTTCGATACTATAGATATTATCCCAGTCTTTGTTGATCTAGTAAAACAAATCATCTGAACTGCAGTACGATTTGGAGAGCCTAAATCATCTGGTATACGTGGGAATAAATAAGCATTATCCATATAGACACTATGATTCTGTTTGGACATATTTTGATACTACAGACTTTATCCCAGTCGTGACAAACTTGGCACCGTTCGCGTGATTCCGGTGGTAAATGATGTAACGGGACGGAATTGATTTGAATTGAGGAGGGTTAGCCATGATGGTTACCTATTATGTTTGGTGAAATATTTATTGATTTGTTTTCCAAATACTGTACGTAGGAATTTTAAGAAATGCACTATTGTACAGACGCCTTTAATTAAATACAACTTAAATAACCAACAACCAGGGATGTGGAGTCAGAATCGGAAGCATTTTTTGAGCATCAGGTGTCCAAGTTGGAGTCGAAGAAATAGTAACACCTGAGCAATGTTGACTGTCGCACCACTCGTTTAAACAGCATCTTGACTACCGAAGGTACGACGTTCTTTACTTATATAGCGCAACGCAACAGCCAAAGGTAAAGAAGGTAAAGAGGGTTTTTGGGATAAGAGAAAAACATATTCAAAACCAACGACCTTGGCAACCTATGCCTAGGTGGTTTCTAGCAACACTGCCATTTCAATCAAGACATGCGTTGCTCGATTGGTTCTGGCTTTGACAGTTGAGTAAAATCAACCAGTCCGCTTCTCTCTTATCCTAGACACTCTCTAAAGCTACGAAAAACTCCAATCTTGGTGTAGTTATTTGTTTCAAAGGTGTGACCTTCGACCTTCCATTTCTTCACGTAAGAGCTAGGTTATTTACTCGCAGATTAATGCATTGTCATTGTGCACCAGGTTTATCGTTAAACTTACGTGATTGGGTTGACGTTTTGGCAATAAGCTCAAACGAAAGGTCGTCATCTGAAATTTATTGTTGTTACGTTCTAATTTCTTGGATTTATCTTAAACGTCAAACTGATCAATGGCCCAATCTGAAATTAAAATCCGGGAAATATGATACCACTCTTTTAACTAGCTAGCTACTATAAGTGAATGGTAAATTTTGAGGTAGCTAACTAACAAGCTAAAAGGAGCACATATGTGATAAGCCCTCGTTAAATGTACTGAAAAGTCACCTCTATTACTAATTTCGATCGAAACCGATTTTCAGTTTCAATCAAAATCATCATTAGGGGTGATTTTTCAGTACCTTTAAACTCCAACCACATTCCCTGCCAATCACATATGTGCTCCTGCCCTAGCTCCTATCAATCTAGCTGATTTTTTTTTCTACAAAAATTGGTACTATATCTAAAGCCTATCACTACTACTCTGAAATGCAACGATCGAGCTCACGGTAGTGGTCCTTCGAACTCCATAAACAAAAAGATCTTCGATGATAGCATTCTGCCACATCGATTGGTTTGCTCGAAAGCACGGTCCCTAAACGAATTTTTTATTCACCAAAAAGTCCCTATTCGGTGTTAATGGTGTTGCTATGGTAGCGACTATGGAAGGGGATGCGCAGTGGGTGAAAGTCGTGAAAATCGAAATTTTGATCAACGTAGGCGTGCATGTTTTTTTCTTCATTGAAACGTCAATTTTTTAAACGATGCATCATCAACTGAAAAAATTGTAACGGACAGTGGTGCAGGATTGTTGGGGTATTAAATGTGTGACAAAGTTAGGTGGTACTTGTGAAGTGTGCTTGCTGGTGAGTACCGATTGGAATCTACACAATAATTAACGGTGAAGCTGGAATTCCTAGTGGCTATAATGTGAAGATGGATTCGTATTCATTCCAAGATCAAGATGGAAGGATGCATAGGTGGCACAGTACTCACGGTCCGCTAGTGTTCGTGAGTTATTTGCCGTCAACGCTGACGGTGCCATCTCTCCTACTTAGAGACACTAGTCTTTTCCTTGTCGTTGGCTTTTGTTTGTGCACCTTTTCAATCCGGACTGAAATTCTGTTACCGGTAACAATAATTATATATCTTTCTCTTTCTCTTTTTCAGCATTCCATCTTCATCAACGACGACCCTACCGGACTGATGAGATGACGATGATGATAAGATGCTGTAAAATTTATCCTCTCTGACGAAGGAATCACAGCCTTTGGACAACATTGATGACCTATGGACTACATCTTCACACGTGCCATAATGCTACACGTGTTAGTACGGTAAGTTGTTTCTGATTTAGGCGCAATTTAAGACAGAAACTAAAACTTTTCTTTTTTTTAAGGAATCACCCAGAAGAACGACGTGGAGTCTTTTTTCCCGGACGGATAACGCTGGCTGAAAAAACTCCCAGATTGACGATTGACGCAAATTCCGTTTGAAAACCTTCTGGCCGACCTCATAAGCTGATGCAAACTTCTTGAACTGTAAGTTGTACACTTTTCTATGCTCCTCCAACTTATCTTCTATAGTGGTCCCTCGCTTCGATGGAAAGTTCACCTTCATCCCTCTCCAGACGATGAAGGAATACAACGCCGTGTTGTTCATTTCCTTCACCTAGGGTATCCTAGTGTCCCACACTCGCTGGTTTAATTACATGTAGATGCGTAGGCATGCATTGATTTGCTTGGACTGAACTTGCTACGTATACAAGATGTTAGAAGTTTTTTTTTTATTATTATAGTCACTTTAACGCTCTTGGGTCATTCGTGACTTGTCCGGAGGTGAGATTTGAACTCGTGACTTTGGCGTGAGAGGTATGGATGCTAACCACTACGCCGGGGTCGCCCCATAGATGGAGATCAGATTATTTTTCTACTAGATCACCCAAGACTAATTCAATATCTGTAGTATCGAAACATGTCCAAACAGATTCAAAGTGTCTATGTGGCTCATGACAACCTATTTTCGTGTATGCCAAATGTTCTAGGCTTTCCATATCGATATTATGATACTATAGATATTATCCCAGTCTTTGTTGATCTAGTAAAACAAATCATCTGAACTGCAGTACGATTTGGAGAGCCTAAATCATCTGGTATACGTGGGAATAAATAAGCATTATCCATATAGACACTATGATTCTGTTTGGACATATTTTGATACTACAGACTTTATCCCAGTCGTGACAAACTTGGCACCGTTCGCGTGATTCCGGTGGTAAATGATGTAACGGGACGGAATTGATTTGAATTTAGGAGGGTTAGCCATGATGGTTACCTATTATGTTTGGTGAAATATTTATTGATTTGTTTTCCAAATACTGTACGTAGGAATTTTAAGAAATGCACTATTGTACAGACGCCTTTAATTAAATACAACTTAAATAACCAACAACCAGGGATGTGGAGTCAGAATCGGAAGCATTTTTTGAGCATCAGGTGTCCAAGTTGGAGTCGAAGAAATAGTAACACCTGAGCAATGTTGACTGTCGCACCACTCGTTTAAACAGCATCTTGACTACCGAAGGTACGACGTTCTTTACTTATATAGCGCAACGCAACAGCCAAAGGTGCTACGTAAAGAGGGTTTTTGGGATAAGAGAAAAACATATTCAAAACCAACGACCTTGGCAACCTATGCCTAGGTGGTTTCTAGCAACACTGCCATTTCAATCAAGACATGCGTTGCTCGATTGGTTCTGGCTTTGACAGTTGAGTAAAATCAACCAGTCCGCTTCTCTCTTATCCTAGACACTCTCTAAAGCTACGAAAAGCTCCAATCTTGGTGTAGTTATTTGTTTCAAAGGTGTGACCTTCGACCTTCCATTTCTTCACGTAAGAGCTAGGTTATTTACTCGCAGATTAATGCATTGTCATTGTGCACCAGGTTTATCGTTAAACTTACGTGATTGGGTTGACGTTTTGTCAATAAGCTCAAACGAAAGGTCGTCATCTGAAATTTATTGTTGTTACGTTCTAATTTCTTGGATTTATCTTAAACGTCAAACTGATCAATGGCCCAATCTGAAATTAAAATCCGGGAAATATGATACCACTCTTTTAACTAGCTAGCATGTTAACTATAAGTGAATGGTAAATTTTGAGGTAGCTAACTAACAAGCTAAAAGGAGCACATATGTGATAAGCCCTCGTTAAATGTACTGAAAAGTCACCTCTATTTTTTTTTTTTTTTCCGTAAAAGTATTGTTTATTTCTTTGTTAAAACATTAATTTACACGTATTATTGTTCACAATCGATATAAAAATTTAGGGCACTAACATCTATTCTATCGTTAACAGAATTAACATAGTCGATGTACAATACAAAGATTTTCAAAATTTCGTTTCGTTTTCTTAGCCCTATGTTCAGAAGTTCTGGTCGAAGCAGATCCTCGATGGACAGCCTTTGCCAGCCGCCGAGTATCGCCGTAGTCCTCTGCTGTATGGAAGCCCATGCGTGCGCCACGCGGGGGCAGGCGCTGAACTTGTGCTGCAATGTTTCAACCGTAGCGTTGCAGTGCAAGCAGCTCTCGCCGTCTGCCCGTTGGATGATCTTCATCAACCTTCTATGCTCCGTCTTCTCGTTGATCAGCATATACAAGCTGCTCCGCTGGCTTGATGACAGTTGTTTCGACCCGATATTCGTCCATATATGTCTCCAGTTTGATCCAGGATATTTTCTCTCGACCCGTGGTATATCTGTCCGCTCCAGATGAACACGATGAATTTGGTCGCTGGAGGGGTGTTCTCGGATAAGTGGGGGCAGAAGTGGAATTTGTTGGGCTAACAGTTTAAGGCAAGGAAGATCTGCGGGAAGAGGAATTGCTTGGTTCAGAAGGGACTGATAGTAGGGAAGGGAGCCACTATCCTGTAAGTGACGGTTCACCAGAAGCGCTTTGCATTTGAGTGCCGGTAGCTGCAACTTTAGTCCGCCAGATGCTTTGTCTCGTGCCAATTGTTCCATAGGAACCCGCGCCGGTTGGCCGCGCCACAAGAAGGAACCCATGGTTGCTGTGATTTTCGCTGTGTGGACACAATATGGTGGAAGGATTGATGCCACGTACCAAATCCTTGCCGTGATATAGGTATTTAGCAAAATAACCTTCTGTTGAAGGTTAAGTCCCCTCATCGAGTGCAGCCACAAATGTTGAGCAAATTTGGTAACTTGAGCATCCCAATTAATCTTAGTCATTGCGCGGATTGAGTTAGTGAAATAAATGCCAAGAATCTTCACCGTTTCTACTGTTTGCAACCATGGCACATTCAGTGGATCTCCATCAATGTGCCCGACGTTGATTGCAACAGTTTTCAATCTATTGAGCTTTGCGCCGGCGGCACGTTCAAAACGTCCGAACAGGTCATTGATGCGCTCAATCACGCGTGTATTGGTAACTATAACAGACACATCATCTGCGTAAGCCACCACGAGATCGGGGCCGACGAGTCGCTCCAGTTGTTGCAGAAACGGATGAAGGTAGATGACGAACAGTATCATAGACAAAGGGTCCCCCTGGCGAACCGAACGTTCGATGGCAAAGCTCTGCGAGAGATGCCCGTTGACCAGCAGGCGAGACGAAGATTGTCCGGCAATACGAGCCAGTAAACCGACGAAGGCTGGGTTTATCCCCAAATGCCGCATCGTTCCATAGAGAAATGACTGGGACACTCGATCGAAAGCGTGATCGAGATCGTAGCTTATTAGTTTCCCTCTCCGCTTCCTCGCTATCAGCTCTGCAATGCGATCCTTCAGAGAAAGAGTTGCTTGAAAAATTGAGTGCCCTTCGTTAGAGCACTTCTGCGCATCGCTCAAAACCGGGTACGACCTCAACACAATCTCCAAACGAGATTTGAGTATACGGCTGAGGATTTTGTAGTCTGCGTTTAGAAGGCTGATCGGTCGGTATCCTCGTGCCGTGTTTACAGTTCCTCTCTTTCGTACAAGCACGATCACTCCGTTGACGAACTCAGCGGGGAGCTCCGTGGTCATAGCTTCGTTTAAAACGAGATTTAACTCTCGGTGGATGACATCGAACGTACGTTGGTAAAATTCGACGGGAAGCCCGTCGCTGCCAGCAGCCTTCCTTTTAGCCGATGTGCGAATAGATGACATTATTTCTGCTGTTGTTATTTCAGCCATACACGCCTCGTTTCGCTCGTCGCTTTCTGGAATCACTCGTTCGCAGTGGAAAGAAGATTGTGCCTCCTCGCTCTCGTCTGACGCTGTGTAAAGCTCTCTGAAGTAGTTTAGCAGGTGGTTTTCAATTGTTTCGGAGCTGTTTAGAGTCTCGCCGTTCTCGATACCCAGCTCTGTTATGACGGTTTTTTTCCTTCGCCTCTCGCCAAGCTGGAACGTGCTGATATTTTCCCCCGCGATGAATGTATCGTTGATACGCATAAAGTGCTGGGAAAACATTCGCTGGTGAGTAAGCATCTGCGCTTTCACACGGTTGATCGTAGCCAACATCGTTGGATTTTGATAATAGTTGTCATATGCTTGCCGAAGCTGCGAATACAAACGTTGGTGTTCAGCATGAAATTCCCTGTACACGTCGCGAGATTTCCACCGAAAAAAAGAAAGAATTTTCGGTTTAGCGCATGATATCCACCACGTTATCCAGTTTGGAAAGTTCCGTCGCTGTTGGGTTACATATTGCCATCTAATCTGGAACTCTTCGATGTTCTCTGCAGTGAGAATATGGGGACGAAGGGACCAGTAACCGCGGCCAGGTTCGCGTCCGAGGCTAGGGAGGCATATTCTTGCGGTAAGCGCTTTGTGGTTCGTAAAAGAGCATACATGCGTGGCTGCACTCCGGAGATATGTGCATAGACCATTGCTGACGTATATGCGGTCGAGCCTGGAGACCGAGTTGTGCGTTACGTATGTGGAGGAGGGGGTCGTGGGGTACAACTTAACCCAAACATCGTTGAGTTGTAGTTGCTGTACCGTGGCCTGGAGAGCGGGGCTGCTGTTGAAGCCCGACGAGTCACATGATCGTAGCACACAGTTAAAATCTCCGGCAAGTATTAGATGTTCGGTGTTGTGCCGAAGATAAAAGGCGACGGTATTATTGAAGAAGCGTTCTCGCTCGGCACGCATTGCTGTTCCCGACGGTGCATATACGTTTGCCAATGTGGTGTTTTCAACCCGCAGAGCAACGAGCCTGCCATCCAAGCTCTTTTCTACATGGGAAAACCGAATGTATTCTTTTAGCGCTATTGCAGTCCCCCTTCTCGAATGATCGACATTTGCGACAACGTTATAGCCAGGAATCGAGAGCTGCTCGTTCTCCACTTCTTGCAGAAACACGATGTCAAGCTCCATCGTTCTGATAAAAGTTCGGAAGGCGTTGAGTTTTATTTCGTTGGTGATCGTGTTTATATTGATAGTAGTGATGTTGTATCTGGCGATTGGATTCACGATTGGTTTTCCAGATCCCGCTCGTCATCGATACCATCTCTTCGCTTTCTGGCTCTAGGGCGTCCTCTAGAGTTTGTGCTGTGCGTTGACATTGCCGAGTCGTCTGTCTCGTTGCCATCGGACTTTCCACCATCAGGGGGCTGTTGACCGGGCGTGTTGGACAGTGACCTTTTCTCCGGTGGCGGTTTTGGACCCGATACGGGTATGATGGGGAGAGTGAGTGGAGGAAATTGTGTCTCCGACTGCGTGTTAATTGGTTTTTGTGTAACCGACAACAACTGCTGTTTCGGCTTCTTAGAAGGTGGGGGTTTTGTCTGCAACGTTGGCTTTTGGCTCCGTGGCTTCGCATTTGGTTTGGTTGGTGTTGGTGCAGGCTGCTTTGTCGCATCGGCATACGACTTCTGCACTAGCAGCTTTTTGTTCTGCACGCAGGTGGCGCCGATGTGGATGAAGTCCCGGCAGTGTCGGCAAGTTTGACGTTGACCAAAATAGGATAGCAACGTCGTTTCCCCATCGATAGTGACCCACGACTCGATGTTGTGTTTCACGATCATCTTGGCAATTCGAACACCAGTGGAAATGCCCGGAAAGTACAAATCACCTCCGCACATGTGTTCGCGAACTGAGATGACGTCACCGTACGCGGACAGGAATTTGATGATGGCTTCGTCTGATACGTCCTCAGACAGATCGTACAGCTTCACCTCCACTGCCCCGTCTTCCATGGTTATTCGCAGGGGAACCGTCTTCCCCTCACCCACTTGCACTTCGTGTTTTCCGTCGTGTTCTTCGCACACTTTTTGTGCCATCTCCAGGTCGACGACCTTCACGAAGGCACACCCGAGACTTCTGCTACACTGTATTCTCAGCACTTCACCGGGCTTTAAACCCAACATGGTTCCAACAAAGCTTTGCACTTTTGCATAGTCCGGTTTTTTCGGTAACATCGCATAATCTATGCGGAATGTGTTCGCGCGACGCGCCATCGTGGAGTCGTAGTACGCGGGAAAACGCTACGGCTCGGCGATGGAAAAACGCAGCGCGACAAACGATATATAGCTTGAGATCGACTTCCAGAAATAGCGATAGCGTAAGTACGTCTGCTTGGCTCGGAAGTTGAGCGCGAACTGTAGCGACTATGGAAGGGGATGCGCAGTGGGTGAAAGTCGTGAAAATCGAAATTTTGATCAACGTAGGCGTGCATGTTTTTTTCTTCATTGAAACGTCAATTTTTTAAACGATGCATCATCAACTGAAAAAATTGTAACGGACAGTGGTGCAGGATTGTTGGGGTATTAAATGTGTGACAAAGTTAGGTGGTACTTGTGAAGTGTGCTTGCTGGTGAGTACCGATTGGAATCTACACAATAATTAACGGTGAAGCTGGAATTCCTAGTGGCTATAATGTGAAGATGGATTCGTATTCATTCCAAGATCAAGATGGAAGGATGCATAGGTGGCACAGTACTCACGGTCCGCTAGTGTTCGTGAGTTATTTGCCGTCAACGCTGACGGTGCCATCTCTCCTACTTAGAGACACTAGTCTTTTCCTTGTCGTTGGCTTTTGTTTGTGCACCTTTTCAATCCGGACTGAAATTCTGTTACCGGTAACAATAATTATATATCTTTCTCTTTCTCTTTTTCAGCATTCCATCTTCATCAACGACGACCCTACCGGACTGATGAGATGACGATGATGATAAGATGCTGTAAAATTTATCCTCTCTGACGAAGGAATCACAGCCTTTGGACAACATTGATGACCTATGGACTACATCTTCACACGTGCCATAATGCTACACGTGTTAGTACGGTAAGTTGTTTCTGATTTAGGCGCAATTTAAGACAGAAACTAAAACTTTTCTTTTTTTTAAGGAATCACCCAGAAGAACGACGTGGAGTCTTTTTTCCCGGACGGATAACGCTGGCTGAAAAAACTCCCAGATTGACGATTGACGCAAATTCCGTTTGAAAACCTTCTGGCCGACCTCATAAGCTGATGCAAACTTCTTGAACTGTAAGTTGTACACTTTTCTATGCTCCTCCAACTTATCTTCTATAGTGGTCCCTCGCTTCGATGGAAAGTTCACCTTCATCCCTCTCCAGACGATGAAGGAATACAACGCCGTGTTGTTCATTTCCTTCACCTAGGGTATCCTAGTGTCCCACACTCGCTGGTTTAATTACATGTAGATGCGTAGGCATGCATTGATTTGCTTGGACTGAACTTGCTACGTATACAAGATGTTAGAAGTTTTTTTTTATTATTATAGTCACTTTAACGCTCTTGGGTCATTCGTGACTTGTCCGGAGGTGAGATTTGAACTCGTGACTTTGGCGTGAGAGGTATGGATGCTAACCACTACGCCGGGGTCGCCCCATAGATGGAGATCAGATTATTTTTCTACTAGATCACCCAAGACTAATTCAATATCTGTAGTATCGAAACATGTCCAAACAGATTCAAAGTGTCTATGTGGCTCATGACAACCTATTTTCGTGTATGCCAAATGTTCTAGGCTTTCCATATCGATATTTCGATACTATAGATATTATCCCAGTCTTTGTTGATCTAGTAAAACAAATCATCTGAACTGCAGTACGATTTGGAGAGCCTAAATCATCTGGTATACGTGGGAATAAATAAGCGTTATCCATATAGACACTATGATTCTGTTTGGACATATTTTGATACTACAGACTTTATCCCAGTCGTGACAAACTTGGCACCGTTCGCGTGATTCCGGTGGTAAATGATGTAACGGGACGGAATTGATTTAAATTGAGGAGGGTTAGCCATGATGGTTACCTATTATGTTTGGTGAAATATTTATTGATTTGTTTTCCAAATACTGTACGTAGGAATTTTAAGAAATGCACTATTGTACAGACGCCTTTAATTAAATACAACTTAAATAACCAACAACCAGGGATGTGGAGTCAGAATCGGAAGCATTTTTTGAGCATCAGGTGTCCAAGTTGGAGTCGAAGAAATAGTAACACCTGAGCAATGTTGACTGTCGCACCACTCGTTTAAACAGCATCTTGACTACCGAAGGTACGACGTTCTTTACTTATATAGCGCAACGCAACAGCCAAAGGTGCTACGTAAAGAGGGTTTTTGGGATAAGAGAAAAAAATATTCAAAACCAACGACCTTGGCAACCTATGCCTAGGTGGTTTCTAGCAACACTGCCATTTCAATCAAGACATGCGTTGCTCGATTGGTTCTGGCTTTGACAGTTGAGTAAAATCAACCAGTCCGCTTCTCTCTTATCCTAGACACTCTCTAAAGCTACGAAAAGCTCCAATCTTGGTGTAGTTATTTGTTTCAAAGGTGTGACCTTCGACCTTCCATTTCTTCACGTAAGAGCTAGGTTATTTACTCGCAGATTAATGCATTGTCATTGTGCACCAGGTTTATCGTTAAACTTACGTGATTGGGTTGACGTTTTGGCAATAAGCTCAAACGAAAGGTCGTCATCTGAAATTTATTGTTGTTACGTTCTAATTTCTTGGATTTATCTTAAACGTCAAACTGATCAATGGCCCAATCTGAAATTAAAATCCGGGAAATATGATACCACTCTTTTAACTAGCTAGCTACTATAAGTGAATGGTAAATTTTGAGGTAGCTAACTAACAAGCTAAAAGGAGCACATATGTGATAAGCCCTCGTTAAATGTACTGAAAAGTCTAATTACTAATTTCGATCGAAACCGATTTTCAGTTTCAATCAAAATCATCATTAGGGGTGATTTTTCAGTACCTTTAAACTCCAACCACATTCCCTGCCAATCACATATGTGCTCCTGCCCTAGCTCCTATCAATCTAGCTGATTTTTTTTTCTACAAAAATTGGTACTATATCTAAAGCCTATCACTACTACTCTGAAATGCAACGATCGAGCTCACGGTAGTGGTCCTTCGAACTCCATAAACAAAAAGATCTTCGATGATAGCATTCTGCCACATCGATTGGTTTGCTCGAAAGCACGGTCCCTAAACGATTTTTTTATTCACCAAAAAGTCCCTATATTCGGTGTTAATGGTGTTGCTATGGTAGCGACTATGGAAGGGGATGCGCAGTGGGTGAAGTCGTGAAAATCGAAATTTTGATCAACGTAGGCGTGCATGTTTTTTTCTTCATTGAAACGTCAATTTTTTAAACGATGCATCATCAACTGAAAAAATTGTAACGGACAAGTGGTGCAGGATTGTTGGGGTATTAAATGTGTGACAAAGTTAGGTGGTACTTGTGAAGTGTGCTTGCTGGTGAGTACCGATTGGAATCTACACAATAATTAACGGTGAAGCTGGAATTCCTAGTGGCTATAATGTGAAGATGGATTCGTATTCATTCCAAGATCAAGATGGAAGGATGCATAGGTGGCACAGTACTCACGGTCCGCTAGTGTTCGTGAGTTATTTGCCGTCAACGCTGACGGTGCCATCTCTCCTACTTAGAGACACTAGTCTTTTCCTTGTCGTTGGCTTTTGTTTGTGCACCTTTTCAATCCGGACTGAAATTCTGTTACCGGTAACAATAATTATATATCTTTCGCTTTCTCTTTTTCAGCATTCCATCTTCATCAACGACGACCCTACCGGACTGATGAGATGACGATGATGATAAGATGCTGTAAAATTTATCCTCTCTGACGAAGGAATCACAGCCTTTGGACAACATTGATGACCTATGGACTACATCCTCACACGTGCCATAATGCTACACGTGTTAGTACGGTAAGTTGTTTCTGATTTAGGCGCAATTTAAGACAGAAACTAAAACTTTTCTTTATTTTAAGGAATCACCCAGAAGAACGACGTGGAGTCTTTTTTCCCGGACGGATAACGCTGGCTGAAAAAACTCCCAGATTGACGATTGACGCAAATTCCGTTTGAAAACCTTCTGGCCGACCTCATAAGCTGATGCAAACTTCTTGAACTGTAAGTTGTACACTTTTCTATGCTCCTCCAACTTATCTTCTATAGTGGTCCCTCGCTTCGATGGAAAGTTCACCTTCATCCCTCTCCAGACGATGAAGGAATACAACGCCGTGTTGTTCATTTCCTTGACCTAGGGTATCCTAGTGTCCCACACTCGCTGGTTTAATTACATGTAGATGCGTAGGCATGCGTTGATTTGCTTGGACTGGACTTGCTACGTATACAAGATGTTATAAGTTTTTTTTATTATTTTTATAGTCACTTCAACGCTCTTGGGTCATTCGTGACTTGTCCGGAGGTGAGATTTGAACTCGTGACTTTGGCGTGAGAGGTATGGATGCTAACCACTACGCCGGGGTCGCCCCATAGATGGAGATCAGATTATTTTTCTACTAGATCACCCAAGACTAATTCAATATCTGTAGTATCGAAACATGTCCAAACAGATTCAAAGTGTCTATGTGGCTCATGACAACCTATTTTCGTGTATGCCAAATGTTCTAGGCTTTCCATATCGATATTTCGATACTATAGATATTATCCCAGTCTTTGTTGATCTAGTAAAACAAATCATCTGAACTGCAGTACGATTTGGAGAGCCTAAATCATCTGGTATACGTGGGAATAAATAAGCATTATCCATATAGACACTATGATTCTGTTTGGACATATTTTGATACTACAGACTTTATCCCAGTCGTGACAAACTTGGCACCGTTCGCGTGATTCCGGTGGTAAATGATGTAAAGGGACGGAATTGATTTGAATTGAGGAGGGTTAGCCATGATGGTTACCTATTATGTTTGGTGAAATATTTATTGATTTGTTTTCCAAATACTGTACGTAGGAATTTTAAGAAATGCACTATTGTACAGACGCCTTTAATTAAATACAACTTAAATAACCAACAACCAGGGATGTGGAGTCAGAATCGGAAGCATTTTTTGAGCATCAGGTGTCCAAGTTGGAGTCGAAGAAATAGTAACACCTGAGCAATGTTGACTGTCGCACCACTCGTTTAAACAGCATCTTGACTACCGAAGGTACGACGTTCTTTACTTATATAGCGCAACGCAACAGCCAAAGGTGCTACGTAAAGAGGGTTTTTGGGATAAGAGAAAAACATATTCAAAACCAACGACCTTGGCAACCTATGCCTAGGTGGTTTCTAGCAACACTGCCATTTCAATCAAGACATGCGTTGCTCGATTGGTTCTGGCTTTGACAGTTGAGTAAAATCAACCAGTCCGCTTCTCTCTTATCCTAGACACTCTCTAAAGCTACGAAAAACTCCAATCTTGGTGTAGTTATTTGTTTCAAAGGTGTGACCTTCGACCTTCCATTTCTTCACGTAAGAGCTAGGTTATTTACTCGCAGATTAATGCATTGACATTGTGCACCAGGTTTATCGTTAAACTTACGTGATTGGGTTGACGTTTTGGCAATAAGCTCAAACGAAAGGTCGTCATCTGAAATTTATTGTTGTTACGTTCTAATTTCTTGGATTTATCTTAAACGTCAAACTGATCAATGGCCCAATCTGAAATTAAAATCCGGGAAATATGATACCACTCTTTTAACTAGCTAGCTACTATAAGTGAATGGTAAATTTTGAGGTAGCTAACTAACAAGCTAAAAGGAGCACATATGTGATAAGCCCTCGTTAAATGTACTGAAAAGTCACCTCTATTACTAATTTCGATCGAAACCGATTTTCAGTTTCAATCAAAATCATCATTAGGGGTGATTTTTCAGTACCTTTAAACTCCAACCACATTCCCTGCCAATCACATATGTGCTCCTGCCCTAGCTCCTATCAATCTAGCTGATTTTTTTTTCTACAAAAATTGGTACTATATCTAAAGCCTATCACTACTACTCTGAAATGCAACGATCGAGCTCACGGTAGTGGTCCTTCGAACTCCATAAACAAAAAGATCTTCGATGATAGCATTCTGCCACATCGATTGGTTTGCTCGAAAGCACGGTCCCTAAACGAATTTTTTATTCACCAAAAAGTCCCTATTCGGTGTTAATGGTGTTGCTATGGTAGCGACTATGGAAGGGGATGCGCAGTGGGTGAAAGTCGTGAAAATCGAAATTTTGATCAACGTAGGCGTGCATGTTTTTTTCTTCATTGAAACGTCAATTTTTTAAACGATGCATCATCAACTGAAAAAATTGTAACGGACAGTGGTGCAGGATTGTTGGGGTATTAAATGTGTGACAAAGTTAGGTGGTACTTGTGAAGTGTGCTTGCTGGTGAGTACCGATTGGAATCTACACAATAATTAACGGTGAAGCTGGAATTCCTAGTGGCTATAATGTGAAGATGGATTCGTATTCATTCCAAGATCAAGATGGAAGGATGCATAGGTGGCACAGTACTCACGGTCCGCTAGTGTTCGTGAGTTATTTGCCGTCAACGCTGACGGTGCCATCTCTCCTACTTAGAGACACTAGTCTTTTCCTTGTCGTTGGCTTTTGTTTGTGCACCTTTTCAATCCGGACTGAAATTCTGTTACCGGTAACAATAATTATATATCTTTCTCTTTCTCTTTTTCAGCATTCCATCTTCATCAACGACGACCCTACCGGACTGATGAGATGACGATGATGATAAGATGCTGTAAAATTTATCCTCTCTGACGAAGGAATCACAGCCTTTGGACAACATTGATGACCTATGGACTACATTTTCACACGTGCCATAATGCTACACGTGTTAGTACGGTAAGTTGTTTCTGATTTAGGCGCAATTTAAGACAGAAACTAAAACTTTTCTTTTTTTTAAGGAATCACCCAGAAGAACGACGTGGAGTCTTTTTTCCCGGACGGATAACGCTGGCTGAAAAAACTCCCAGATTGACGATTGACGCAAATTCCGTTTGAAAACCTTCTGGCCGACCTCATAAGCTGATGTAAACTTCTTGAACTGTAAGTTGTACACTTTTCTATGCTCCTCCAACTTATCTTCTATAGTGGTCCCTCGCTTCGATGGAAAGTTCACCTTCATCCCTCTCCAGACGATGAAGGAATACAACGCCGTGTTGTTCATTTCCTTCACCTAGGGTATCCTAGTGTCCCACACTCGCTGGTTTAATTACATGTAGATGCGTAGGCATGCATTGATTTGCTTGGACTGGACTTGCTACGTATACAAGATGTTAGAAGTTTTTTTTTATTATTATAGTCACTTTAACGCTCTTGGGTCATTCGTGACTTGTCCGGAGGTGAGATTGGAACTCGTGACTTTGGCGTGAGAGGTATGGATGCTAACCACTACGCCGGGGTCGCCCCATAGATGGAGATCAGATTATTTTTCTACTAGATCACCCAAGACTAATTCAATATCTGTAGTATCGAAACATGTCCAAACAGATTCAAAGTGTCTATGTGGCTCATGACAACCTATTTTCGTGTATGCCAAATGTTCTAGGCTTTCCATATCGATATTTCGATACTATAGATATTATCCCAGTCTTTGTTGATCTAGTAAAACAAATCATCTGAACTGCAGTACGATTTGGAGAGCCTAAATCATCTGGTATACGTGGGAATAAATAAGCATTATCCATATAGACACTATGATTCTGTTTGGACATATTTTGATACTACAGACTTTATCCCAGTGGTGACAAACTTGGCACCGTTCGCGTGATTCCGGTGGTAAATGATGTAACGGGACGGAATTGATTTGAATTGAGGAGGGTTAGCCATGATGGTGTTTGGTGAAATATTTATTGATTTGTTTTCCAAATACTGTACGTAGGAATTTTAAGAAATGCACTATTGTACAGACGCTTTTAATTAAATACAACTTAAATAACCAACAACCAGGGATGTGGAGTCAGAATCGGAAGCATTTTTTGAGCATCCTAGACACTCTCTAAAGCTACGAAAAGCTCCAATCTTGGTGTAGTTATTTGTTTCAAAGGTGTGACCTTCGACCTTCCATTTCTTCACGTAAGAGCTAGGTTATTTACTCGCAGATTAATGCATTGTCATTGTGCACCAGGTTTATCGTTAAACTTACGTGATTGGGTTGACGTTTTGGCAATAAGCTCAAACGAAAGGTCGTCATCTGAAATTTATTGTTGTTACGTTCTAATTTCTTGGATTTATCTTAAACGTCAAACTGATCAATGGCCCAATCTGAAATTAAAATCCGGGAAATATGATACCACTCTTTTAACTAGCTAGCTACTATAAGTGAATGGTAAATTTTGAGGTAGCTAACTAACAAGCTAAAAGGAGCACATATGTGATAAGCCCTCGTTAAATGTACTGAAAAGTCACCTCTATTACTAATTTCGATCGAAACCGATTTTCAGTTTCAATCAAAATCATCATTAGGGGTGATTTTTCAGTACCTTTAAACTCCAACCACATTCCCTGCCAATCACATATGTGCTCCTGCCCTAGCTCCTATCAATCTAGCTGATTTTTTTTTCTACAAAAATTGGTACTATATCTAAAGCCTATCACTACTACTCTGAAATGCAACGATCGAGCTCACGGTAGTAGTCCTTCGAACTCCATAAACAAAAAGATCTTCGATGATAGCATTCTGCCACATCGATTGGTTTGCTCGAAAGCACGGTCCTTAAACGAATTTTTTATTCACCAAAAAGTCCCTATTCGGTGTTAATGGTGTTGCTATGGTAGCGACTATGGAAGGGGATGCGCAGTGGGTGAAAGTCGTGAAAATCGAAATTTTGATCAACGTAGGCGTGCATGTTTTTTTCTTCATTGAAACGTCAATTTTTTAAACGATGCATCATCAACTGAAAAAATTGTAACGGACAGTGGTGCAGGATTGTTGGGGTATTAAATGTGTGACAAAGTTAGGTGGTACTTGTGAAGTGTGCTTGCTGGTGAGTACCGATTGGAATCTACACAATAATTAACGGTGAAGCTGGAATTCCTAGTGGCTATAATGTGAAGATGGATTCGTATTCATTCCAAGATCAAGATGGAAGGATGCATAGGTGGCACAGTACTCACGGTCCGCTAGTGTTCGTGAGTTATTTGCCGTCAACGCTGACGGTGCCATCTCTCCTACTTAGAGACACTAGTCTTTTCCTTGTCGTTGGCTTTTGTTTGTGCACCTTTTCAATCCGGACTGAAATTCTGTTACCGGTAACAATAATTATATATCTTTCGCTTTCTCTTTTTCAGCATTCCATCTTCATCAACGACGACCCTACCGGACTGATGAGATGACGATGATGATAAGATGCTGTAAAATTTATCCTCTCTGACGAAGGAATCACAGCCTTTGGAAAACAAATCAATAAATATTTCACCAAACATAATAGGTAACCATCATGGCTAACCCTCCTCAATTCAAATCAATTCCGTCCCGTTACATCATTTACCACCGGAATCACGCGAACGGTGCCAAGTTTGTCACGACTGGGATAAAGTCTGTAGTATCAAAATATGTCCAAACAGAATCATATACCTCTATTCTTGTTTTCGTCGAATAAGAAACGTTCGAAAGTTTCCCCCATTCGTATTCCTGTTTTCGTTCGAACCATTTCTAACCATTCGAAGTTTCGAACATCGTTCGTTCGATCAAATTGTGGGATTCCCATTTTCGTTCGAATGAGTTTGTTTTGTTGATTTTCCATTCGTCACTCGATACTTGCGGATCGCGCACGAATCCATTGTTTAGTTCTGTGAACCAACGCAAGTCGCAATTTCCCAGCGATTTTCAATTTCGGAACGATGTAAGTATGAAATTTGTGTTTAATTAGTTGGAAATTCCGTATTCTGTTTTTTTTTCCATAGCAAAGTGTATCGGAGTCGGGCCAGAGTGTGGGGCCTTTTTGGATTAATTCGTTCATTTAGCTATGCGTGGATTACAAGCCAATTTAAAGTACCGTAAAACGGGGTAACATTGATAGTTTTTGAAAGTATATGCTAATTTTTTTTTTCACGGCAAGAATGTTTTTCAAATTTTACTTTTTTAAACAAGTACTGAGGTTCCTGGAGTCCATTCGTTAGTAACGTGTTTAACAAAAATTATTACATTTGCTCTATTTTTTTTAGTGTTGTGACCGAATATCAGTATTTTGATATGGGGTTACGTTGATAATGCTCGATGAATATAGAAAAATATGCGGGAACCTCAAACAATTTAGTTCAAGAAATATAAAACATTGAACGAGTATGTAATCAGAAAACATTAAAAGCAATAAGAAGATAACATTGATTTGTGATAGCTATATTGGAATTACATTTCATAAGTGATTGCTTGAGTGAACTTTTTCAATCAGGCAAAAAACAAGAAAAGTTTTTAACATGTTTACAAATTATTATCAAAGATATCCCGTTTTACGGTAGTTGCATATCATGCTAGTACACCCTTTTTGCGTTTTGCAACGAATTGTGTGATTACATAGTTACAAAGTGATGCTTGATAACTGTGATATCAACTATAGATTTGGTTTTTCTTTTAGGGCGATAAGACCGAAAAGCAAAAGCACCACCAAAAATCAGTATTCCACGATGGTGGATCTTCTGGAAGACCATCCGGATATAGCCAGAGGCTTCAGTAGATCTGATACAGGAGCATTCTGGAAAAATCTAGCTGAAGATTTAAACAGCCTTGGGGGTCCTGAAAAAGATCCTGCTGCATGGAAGAAGGTAAAGGAAATAATTAAAAAAAATATCATTCATATCTTAATTTTCATGTTAACATTTTAGGTCTGGTTTGACTGGAAGTCAAACTTGAAGCGGAAGTTGGCTCACAATCGAAGAGAGCAGCGAGCTACAGGGGGCGGCCCCAACAAGATAGTAGCCTCGCTTGAAGAAAGGGTTGTCGCTCTGACTGGGCTCACCGCAGCCGTAGATGGCATAGAGGATTCTATTGCGTTTGGGGCTCCTGCTGCGGCGCACGAAAATAACAGTGGCGTAGCCAATTGTTCATTTGTGGGCCATGATCCCGTCGACGAATTATCAGAAGTTGAACTTCAACAAGAGCCCATCCGCCGAAGACAACCTGGTCAGCGGAGTTTGAGATTGCTGGAAACGCAAGTTGAACAGCAGCAAAATTTCCACCAAGATTTGTTGGGAGTTTTGAAAATTCAAGCGAAAAAGCTCGACGATATGGCTCACTACAACAAGCAAATTTCTAAGCGGATGACGGAAATCCAAGCAGCTCAAGCCCAACAACTTCAGGAACAACGGCGACACAACCTGGAAATGGAAAAAATCCATCTAGAAAAATTGAAAACCAAAAAAGAAATTCTTGCATTGAAACTTCAGCACATGCAAATTTAATATCAATTAATCTTTTGTAAGATGTCAGAATGATATAAATGTATTTCCTATCAATGAAATACAAAATGATAGAAAGCATTTCAGGAATTTTGGATTGCGTCAAGTCTTAACCAAATTGCCGCTAATTTTATAACTATTTTGAACTGCTTTAAATTCAAACCTTCCTCCCCTTAAATGTTTACGTAATAATTGAAGAGCCCCATACTTGGAAGTCACCAATCAGGTCTAAAGCACTCAATATTGCCAACATTGGTCTTGTTCTCGAATATTAAAGTAATTTGAACGATCCCAAAACCCTGTAATTGCGCTCAATAAGACCACATCTTCGTTTAGTTCGTGTCCAATTCCAGTCAGTGACTGCCAAGATACGTGACCTCATTCATTTCGTTTCTTACTAGGGTCATGTGATGGCCCCGGAACAGATTCCGTAAGCCCTGGGAGAGGTGGTCAATTTTCACTTCAAAAGAAAATCATCGAGCTGCATATCGTTGTTTTTAGAAATATATGGGAATCAGAATATTTCTTGGATCACATAGTGGCCCCGGAACAGGTTCTGAAATCCCTGGGAGAGGTGGCCTATTTTCCGCTTTATATATAAATTAATCTCTTCAACAATACGCTGTTTTAAGAAAACTGTGGAATACTTTAGTGAAATAGAACTGAAGATGTATGAAGTTCTACGGCTCAGTGATCCTTCAATAGTTATTGAACTTGTCGAAAGTTCTGTAGATTTGTCTTGGAAACTCGGTGGACCTAACGAAGGATCTATGAACTTGTCGGAATTATTGTAAATTTGTTGGATGTTCTATAAGCTGTTGGAAGATTCATTAAATTTATGGAGGTTATACACTTAAAGCTTGGAGTAAGTTTTACTCATGAATTTATCGAAATATTTTTCGGTCTGTATTATCGTGATTTTTAACCGTAATCTAGTTTGTAGCAGCTTTATCAAAAGATCTGTGAATTTATCAAAAGTTTTGTAAGACTGTCGGAAGCTATTTTGATTTTTCAAAAGTTCTGTTAACTTGTCGTTTTCTTTCTGAAGTTTCGCTTGTCGGAAGTTTGACAGTTAAAATTTGTAGACTAAAGAGACTGAATTTGGTAAAGAGGCGACATCTTATCCATTTGACAGGTCTTCTGCTCGATTGGAATAACTTTTCCTATGACTGACAGAAAATCGATTGTTCCAATTTTGACATGTCGTCTCTTTATAAATTCAGCCTCTTTATTGTAGACGTGTCAAAATTTCGGTAAACATATCGGAAATTCTGGGATTGCAGACATAACACATTGAATATTTCTCACTGAAAAACATCGTCGCTAAAACATAACCGCCATCTGTTGAGTACACTGTGGTGGGTAGTACGCTGAACAGATGGCGGTAGTGTGAAAACGTCAAACGCAAGGAAATTAACTATGCGCACCACAGGTGGCGGTACTACCAACTAAGATACTTTCAAATTGACCGATAAATGCTTGTTCGATGAACAACTTGCGAGTGTTATGTCTCTTTGTCTGTGGTTATATGTAGTTCTAGGAACTTATTTTAATTTTTGGTAACTTTGGAGAAGTTTGTGAACTGCTCTGAAGTATTTGGAATAATTGACTAGAATTTCAATCTGAAAACTTTTTGATTTTCTGGGAAACTCTCTACTCCTGCTTTTGAATGCTCATGTTCTTTACAGGAGCATTCTTCAATGGCGTAGCATTTTTTTATTATTTTAAGACCCGCTTTGTAGCGCATTACCCCATACTTAATACATGGAATGTCATGTTGACAAACCCTCGTCCCCCCAAGTTCTTCGTCATTGAAGTACACTGGGGTCTTTTTTTTCGCTGTTTTATTTTTCGCAATTTTCTATGCTCGGATTTTAAATTCCTGCGGTTTATTTTCGGATGGATTTTTTTTTTCTGCTGTTCATGTCTGATTTTATTAAAGAAAATCGTCTGCTTAAAAAATGAACCACAGTCTTAATGTTTTCGAAACTTCTCTGAAATTTTGGGACGTAAAAAATAATTCTAGTTCAATAACACCTAAGATCCTGGTCACTTAGACAGGTGATGACTTGAGCAAAGTTGATCAGATACTCAAGGACTGCTGGATGGTGGAATAAAAAAAATCGGAATTCTCTCACCAGGTGGCGCTAGTGGGAATTCTAATTCGATGAGTTTTGTACTGCAATATCTCAAGATCCTGCTGATTTAGACGAATGATTTCTTGGGAAAAGTTTATCAGCAGTTCAAGGACTATTTATTGGCGGACGGTTCGGAATTCTCCCGCTAGGTGGTGCTAGTGAGCATTGAAAGCCAATATGTTTTGTGCTACTGTATCTCAATATTATGATTATTGAGACGAATAGTTTCTTTGGCAAATTTGATCAGGAGGACAAGGATTGTTGGATGGTGGAATTCTCTCGCTAGGTGGCGCTAGTGAGCATTCCAATAGTTTTATCTCAAGATCCTGATGATAAAGAAGAATGACAAGGGCTGTAAGATGGTGGACAGAACAATTCGGTATTCTTCCGCTAGGTGGAGCTAGTAACCATTTAAAGCTTACATGTTTTGTACTGCTGTTTCTCAAGATTCAGAGTATTTAGATGAATGATATCTTTGGCAAAGTTTATCAGGTAGCCAAGGGCTCTTGAATGGTTTACAGTACAATTCGGAATTGCGGAAATACCGCAAGGCTCCTCTTCCTAGTGTGGAGTTAGGTAAAAAGTGTGCGTTTGATGAATACTGTCGCATTAATGGCCCTTCACTCAATTTTCAACTTCTGTTCAATTTTCACACTGCCGTACTCTAACGGAACTATCAATCATCCTCTTCATTACTTTGTCTACCTAATAAATTGTCGCACTATAGCCTCACGTAGCAGCATAGCATTTCCTCCCAACTCTAACAATATTTTATTTGTCTGCTCTTCCTCTATCTGGAAAATTTCAAAATGTTATGTTAAAAATCCCACCAGCCTTGACCTCCAGATCAAGTTTGCCAAAGACATCATCCGTCTAAATAATCAGGATGTTTAGATACAGCACTACAAAACATTTTTGGTTCACATGCTCACGCTGCCTAGTGGGAGAATTATGAATTGTTCTGTCCACCATACATCTGTCCCTGATCTCCTGATCAACTTTGCGGAAGGCATAACTCATCTAATTAATCAGAATCTCGATAAACATTAGTACAAAACATATTTACTTTGAATGCTCACTAGCACCGCCTAGTGGAAGGATTCCGAAATGTATCCATCATCCAACTGTCCTTGGCCATCTGATCAACTTTGCCGCAGGCATCACTCGTCTATACTATCAAAAAAAAAATGCAACATACCTTGGGGGATCAACTGTACTGAATAAACCATTCGTCTATATTATCAGAATCATGAGTTATAGCAGCACGAAACATACTGACTTTGAATGAATGCTCACTAGCGCCATCTAGCGGGAGAATTCTGATTCGCCCTTTCCACCATTTAAGTGTCCTTGGCCACTTGATAAACTTTGTTGAAGACATCATCTGTCTAAATAATCTGGATCTTGAGATACAGCAGTAAAAACTATACTGACTTTGAATGCTCACTAGCGCCACAGAGAACAGACATTGAGGCTCGAACAAAATTTATGTAAAAACTAGTGTAAAGATTCCTATTCGACTTAAGCGCCACCAACGCCGACTTCCCCACTTAAAACCCCTCTTTGACAGCATGATGGCACTGACGTTGCACAAATTACACTAGACACTAAGTGCTTGTAGCGCCGAGTGGCAATTTTCAACAGAAAATTTATCGACAGTAGCGCCAAATTGGCTGAAAGTGGAAAATTTATGGACGAAATCAGGAGATGCTAGCGCCACGTAGCTGCGATGTTCCCACTTATCTTTACACAAGTTTCTGACGGAGCTTGGACGTCTGTTCTCTGTGCTAGCGCCGACCTCCTGTTCAACTTTGCTGAAGAAATAATTCGCCTATATCATCACGATCTTGAGATACAGCAGCACAAAACATATTGACTTTGAATGAATGCTCACTAGCGTCGCCTAGCCTAAGAAATCTGAATTGTTCTGTCTACCATCCAATGGTCCTTGACCTCTTGTTCAAGTTTGCCAAAGAAATCATTCGTCTAAATTATCAGGATCATAAGATACAGCTGTACAAAGCATACTGACTTTGATTGCTCACTAGCGCCGCCTGGCAGGAGAATTCCGAATTGTTATTTCCATCAATCAATAGTGCTTGACCACCTGACAAACTTTTCTGAAGATATCACCCATCTAAATAATCATAAAATATTCGGATTTTACCTGAACCTTTGTAAAGTAATATATTATTTGAAAATCTATACAATTCTCTTCTCTAAACTTCTCAGAAATGCTGTGAAACTTCACAAAAAAATTTTAACTTCTGTAAAGTTCTGAGAATTAAAAATAAACTAAGTTTTGAGAACTGCTCTGAAATTTTGGGAAATGATTTTCAAATTCTGATGATCTTTGAACTTCTCTGAAATTCCAAAAACTTCTATAAACTTCTGTGAAGTTCTTATAATTAATTTAAGATCTTTCTATGAACTTCTTTGATGATGTTGGTTCAAAAATAGATCGTAGCTAAAGATTCTATGAATCTAATTTGGTATATTTCTGTTGTTTTAAAATCTGTCATTAGAGCAAAATTTCAAAAGAAGAAAACTTTATTGCAAATCATCATTCAAATATGTCAAACAAAGATTGTGCAATGCACAACACACATTTATAATCTTCGATGATTTCGATGGCGAATAGTGCAATTTCCGGGCACCTAGTATGCATCGGAAACGATTTTTCAGTACTCCGATGGTCCGTTCAATTATGCCCCTCCCTACACTATGCAACCTATTGAAGTTGCTTTCAGGACTTCCATCCTCCGGTGCTCGGTGTGGAGTTATCAACCATGGCTCAGATGGGTAACCTGCATCGCCTAAAATAAGATTTAGAACATAATCCGATCCCTAAGTATCCCATTTATTTTAACGACCAAGCATTACCTAAGATTTTAATGTTTGTGTCGCCATTTATATGCAGCTGCTGCATGTATCTTCGAGCCGAGCTTAACCCCCACACATGCGAATCATGATTGGATCCTTGATATCCGGCATCTACGAAACGAATTCGTTGTGTGTCGTCACACATCTATAAAAATACATATTGTAAGCATACAGGAACATAAATATTACAAAGGTTACTTACGATCATAACATTCAAGCTATAAAATCCTTTCCGGTTGTAAAAAAGGTTGCGGTTTACATTCGGAGGAATAATTTTTATATGTGTTCCATCAACACACATGATCACGCCAGGGATACCAGATTTCTCATAGAAAAATCGTTTTGCTCGACGCATTTCTTCATTTGACATGCGTATGTTTATCCACTGAGGACAAATTTTCCCCTCGAAAACAGTAAGAATTTCTGAAAGGATCTTTGAAAACGTTGACTGAGCTACTGCGACATCAAAGTCTTTTCCGGTTCCATGCTGATAGCTGCCTTCGGCAAAGAAACGAAGACAAGCTGCGAGTTTCTCCTTCACGGAAAGGGCTCCTTGCCTTTGAGGGGGAAATTCGTCAGTAATTTCGCCAAGGATGTACAGAAATGCTTCCTTGTTCAACCGGAAGTTTTTGATGAATCTAAAACAAAATTACAAGCATTAGGACACAGTTGTTGTTGTGTAAGTGGCTATGTTGTAATCTGTTGTAGAAGATGTGAGAAGATGTAAGCAGTTATATAAGTACACAAGTGTTATTTTATTACTTACTCTGCATCCGGCAGCTCCATAATATCGGTAGTATTACGCAAATTAGACCGATGCCTTCTCAAAGAGCGCAGCTCTTCCTGCTCTGCAAAGACAGCCAACATTACAGTATCCATTGCTAAAAACAAGAAAATGATGTTAAAAATCATCGAACCCTTCGATTTAAACGCATATTTACCTGATAATCTAATTCGTTTTCTCAACTTTTTCAACAACAATTCATCTTGTACACATCGAACGCTGTTTATTATTAGTTGTTTTGACAGTTTTGGCTGTTCCGAATTGCTTCGAACACTTGTGTTGATGTGGCAACACTTTTTCGCATACGAATCGCATTCGAATACATTCGAACGAAAACAAGAATACCCTTTTCGAATTCGTTCAAATCGGTTCGCTCGTACGAATGTCGGATACGGCCGTAAACAAGAATAGAGGTGATAGTGTCTATTGGAAGATTGCCGTAAAATCTCAACGCAGATGTCGCCACTGCATGATGATGATAATGTTGACAGACTGCATATAAAATTCGTGAAAATTAGCGTTAAATCATAATTTTCATCAAGCCTGTGTAAAATCCTTCCAATATAACATTCGAATTGAAGAAGAAAACGTTTTCACGATCAGACTGATATGCATCTTTGACTTTTCCAGTTGAACTTTCATTAGATATATTCATTTCATTTCGCGGCTCCATCAATGCTGCATTGTAAATATGATGTAAACAGAAGTAAATTGCTCAATTACTCAAAATAAAGATGATTTGTATTCTTGTTATCACTTTGAAGACCATCTAGCACCATTTTATAGTATGGTGCGTGTTGAGTAAAGCAAGTTCCGTTGCGTTTTCCGTCGAAAATTGTGAGTATCAATATGTTTTCTTAGAAAAGGCCAAAATGAACATTTATTTAATATTGGCGTCCTATACAACCAATTCTCCATTACCACCAGCATGATACAACCTTTCATAAGTAAATGAACTTAATTTCCACTTTCATCTTAGTGTAAATCTCACATATTTACCATTTTCTGAAAAATGCAGCTGCGCAGGAGGTAACCTCTCCCTGTGGGTGCAAACTTGTTATGCATAATTTGCCATGAAAACATCTCCGATCCATACCGAAATAATAACAAATAGTTTTCAAACACGTTTTCTTACACGATTCAAGCAAAAGTTTCCACGGGAAATTATTAGTTTTTCTTAATGGACCGATTTGCCCCAAAAAGCGTCTGTTTTACTTGGAAAATTTGGAAACTATCCTCCTTCTAGTAGTTCTCACTTCGAAATGTAGGTGGCGAAAGCTTGGAAAAGTTTCACTGCAAGACGCCAATATGGATAATGCTTATTTATTCCCACGTATACCAGATGATTTAGGCTCTCCAAATCGTACTGCAGTTCAGATGATTTGTTTTACTAGATCAACAAAGACTGGGATAATATCTATAGTATCGAAATATCGATATGGAAAGCCTAGAACATTTGGCATACACGAAAATAGGTTGTCATGAGCCACATAGACACTTTGAATCTGTTTGGACATGTTTCGATACTACAGATATTGAATTAGTCTTGGGTGATCTAGTAGAAAAATAATCTGATCTCCATCTATGGGGCGACCCCGGCGTAGTGGTTAGCATCCATACCTCTCACGCCAAAGTCACGAGTTCAAATCTCACCTCCGGACAAGTCACGAATGACCCAAGAGCGTTAAAGTGACTATAATAATAAAAAAAAACTTATAACATCTTGTATACGTAGCAAGTCCAGTCCAAGCAAATCAACGCATGCCTACGCATCTACATGTAATTAAACCAGCGAGTGTGGGACACTAGGATACCCTAGGTGAAGGAAATGAACAACACGGCGTTGTATTCCTTCATCGTCTGGAGAGGGATGAAGGTGAACTTTCCATCGAAGCGAGGGACCACTATAGAAGATAAGTTGGAGGAGCATAGAAAAGTGTACAACTTACAGTTCAAGAAGTTTACATCAGCTTATGAGGTCGGCCAGAAGGTTTTCAAACGGAATTTGCGTCAATCGTCAATCTGGGAGTTTTTTCAGCCAGCGTTATCCGTCCGGGAAAAAAGACTCCACGTCGTTCTTCTGGGTGATTCCTTAAAAAAAAGAAAAGTTTTAGTTTCTGTCTTAAATTGCGCCTAAATCAGAAACAACTTACCGTACTAACACGTGTAGCATTATGGCACGTGTGAAGATGTAGTCCATAGGTCATCAATGTTGTCCAAAGGCTGTGATTCCTTCGTCAGAGAGGATAAATTTTACAGCATCTTATCATCATCGTCATCTCATCAGTCCGGTAGGGTCGTCGTTGATGAAGATGGAATGCTGAAAAAGAGAAAGAGAAAGATATATAATTATTGTTACCGGTAACAGAATTTCAGTCCGGATTGAAAAGGTGCACAAACAAAAGCCAACGACAAGGAAAAGACTAGTGTCTCTAAGTAGGAGAGATGGCACCGTCAGCGTTGACGGCAAATAACTCACGAACACTAGCGGACCGTGAGTACTGTGCCACCTATGCATCCTTCCATCTTGATCTTGGAATGAATACGAATCCATCTTCACATTATAGCCACTAGGAATTCCAGCTTCACCGTTAATTATTGTGTAGATTCCAATCGGTACTCACCAGCAAGCACACTTCACAAGTACCACCTAACTTTGTCACACATTTAATACCCCAACAATCCTGCACCACTGTCCGTTACAATTTTTTCAGTTGATGATGCATCGTTTAAAAAATTGACGTTTCAATGAAGAAAAAAACATGCACGCCTACGTTGATCAAAATTTCGATTTTCACGACTTTCACCCACTGCGCATCCCCTTCCATAGTCGCTACCATAGCAACACCATTAACACCGAATAGGGACTTTTTGGTGAATAAAAAATTCGTTTAGGGACCGTGCTTTCGAGCAAACCAATCGATGTGGCAGAATGCTATCATCGAAGATCTTTTTGTTTATGGAGTTCGAAGGACCACTACCGTGAGCTCGATCGTTGCATTTCAGAGTAGTAGTGATAGGCTTTAGATATAGTACCAATTTTTGTAGAAAAAAAAATCAGCTAGATTGATAGGAGCTAGGGCAGGAGCACATATGTGATTGGCAGGGAATGTGGTTGGAGTTTAAAGGTACTGAAAAATCACCCCTAATGATGATTTTGATTGAAACTGAAAATCGGTTTCGATCGAAATTAGTAATAGAGGTGACTTTTCAGTACATTTAACGAGGGCTTATCACATATGTGCTCCTTTTAGCTTGTTAGTTAGCTACCTCAAAATTTACCATTTACTTATAGTAGCTAGCTAGTTAAAAGAGTGGTATCATATTTCCCGGATTTTAATTTCAGATTGGGCCATTGATCAGTTTGACGTTTAAGATAAATCCAAGAAATTAGAACGTAACAACAATAAATTTCAGATGACGACCTTTCGTTTGAGCTTATTGCCAAAACGTCAACCCAATCACGTAAGTTTAACGATAAACCTGGTGCACAATGACAATGCATTAATCTGCGAGTAAATAACCTAGCTCTTACGTGAAGAAATAGAAGGTCGAAGGTCACACCTTTGAAACAAATAACTACACCAAGATTGGAGCTTTTCGTAGCTTTAGAGAGTGTCTAGGATAAGAGAGAAGCGGACTGGTTGATTTTACTCAACTGTCAAAGCCAGAACCAATCGAGCAACGCATGTCTTGATTGAAATGGCAGTGTTGCTAGAAACCACCTAGGCATAGGTTGCCAAGGTCGTTGGTTTTGAATATGTTTTTCTCTTATCCCAAAAACCCTCTTTACGTAGCACCTTTGGCTGTTGCGTTGCGCTATATAAGTAAAGAACGTCGTACCTTCGGTAGTCAAGATGCTGTTTAAACGAGTGGTGCGACAGTCAACATTGCTCATAGTGTCTATATGGATAATGCTTATTTATTCCCACGTATACCAGATGATTTAGGCTCTCCAAATCGTACTGCAGTTCAGATGATTTGTTTTACTAGATCAACAAAGACTGGGATAATATCTATAGTATCGAAATATCGATATGGAAAGCCTAGAACATTTGGCATACACGAAAATAGGTTGTCATGAGCCACATAGACACTTTGAATCTGTTTGGACATGTTTCGATACTACAGATATTGAATTAGTCTTGGGTGATCTAGTAGAAAAATAATCTGATCTCCATCTATGGGGCGACCCCGGCGTAGTGGTTAGCATCCATACCTCTCACGCCAAAGTCACGAGTTCAAATCTCACCTCCGGACAAGTCACGAATGACCCAAGAGCGTTAAAGTGACTATAATAATAAAAAAAAACTTCTAACATCTTGTATACGTAGCAAGTCCAGTCCAAGCAAATCAATGCATGCCTACGCATCTACATGTAATTAAACCAGCGAGTGTGGGACACTAGGATACCCTAGGTGAAGGAAATGAACAACACGGCGTTGTATTCCTTCATCGTCTGGAGAGGGATGAAGGTGAACTTTCCATCGAAGCGAGGGACCACTATAGAAGATAATTTAAGTTGGAGGAGCATAGAAAAGTGTACAACTTACAGTTCAAGAAGTTTGCATCAGCTTATGAGGTCGGCCAGAAGGTTTTCAAACGGAATTTGCGTCAATCGTCAATCTGGGAGTTTTTTCAGCCAGCGTTATCCGTCCGGGAAAAAAGACTCCACGTCGTTCTTCTGGGTGATTCCTTAAAAAAAAGAAAAGTTTTAGTTTCTGTCTTAAATTGCGCCTAAATCAGAAACAACTTACCGTACTAACACGTGTAGCATTATGGCACGTGTGAAGATGTAGTCCATAGGTCATCAATGTTGTCCAAAGGCTGTGATTCCTTCGTCAGAGAGGATAAATTTTACAGCATCTTATCATCATCGTCATCTCATCAGTCCGGTAGGGTCGTCGTTGATGAATGCTGAAAAAGAGAAAGAGAAAGATATATAATTATTGTTACCGGTAACAGAATTTCAGTCCGGATTGAAAAGGTGCTCAAACAAAAGCCAACGACAAGGAAAAGACTAGTGTCTCTAAGTAGGAGAGATGGCACCGTCAGCGTTGACGGCAAATAACTCACGAACACTAGCGGACCGTGAGTACTGTGCCACCTATGCATCCTTCCATCTTGATCTTGGAATGAATACGAATCCATCTTCACATTATAGCCACTAGGAATTCCAGCTTCACCGTTAATTATTGTGTAGATTCCAATCGGTACTCACCAGCAAGCACACTTCACAAGTACCACCTAACTTTGTCACACATTTAATACCCCAACAATCCTGCACCACTGTCCGTTACAATTTTTTCAGTTGATGATGCATCGTTTAAAAAATTGACGTTTCAATGAAGAAAAAAACATGCACGCCTACGTTGATCAAAATTTCGATTTTCACGACTTTCACCCACTGCGCATCCCCTTCCATAGTCGCTACCATAGCAACACCATTAACACCGAATAGGGACTTTTTGGTGAATAAAAAAATCGTTTAGGGACCGTGCTTTCGAGCAAACCAATCGATGTGGCAGAATGCTATCATCGAAGATCTTTTTGTTTATGGAGTTCGAAGGACCACTACCGTGAGCTCGATCGTTGCATTTCAGAGTAGTAGTGATAGGCTTTAGATATAGTACCAATTTTTGTAGAAAAAAAAATCAGCTAGATTGATAGGAGCTAGGGCAGGAGCACATATGTGATTGGCAGAGAATGTGGTTGGAGTTTAAAGGTACTGAAAAATCACCCCTAATGATGATTTTGATTGAAACTGAAAATCGGTTTCGATCGAAATTAGTAATAGAGGTGACTTTTCAGTACATTTAACGAGGGCTTATCACATATGTGCTCCTTTTAGCTTGTTAGTTAGCTACCTCAAAATTTACCATTCACTTATAGTAGCTAGCTAGTTAAAAGAGTGGTATCATATTTCCCGGATTTTAATTTCAGATTGGGCCATTGATCAGTTTGACGCTTAAGATAAATCCAAGAAATTAGAACAACAATAAATTTCAGATGACGACCTTTCGTTTGAGCTTATTGCCAAAACGTCAACCCAATCACGTAAGTTTAACGATAAACCTGGTGCACAATGACAATGCATTAATCTGCGAGTAAATAACCTAGCTCTTACGTGAAGAAATGGAAGGTCGAAGGTCACACCTTTGAAACAAATAACTACACCAAGATTGGAGCTTTTCGTAGCTTTAGAGAGTGTCTAGGATAAGAGAGAAGCGGACTGGTTGATTTTACTCAACTGTCAAAGCCAGAACCAATCGAGCAACACATGTCTTGATTGAAATGGCAGTGTTGCTAGAAACCACCTAGGCATAGGTTGCCAAGGTCGTTGGTTTTGAATATGTTTTTCTCTTATCCCAAAAACCCTCTTTACGTAGCACCTTTGGCTGTTGCGTTGCGCTATATAAGTAAAGAACGTCGTACCTTCGGTAGTCAAGATGCTGTTTAAACGAGTGGTGCGACAGTCAACATTGCTCAGGTGTTACTATTTCTTCGACTCCAACTTGGACACCTGATGCTCAAAAAATGCTTCCGATTCTGACTCCACATCCCTGGTTGTTGGTTATTTAAGTTGTATTTAATTAAAGGCGTCTGTACAATAGTGCATTTCTTAAAATTCCTACGTACAGTATTTGGAAAACAAATCAATAAATATTTCACCAAACATAATAGGTAACCATCATGGCTAACCCTCCTCAATTCAAATCAATTCCGTCCCGTTACATCATTTACCACCGGAATCACGCGAACGGTGCCAAGTTTGTCACGACTGGGATAAAGTCTGTAGTATCAAAATATGTCCAAACATAATCATAGTGTCTATATGGATAATGCTTATTTATTCCCACGTATACCAGATGATTTAGGCTCTCCAAATCGTACTGCAGTTCAGATGATTTGTTTTACTAGATCAACAAAGACTGGGATAATATCTATAGTATCGAAATATCGATATGGAAAGCCTAGAACATTTGGCATACACGAAAATAGGTTGTCATGAGCCACATAGACACTTTGAATCTGTTTGGACATGTTTCGATACTACAGATATTGAATTAGTCTTGGGTGATCTAGTAGAAAAATAATCTGATCTCCATCTATGGGGCGACCCCGGCGTAGTGGTTAGCATCCATGCCTCTCACGCCAAAGTCACGAGTTCAAATCTCACCTCCGGACAAGTCACGAATGACCCAAGAGCGTTAAAGTGACTATAATAATAAAAAAAAACTTCTAACATCTTGTATACGTAGCAAGTCCAGTCCAAGCAAATCAATGCATGCCTACGCATCTACATGCAATTAAACCAGCGAGTGTGGGACACTAGGATACCCTAGGTGAAGGAAATGAACAACACGGCGTTGTATTCCTTCATCGTCTGGAGAGGGATGAAGGTGAACTTTCCATCGAAGCGAGGGACCACTATAGAAGATAAGTTGGAGGAGCATAGAAAAGTGTACAACTTACAGTTCAAGAAGTTTGCATCAGCTTATGAGGTCGGCCAGAAGGTTTTCAAACGGAATTTGCGTCAATCGTCAATCTGGGAGTTTTTTCAGCCAGCGTTATCCGTCCGGGAAAAAAGACTCCACGTCGTTCTTCTGGGTGATTCCTTAAAAAAAAGAAAAGTTTTAGTTTCTGTCTTAACACGTGTAGCATTATGGCACGTGTGAAGATGTAGTCCATAGGTCATCAATGTTGTCCAAAGGCTGTGATTCCTTCGTCAGAGAGGATAAATTTTACAGCATCTTATCATCATCGTCATCTCATCAGTCCGGTAGGGTCGTCGTTGATGAAGATGGAATGCTGAAAAAGAGAAAGAGAAAGATATATAATTATTGTTACCGGTAACAGAATTTCAGTCCGGATTGAAAAGGTGCACAAACAAAAGCCAACGACAAGGAAAAGACTAGTGTCTCTAAGTAGGAGAGATGGCACCGTCAGCGTTGACGGCAAATAACTCACGAACACTAGCGGACCGTGAGTACTGTGCCACCTATGCATCCTTCCATCTTGATCTTGGAATGAATACGAATCCATCTTCACATTATAGCCACTAGGAATTCCAGCTTCACCGTTAATTATTGTGTAGATTCCAATCGGTACTCACCAGCAAGCACACTTCACAAGTACCACCTAACTTTGTCACACATTTAATACCCCAACAATCCTGCACCACTGTCCGTTACAATTTTTTCAGTTGATGATGCATCGTTTAAAAAATTGACGTTTCAATGAAGAAAAAAACATGCACGCCTACGTTGATCAAAATTTCGATTTTCACGACTTTCACCCACTGCGCATCCCCTTCCATAGTCGCTACCATAGCAACACCATTAACACCGAATAGGGACTTTTTGGTGAATAAAAAATTCGTTTAGGGACCGTGCTTTCGAGCAAACCAATCGATGTGGCAGAATGCTATCATCGAAGATCTTTTTGTTTATGGAGTTCGAAGGACCACTACCGTGAGCTCGATCGTTGCATTTCAGAGTAGTAGTGATAGGCTTTAGATATAGTACCAATTTTTGTAGAAAAAAAAATCAGCTAGATTGATAGGAGCTAGGGCAGGAGCACATATGTTATTGGCAGGGAATGTGGTTGGAGTTTAAAGGTACTGAAAAATCACCCCTAATGATGATTTTGATTGAAACTGAAAATCGGTTTCGATCGAAATTAGTAATAGAGGTGACTTTTCAGTACATTTAACGAGGGCTTATCACATATGTGCCACTTTTAGCTTGTTAGTTAGCTACCTCAAAATTTACCATTCACTTATAGTAGCTAGCTAGTTAAAAGAGTGGTATCATATTTCCCGGATTTTAATTTCAGATTGGGCCATTGATCAGTTTGACGTTTAAGATAAATCCAAGAAATTAGAACGTAACAACAATAAATTTCAGATGACGACCTTTCGTTTGAGCTTATTGCCAAAACGTCAACCCAATCACGTAAGTTTAACGATAAACCTGGTGCACAATGACAATGCATTAATCTGCGAGTAAATAACCTAGCTCTTACGTGAAGAAATGGAAGGTCACACCTTTGAAACAAATAACTACACCAAGATTGGAGCTTTTCGTAGCTTTAGAGAGTGTCTAGGATAAGAGAGAAGCGGACTGGTTGATTTTACTCAACTGTCAAAGCCAGAACCAATCGAGCAACGCATGTCTTGATTGAAATGGCAGTGTTGCTAGAAACCACCTAGGCATAGGTTGCCAAGGTCGTTGGTTTTGAATATGTTTTTCTCTTATCCCAAAAACCCTCTTTACGTAGCACCTTTGGCTGTTGCGTTGCGCTATATAAGTAAAGAACGTCGTACCTTCGGTAGTCAAGATGCTGTTTAAACGAGTGGTGCGACAGTCAACATTGCTCAGGTGTTACTATTTCTTCGACTCCAACTTGGACACCTGATGCTCAAAAAATGCTTCCGATTCTGACTCCACATCCCTGGTTGTTGGTTATTTAAGTTGTATTTAATTAAAGGCGTCTGTACAATAGTGCATTTCTTAAAATTCCTACGTACAGTATTTGGAAAACAAATCAATAAATATTTCACCAAACATAATAGGTAACCATCATGGCTAACCCTCCTCAATTCAAATCAATTCCGTCCCGTTACATCATTTACCACCGGAATCACGCGAACGGTGCCAAGTTTGTCACGACTGGGATAAAGTCTGTAGTATCAAAATATGTCCAAACATAATCATAGTGTCTATATGGATAATGCTTATTTATTCCCACGTATACCAGATGATTTAGGCTCTCCAAATCGTACTGCAGTTCAGATGATTTGTTTTACTAGATCAACAAAGACTGGGATAATATCTATAGTATCGAAATATCGATATGGAAAGCCTAGAACATTTGGCATACACGAAAATAGGTTGTCATGAGCCACATAGACACTTTGAATCTGTTTGGACATGTTTCGATACTACAGATATTGAATTAGTCTTGGGTGATCTAGTAGAAAAATAATCTGATCTCCATCTATGGGGCGACCCCGGCGTAGTGGTTAGCATCCATACCTCTCACGCCAAAGTCACGAGTTCAAATCTCACCTCCGGACAAGTCACGAATGACCCAAGAGCGTTAAAGTGACTATAATAATAAAAAAAAAACTTATAACATCTTGTATACGTAGCAAGTCCAGTCCAAGCAAATCAACGCATGCCTACGCATCTACGAGTGTGGGACACTAGGATACCCTAGGTCAAGGAAATGAACAACACGGCGTTGTATTCCTTCATCGTCTGGAGAGGGATGAAGGTGAACTTTCCATCGAAGCGAGGGACCACTATAGAAGATAAGTTGGAGGAGCATAGAAAAGTGTACAACTTACAGTTCAAGAAGTTTGCATCAGCTTATGAGGTCGGCCAGAAGGTTTTCAAACGGAATTTGCGTCAATCGTCAATCTGGGAGTTTTTTTCAGCCAGCGTTATCCGTCCGGGAAAAAAGACTCCACGTCGTTCTTCTGGGTGATTCCTTAAAAAAAAGAAAAGTTTTAGTTTCTGTCTTAAATTGCGCCTAAATCAGAAACAACTTACCGTACTAACACGTGTAGCATTATGGCACGTGTGAAGATGTAGTCCATAGGTCATCAATGTTGTCCAAAGGCTGTGATTCCTTCGTCAGAGAGGATAAATTTTACAGCATCTTATCATCATCGTCATCTCATCAGTCCGGTAGGGTCGTCGTTGATGAAGATGGAATGCTGAAAAAGAGAAAGAGAAAGATATATAATTATTGTTACCGGTAACAGAATTTCAGTCCGGATTGAAAAGGTGCACAAACAAAAGCCAACGACAAGGAAAAGACTAGTGTCTCTAAGTAGGAGAGATGGCACCGTCAGCGTTGACGGCAAATAACTCACGAACACTAGCGGACCGTGAGTACTGTGCCACCTATGCATCCTTCCATCTTGATCTTGGAATGAATACGAATCCATCTTCACATTATAGCCACTAGGAATTCCAGCTTCACCGTTAATTATTGTGTAGATTCCAATCGGTACTCACCAGCAAGCACACTTCACAAGTACCACCTAACTTTGTCACACATTTAATACCCCAACAATCCTGCACCACTGTCCGTTACAATTTTTTCAGTTGATGATGCATCGTTTAAAAAATTGACGTTTCAATGAAGAAAAAAACATGCACGCCTACGTTGATCAAAATTTCGATTTTCACGACTTTCACCCACTGCGCATCCCCTTCCATAGTCGCTACCATAGCAACACCATTAACACCGAATAGGGACTTTTTGGTGAATAAAAAATTCGTTTAGGGACCGTGCTTTCGAGCAAACCAATCGATGTGGCAGAATGCTATCATCGAAGATCTTTTTGTTTATGGAGTTCGAAGGACCACTACCGTGAGCTCGATCGTTGCATTTCAGAGTAGTAGTGATAGGCTTTAGATATAGTACCAATTTTTGTAGAAAAAAAAATCAGCTAGATTGATAGGAGCTAGGGCAGGAGCACATATGTGATTGGCAGGGAATGTGGTTGGAGTTTAAAGGTACTGAAAAATCACCCCTAATGATGATTTTGATTGAAACTGAAAATCGGTTTCGATCGAAATTAGTAATAGAGGTGACTTTTCAGTACATTTAACGAGGGCTTATCACATATGTGCTCCTTTTAGCTTGTTAGTTAGCTACCTCAAAATTTACCATTTACTTATAGTAGCTAGCTAGTTAAAAGAGTGGTATCATATTTCCCGGATTTTAATTTCAGATTGGGCCATTGATCAGTTTGACGTTTAAGATAAATCCAAGAAATTAGAACGTAACAACAATAAATTTCAGATGACGACCTTTCGTTTGAGCTTATTGCCAAAACGTCAACCCAATCACGTAAGTTTAACGATAAACCTGGTGCACAATGACAATGCATTAATCTGCGAGTAAATAACCTAGCTCTTACGTGAAGAAATAGAAGGTCGAAGGTCACACCTTTGAAACAAATAACTACACCAAGATTGGAGCTTTTCGTAGCTTTAGAGAGTGTCTAGGATAAGAGAGAAGCGGACTGGTTGATTTTACTCAACTGTCAAAGCCAGAACCAATCGAGCAACGCATGTCTTGATTGAAATGGCAGTGTTGCTAGAAACCACCTAGGCATAGGTTGCCAAGGTCGTTGGTTTTGAATATGTTTTTCTCTTATCCCAAAAACCCTCTTTACGTAGCACCTTTGGCTGTTGCGTTGCGCTATATAAGTAAAGAACGTCGTACCTTCGGTAGTCAAGATGCTGTTTAAACGAGTGGTGCGACAGTCAACATTGCTCATAGTGTCTATATGGATAATGCTTATTTATTCCCACGTATACCAGATGATTTAGGCTCTCCAAATCGTACTGCAGTTCAGATGATTTGTTTTACTAGATCAACAAAGACTGGGATAATATCTATAGTATCGAAATATCGATATGGAAAGCCTAGAACATTTGGCATACACGAAAATAGGTTGTCATGAGCCACATAGACACTTTGAATCTGTTTGGACATGTTTCGATACTACAGATATTGAATTAGTCTTGGGTGATCTAGTAGAAAAATAATCTGATCTCCATCTATGGGGCGACCCCGGCGTAGTGGTTAGCATCCATACCTCTCACGCCAAAGTCACGAGTTCAAATCTCACCTCCGGACAAGTCACGAATGACCCAAGAGCGTTAAAGTGACTATAATAATAAAAAAAAACTTCTAACATCTTGTATACGTAGCAAGTCCAGTCCAAGCAAATCAATGCATGCCTACGCATCTACATGTAATTAAACCAGCGAGTGTGGGACACTAGGATACCCTAGGTGAAGGAAATGAACAACACGGCGTTGTATTCCTTCATCGTCTGGAGAGGGATGAAGGTGAACTTTCCATCGAAGCGAGGGACCACTATAGAAGATAATTTAAGTTGGAGGAGCATAGAAAAGTGTACAACTTACAGTTCAAGAAGTTTGCATCAGCTTATGAGGTCGGCCAGAAGGTTTTCAAACGGAATTTGCGTCAATCGTCAATCTGGGAGTTTTTTCAGCCAGCGTTATCCGTCCGGGAAAAAAGACTCCACGTCGTTCTTCTGGGTGATTCCTTAAAAAAAAGAAAAGTTTTAGTTTCTGTCTTAAATTGCGCCTAAATCAGAAACAACTTACCGTACTAACACGTGTAGCATTATGGCACGTGTGAAGATGTAGTCCATAGGTCATCAATGTTGTCCAAAGGCTGTGATTCCTTCGTCAGAGAGGATAAATTTTACAGCATCTTATCATCATCGTCATCTCATCAGTCCGGTAGGGTCGTCGTTGATGAATGCTGAAAAAGAGAAAGAGAAAGATATATAATTATTGTTACCGGTAACAGAATTTCAGTCCGGATTGAAAAGGTGCACAAACAAAAGCCAACGACAAGGAAAAGACTAGTGTCTCTAAGTAGGAGAGATGGCACCGTCAGCGTTGACGGCAAATAACTCACGAACACTAGCGGACCGTGAGTACTGTGCCACCTATGCATCCTTCCATCTTGATCTTGGAATGAATACGAATCCATCTTCACATTATAGCCACTAGGAATTCCAGCTTCACCGTTAATTATTGTGTAGATTCCAATCGGTACTCACCAGCAAGCACACTTCACAAGTACCACCTAACTTTGTCACACATTTAATACCCCAACAATCCTGCACCACTGTCCGTTACAATTTTTTCAGTTGATGATGCATCGTTTAAAAAATTGACGTTTCAATGAAGAAAAAAACATGCACGCCTACGTTGATCAAAATTTCGATTTTCACGACTTTCACCCACTGCGCATCCCCTTCCATAGTCGCTACCATAGCAACACCATTAACACCGAATAGGGACTTTTTGGTGAATAAAAAAATCGTTTAGGGACCGTGCTTTCGAGCAAACCAATCGATGTGGCAGAATGCTATCATCGAAGATCTTTTTGTTTATGGAGTTCGAAGGACCACTACCGTGAGCTCGATCGTTGCATTTCAGAGTAGTAGTGATAGGCTTTAGATATAGTACCAATTTTTGTAGAAAAAAAAATCAGCTAGATTGATAGGAGCTAGGGCAGGAGCACATATGTGATTGGCAGAGAATGTGGTTGGAGTTTAAAGGTACTGAAAAATCACCCCTAATGATGATTTTGATTGAAACTGAAAATCGGTTTCGATCGAAATTAGTAATAGAGGTGACTTTTCAGTACATTTAACGAGGGCTTATCACATATGTGCTCCTTTTAGCTTGTTAGTTAGCTACCTCAAAATTTACCATTCACTTATAGTAGCTAGCTAGTTAAAAGAGTGGTATCATATTTCCCGGATTTTAATTTCAGATTGGGCCATTGATCAGTTTGACGCTTAAGATAAATCCAAGAAATTAGAACAACAATAAATTTCAGATGACGACCTTTCGTTTGAGCTTATTGCCAAAACGTCAACCCAATCACGTAAGTTTAACGATAAACCTGGTGCACAATGACAATGCATTAATCTGCGAGTAAATAACCTAGCTCTTACGTGAAGAAATGGAAGGTCGAAGGTCACACCTTTGAAACAAATAACTACACCAAGATTGGAGCTTTTCGTAGCTTTAGAGAGTGTCTAGGATAAGAGAGAAGCGGACTGGTTGATTTTACTCAACTGTCAAAGCCAGAACCAATCGAGCAACACATGTCTTGATTGAAATGGCAGTGTTGCTAGAAACCACCTAGGCATAGGTTGCCAAGGTCGTTGGTTTTGAATATGTTTTTCTCTTATCCCAAAAACCCTCTTTACGTAGCACCTTTGGCTGTTGCGTTGCGCTATATAAGTAAAGAACGTCGTACCTTCGGTAGTCAAGATGCTGTTTAAACGAGTGGTGCGACAGTCAACATTGCTCAGGTGTTACTATTTCTTCGACTCCAACTTGGACACCTGATGCTCAAAAAATGCTTCCGATTCTGACTCCACATCCCTGGTTGTTGGTTATTTAAGTTGTATTTAATTAAAGGCGTCTGTACAATAGTGCATTTCTTAAAATTCCTACGTACAGTATTTGGAAAACAAATCAATAAATATTTCACCAAACATAATAGGTAACCATCATGGCTAACCCTCCTCAATTCAAATCAATTCCGTCCCGTTACATCATTTACCACCGGAATCACGCGAACGGTGCCAAGTTTGTCACGACTGGGATAAAGTCTGTAGTATCAAAATATGTCCAAACATAATCATAGTGTCTATATGGATAATGCTTATTTATTCCCACGTATACCAGATGATTTAGGCTCTCCAAATCGTACTGCAGTTCAGATGATTTGTTTTACTAGATCAACAAAGACTGGGATAATATCTATAGTATCGAAATATCGATATGGAAAGCCTAGAACATTTGGCATACACGAAAATAGGTTGTCATGAGCCACATAGACACTTTGAATCTGTTTGGACATGTTTCGATACTACAGATATTGAATTAGTCTTGGGTGATCTAGTAGAAAAATAATCTGATCTCCATCTATGGGGCGACCCCGGCGTAGTGGTTAGCATCCATGCCTCTCACGCCAAAGTCACGAGTTCAAATCTCACCTCCGGACAAGTCACGAATGACCCAAGAGCGTTAAAGTGACTATAATAATAAAAAAAAACTTCTAACATCTTGTATACGTAGCAAGTCCAGTCCAAGCAAATCAATGCATGCCTACGCATCTACATGCAATTAAACCAGCGAGTGTGGGACACTAGGATACCCTAGGTGAAGGAAATGAACAACACGGCGTTGTATTCCTTCATCGTCTGGAGAGGGATGAAGGTGAACTTTCCATCGAAGCGAGGGACCACTATAGAAGATAAGTTGGAGGAGCATAGAAAAGTGTACAACTTACAGTTCAAGAAGTTTGCATCAGCTTATGAGGTCGGCCAGAAGGTTTTCAAACGGAATTTGCGTCAATCGTCAATCTGGGAGTTTTTTCAGCCAGCGTTATCCGTCCGGGAAAAAAGACTCCACGTCGTTCTTCTGGGTGATTCCTTAAAAAAAAGAAAAGTTTTAGTTTCTGTCTTAACACGTGTAGCATTATGGCACGTGTGAAGATGTAGTCCATAGGTCATCAATGTTGTCCAAAGGCTGTGATTCCTTCGTCAGAGAGGATAAATTTTACAGCATCTTATCATCATCGTCATCTCATCAGTCCGGTAGGGTCGTCGTTGATGAAGATGGAATGCTGAAAAAGAGAAAGAGAAAGATATATAATTATTGTTACCGGTAACAGAATTTCAGTCCGGATTGAAAAGGTGCACAAACAAAAGCCAACGACAAGGAAAAGACTAGTGTCTCTAAGTAGGAGAGATGGCACCGTCAGCGTTGACGGCAAATAACTCACGAACACTAGCGGACCGTGAGTACTGTGCCACCTATGCATCCTTCCATCTTGATCTTGGAATGAATACGAATCCATCTTCACATTATAGCCACTAGGAATTCCAGCTTCACCGTTAATTATTGTGTAGATTCCAATCGGTACTCACCAGCAAGCACACTTCACAAGTACCACCTAACTTTGTCACACATTTAATACCCCAACAATCCTGCACCACTGTCCGTTACAATTTTTTCAGTTGATGATGCATCGTTTAAAAAATTGACGTTTCAATGAAGAAAAAAACATGCACGCCTACGTTGATCAAAATTTCGATTTTCACGACTTTCACCCACTGCGCATCCCCTTCCATAGTCGCTACCATAGCAACACCATTAACACCGAATAGGGACTTTTTGGTGAATAAAAAATTCGTTTAGGGACCGTGCTTTCGAGCAAACCAATCGATGTGGCAGAATGCTATCATCGAAGATCTTTTTGTTTATGGAGTTCGAAGGACCACTACCGTGAGCTCGATCGTTGCATTTCAGAGTAGTAGTGATAGGCTTTAGATATAGTACCAATTTTTGTAGAAAAAAAAATCAGCTAGATTGATAGGAGCTAGGGCAGGAGCACATATGTTATTGGCAGGGAATGTGGTTGGAGTTTAAAGGTACTGAAAAATCACCCCTAATGATGATTTTGATTGAAACTGAAAATCGGTTTCGATCGAAATTAGTAATAGAGGTGGTACATTTAACGAGGGCTTATCACATATGTGCCACTTTTAGCTTGTTAGTTAGCTACCTCAAAATTTACCATTCACTTATAGTAGCTAGCTAGTTAAAAGAGTGGTATCATATTTCCCGGATTTTAATTTCAGATTGGGCCATTGATCAGTTTGACGTTTAAGATAAATCCAAGAAATTAGAACGTAACAACAATAAATTTCAGATGACGACCTTTCGTTTGAGCTTATTGCCAAAACGTCAACCCAATCACGTAAGTTTAACGATAAACCTGGTGCACAATGACAATGCATTAATCTGCGAGTAAATAACCTAGCTCTTACGTGAAGAAATGGAAGGTCACACCTTTGAAACAAATAACTACACCAAGATTGGAGCTTTTCGTAGCTTTAGAGAGTGTCTAGGATAAGAGAGAAGCGGACTGGTTGATTTTACTCAACTGTCAAAGCCAGAACCAATCGAGCAACGCATGTCTTGATTGAAATGGCAGTGTTGCTAGAAACCACCTAGGCATAGGTTGCCAAGGTCGTTGGTTTTGAATATGTTTTTCTCTTATCCCAAAAACCCTCTTTACGTAGCACCTTTGGCTGTTGCGTTGCGCTATATAAGTAAAGAACGTCGTACCTTCGGTAGTCAAGATGCTGTTTAAACGAGTGGTGCGACAGTCAACATTGCTCAGGTGTTACTATTTCTTCGACTCCAACTTGGACACCTGATGCTCAAAAAATGCTTCCGATTCTGACTCCACATCCCTGGTTGTTGGTTATTTAAGTTGTATTTAATTAAAGGCGTCTGTACAATAGTGCATTTCTTAAAATTCCTACGTACAGTATTTGGAAAACAAATCAATAAATATTTCACCAAACATAATAGGTAACCATCATGGCTAACCCTCCTCAATTCAAATCAATTCCGTCCCGTTACATCATTTACCACCGGAATCACGCGAACGGTGCCAAGTTTGTCACGACTGGGATAAAGTCTGTAGTATCAAAATATGTCCAAACATAATCATAGTGTCTATATGGATAATGCTTATTTATTCCCACGTATACCAGATGATTTAGGCTCTCCAAATCGTACTGCAGTTCAGATGATTTGTTTTACTAGATCAACAAAGACTGGGATAATATCTATAGTATCGAAATATCGATATGGAAAGCCTAGAACATTTGGCATACACGAAAATAGGTTGTCATGAGCCACATAGACACTTTGAATCTGTTTGGACATGTTTCGATACTACAGATATTGAATTAGTCTTGGGTGATCTAGTAGAAAAATAATCTGATCTCCATCTATGGGGCGACCCCGGCGTAGTGGTTAGCATCCATACCTCTCACGCCAAAGTCACGAGTTCAAATCTCACCTCCGGACAAGTCACGAATGACCCAAGAGCGTTAAAGTGACTATAATAATAAAAAAAAAACTTATAACATCTTGTATACGTAGCAAGTCCAGTCCAAGCAAATCAACGCATGCCTACGCATCTACGAGTGTGGGACACTAGGATACCCTAGGTCAAGGAAATGAACAACACGGCGTTGTATTCCTTCATCGTCTGGAGAGGGATGAAGGTGAACTTTCCATCGAAGCGAGGGACCACTATAGAAGATAAGTTGGAGGAGCATAGAAAAGTGTACAACTTACAGTTCAAGAAGTTTGCATCAGCTTATGAGGTCGGCCAGAAGGTTTTCAAACGGAATTTGCGTCAATCGTCAATCTGGGAGTTTTTTTCAGCCAGCGTTATCCGTCCGGGAAAAAAGACTCCACGTCGTTCTTCTGGGTGATTCCTTAAAAAAAAGAAAAGTTTTAGTTTCTGTCTTAAATTGCGCCTAAATCAGAAACAACTTACCGTACTAACACGTGTAGCATTATGGCACGTGTGAAGATGTAGTCCATAGGTCATCAATGTTGTCCAAAGGCTGTGATTCCTTCGTCAGAGAGGATAAATTTTACAGCATCTTATCATCATCGTCATCTCATCAGTCCGGTAGGGTCGTCGTTGATGAAGATGGAATGCTGAAAAAGAGAAAGAGAAAGATATATAATTATTGTTACCGGTAACAGAATTTCAGTCCGGATTGAAAAGGTGCACAAACAAAAGCCAACGACAAGGAAAAGACTAGTGTCTCTAAGTAGGAGAGATGGCACCGTCAGCGTTGACGGCAAATAACTCACGAACACTAGCGGACCGTGAGTACTGTGCCACCTATGCATCCTTCCATCTTGATCTTGGAATGAATACGAATCCATCTTCACATTATAGCCACTAGGAATTCCAGCTTCACCGTTAATTATTGTGTAGATTCCAATCGGTACTCACCAGCAAGCACACTTCACAAGTACCACCTAACTTTGTCACACATTTAATACCCCAACAATCCTGCACCACTGTCCGTTACAATTTTTTCAGTTGATGATGCATCGTTTAAAAAATTGACGTTTCAATGAAGAAAAAAACATGCACGCCTACATTGATCAAAATTTCGAATTTCACGACTTTCACCCACTGCGCATCCCCTTCCATAGTCGCTACCATAGCAACACCATTAACACCGAATAGGGACTTTTTGGTGAATAAAAAATTCGTTTAGGGACCGTGCTTTCGAGCAAACCAATCGATGTGGCAGAATGCTATCATCGAAGATCTTTTTGTTTATGGAGTTCGAAGGACCACTACCGTGAGCTCGATCGTTGCATTTCAGAGTAGTAGTGATAGGCCATATAGTATATATACTATATATAGTACCAATTTTTGTAGAAAAAAAATCAGCTAGATTGATAGGAGCTAGGGCAGGAGCACATATGTGATTGGCAGGGAATGTGGTTGGAGTTTAAAGGTACTGAAAAATCACCCCTAATGATGATTTTGATTGAAACTGAAAATCGGTTTCGATCGAAATTAGTAATAGAGGTGACTTTTCAGTACATTTAACGAGGGCTTATCACATATGTGCTCCTTTTAGCTTGTTAGTTGGCTACCTCAAAATTTACCATTCACTTATAGTAGCTAGCTAGTTAAAAGAGTGGTATCATATTTCCCGGATTTTAATTTCAGATTGGGCCATTGATCAGTTTGACGTTTAAGATAAATCCAAGAAATTAGAACGTAAAACAATAAATTTCAGATGACGACCTTTCGTTTGAGCTTATTGCCAAAACGTCAACCCAATCACGTAAGTTTAACGATAAACCTGGTGCACAATGACAATGCATTAATCTGCGAGTAAATAACCTAGCTCTTACGTGAAGAAATGGAAGGTCGAAGGTCACACCTTTGAAACAAATAACTACACCAAGATTGGAGCTTTTCGTAGCTTTAGAGAGTGTCTAGGATAAGAGAGAAGCGGACTGGTTGATTTTACTCAACTGTCAAAGCCAGAACCAATCGAGCAACGCATGTCTTGATTGAAATGGCAGTGTTGCTAGAAACCACCTAGGCATAGGTTGCCAAGGTCGTTGGTTTTGAATATGTTTTTCTCTTATCCCAAAAACCCTCTTTACGTAGCACCTTTGGCTGTTGCGTTGCGCTATATAAGTAAAGAACGTCGTACCTTCGGTAGTCAAGATGCTGTTTAAACGAGTGGTGCGACAGTCAACATTGCTCAGGTGTTACTATTTCTTCGACTCCAACTTGGACACCTGATGCTCAAAAAATGCTTCCGATTCTGACTCCACATCCCTGGTTGTTGGTTATTTAAGTTGTATTTAATTAAAGGCGTCTGTACAATAGTGCATTTCTTAAAATTCCTACGTACAGTATTTGGAAAACAAATCAATAAATATTTCACCAAACATAATAGGTAACCATCATGGCTAACCCTCCTCAATTCAAATCAATTCCGTCCCGTTACATCATTTACCACCGGAATCACGCGAACGGTGCCAAGTTTGTCACGACTGGGATAAAGTCTGTAGTATCAAAATATGTCCAAACAGAATCATAGTGTCTATATGGATAATGCTTATTTATTCCCACGTATACCAGATGATTTAGGCTCTCCAAATCGTACTGCAGTTCAGATGATTTGTTTTACTAGATCAACAAAGACTGGGATAATATCTATAGTATCGAAATATCGATATGGAAAGCCTAGAACATTTGGCATACACGAAAATAGGTTGTCATGAGCCACATAGACACTTTGAATCTGTTTGGACATGTTTCGATACTACAGATATTGAATTAGTCTTGGGTGATCTAGTAGAAAAATAATCTGATCTCCATCTATGGGGCGACCCCGGCGTAGTGGTTAGCATCCATACCTCTCACGCCAAAGTCACGAGTTCAAATCTCACCTCCGGACAAGTCACGAATGACCCAAGAGCGTTGAAGTGACTATAATAATAATAAAAAAACTTATAACATCTTGTATACGTAGCAAGTCCAGTCCAAGCAAATCAACGCATGCCTACGCATCTACATGTAATTAAACCAGCAAGTGTGGGACACTAGGATACCCTAGGTGAAGGAAATGAACAACACGGCGTTGTATTCCTTCATCGTCTGGAGAGGGATGAAGGTGAACTTTCCATCGAAGCGAGGGACCACTATAGAAGATAAGTTGGAGGAGCATAGAAAAGTGTACAACTTACAGTTCAAGAAGTTTGCATCAGCTTATGAGGTCGGCCAGAAGGTTTTCAAACGGAATTTGCGTCAATCGTCAATCTGGGAGTTTTTTCAGCCAGCGTTATTCGTCCGGGAAAAAAGACTCCACGTCGTTCTTCTGGGTGATTCCTTAAAAAAATTGTCTTAAATTGCGCCTAAATCAGAAACAACTTACCGTACTAACACGTGTAGCATTATGGCACGTGTGAAGATGTAGTCCATAGGTCATCAATGTTGTCCAAAGGCTGTGATTCCTTCGTCAGAGAGGATAAATTTTACAGCATCTTATCATAATCGTCATCTCATCAGTCCGGTAGGGTCGTCGTTGATGAAGATGGAATGCTGAAAAAGAGAAAGAGAAAGATATATAATTATTGTTACCGGTAACAGAATTTCAGTCCGGATTGAAAAGGTGCACAAACAAAAGCCAACGACAAGGAAAAGACTAGTGTCTCTAAGTAGGAGAGATGGCACCGTCAGCGTTGACGGCAAATAACTCACGAACACTAGCGGACCGTGAGTACTGTGCCACCTATGCATCCTTCCATCTTGATCTTGGAATGAATACGAATCCATCTTCACATTATAGCCACTAGGAATTCCAGCTTCACCGTACCACCTAACTTTGTCACACATTTAATACCCCAACAATCCTGCACCACTGTCCGTTACAATTTTTTCAGTTGATGATGCATCGTTTAAAAAATTGACGTTTCAATGAAGAAAAAAACATGCACGCCTACGTTGATCAAAATTTCGATTTTCACGACTTTCACCCACTGCGCATCCCCTTCCATAGTCGCTACCATAGCAACACCATTAACACCGAATAGGGACTTTTTGGTGAATAAAAAATTCGTTTAGGGACCGTGCTTTCGAGCAAACCAATCGATGTGGCAGAATGCTATCATCGAAGATCTTTTTGTTTATGGAGTTCGAAGGACCACTACCGTGAGCTCGATCGTTGCATTTCAGAGTAGTAGTGATAGACTTTAGATATAGTACCAATTTTTGTAGAAAAAAAAATCAGCTAGATTGATAGGAGCTAGGGCAGGAGCACATATGTGATTGGCAGGAAATGTGGTTGGAGTTTAAAGGTACTGAAAAATCACCCCTAATGATGATTTTGATTGAAACTGAAAATCGGTTTCGATCGAAATTAGTAATAGAGGTGACTTTTCAGTACATTTAACGAGGGCTTATCACATATGTGCCACTTTTAGCTTGTTAGTTAGCTACCTCAAAATTTACCATTCACTTATAGTAGCTAGCTAGTTAAAAGAGTAGTATCATATTTCCCGGATTTTAATTTCAGATTGGGCCATTGATCAGTTTGACGTTTAAGATAAATCCAAGAAATTAGAACGTAACAACAATAAATTTCAGATGACGACCTTTCGTTTGAACTTATTGCCAAAACGTCAACCCAATCACGTAAGTTTAACGATAAACCTGGTGCACAATGACAATGCATTAATCTGCGAGTAAATAACCTAGCTCTTACGTGAAGAAATGGAAGGTCGAAGGTCACACCTTTGAAACAAATAACTACACCAAGATTGGAGCTTTTCGTAGCTTTAGAGAGTGTCTAGGATAAGAGAGAAGCGGACTGGTTGATTTTACTCAACTGTCAAAGCCAGAACCAATCGAGCATCGCATGTCTTGATTGAAATGGCAGTGTTGCTAGAAACCACCTAGGCATAGGTTGCCAAGGTCGTTGGTTTTGAATATGTTTTTCTCTTATCCCAAAAACCCTCTTTACGTAGCACCTTTGGCTGTTGCGTTGCGCTATATAAGTAAAGAACGTCGTACCTTCGGTAGTCAAGATGCTGTTTAAACGAGTGGTGCGACAGTCAACATTGCTCAGGTGTTACTATTTCTTCGACTCCAACTTGGACACCTGATGCTCAAAAAATGCTTCCGATTCTGACTCCACATCCCTGGTTGTTGGTTATTTAAGTTGTATTTAATTAAAGGCGTCTGTACAATAGTGCATTTCTTAAAATTCCTACGTACAGTATTTGGAAAACAAATCAATAAATATTTCACCAAACATAATAGGTAACCATCATGGCTAACCCTCCTCAATTCAAATCAATTCCGTCCCGTTACATCATTTACCACCGGAATCACGCGAACGGTGCCAAGTTTGTCACGACTGGGATAAAGTCTGTAGTATCAAAATATGTCCAAACAGAATCATAGTGTCTATATGGATAATGCTTATTTATTCCCACGTATACCAGATGATTTAGGCTCTCCAAATCGTACTGCAGTTCAGATGATTTGTTTTACTAGATCAACAAAGACTGGGATAATATCTATAGTATCGAAATATCGATATGGAAAGCCTAGAACATTTGGCATACACGAAAATAGGTTGTCATGAGCCACATAGACACTTTGAATCTGTTTGGACATGTTTCGATACTACAGATATTGAATTAGTCTTGGGTGATCTAGTAGAAAAATAATCTGATCTCCATCTATGGGGCGACCCCGGCGTAGTGGTTAGCATCCATACCTCTCACGCCAAAGTCACGAGTTCAAATCTCACCTCCGGACAAGTCACGAATGACCCAAGAGCGTTGAAGTGACTATAATAATAAAAAAAACTTATAACATCTTGTATACGTAGCAAGTCCAGTCCAAGCAAATCAACGCATGCCTACGCATCTACATGTAATTAAACCAGCAAGTGTGGGACACTAGGATACCCTAGGTGAAGGAAATGAACAACACGGCGTTGTATTCCTTCATCGTCTGGAGAGGGATGAAGGTGAACTTTCCATCGAAGCGAGGGACCACTATAGAAGATAAGTTGGAGGAGCATAGAAAAGTGTACAACTTACAGTTCAAGAAGTTTGCATCAGCTTATGAGGTCGGCCAGAAGGTTTTCAAACGGAATTTGCGTCAATCGTCAATCTGGGAGTTTTTTCAGCCAGCGTTATTCGTCCGGGAAAAAAGACTCCACGTCGTTCTTCTGGGTGATTCCTTAAAAAAATTGTCTTAAATTGCGCCTAAATCAGAAACAACTTACCGTACTAACACGTGTAGCATTATGGCACGTGTGAAGATGTAGTCCATAGGTCATCAATGTTGTCCAAAGGCTGTGATTCCTTCGTCAGAGAGGATAAATTTTACAGCATCTTATCATAATCGTCATCTCATCAGTCCGGTAGGGTCGTCGTTGATGAAGATGGAATGCTGAAAAAGAGAAAGAGAAAGATATATAATTATTGTTACCGGTAACAGAATTTCAGTCCGGATTGAAAAGGTGCACAAACAAAAGCCAACGACAAGGAAAAGACTAGTGTCTCTAAGTAGGAGAGATGGCACCGTCAGCGTTGACGGCAAATAACTCACGAACACTAGCGGACCGTGAGTACTGTGCCACCTATGCATCCTTCCATCTTGATCTTGGAATGAATACGAATCCATCTTCACATTATAGCCACTAGGAATTCCAGCTTCACCGTTAATTATTGTGTAGATTCCAATCGGTACTCACCAGCAAGCACACTTCACAAGTACCACCTAACTTTGGCACACATTTAATACCCCAACAATCCTGCACCACTGTCCGTTACAATTTTTTCAGTTGATGATGCATCGTTTAAAAAATTGACGTTTCAATGAAGAAAAAAACATGCACGCCTACGTTGATCAAAATTTCGATTTTCACGACTTTCACCCACTGCGCATCCCCTTCCATAGTCGCTACCATAGCAACACCATTAACACCGAATAGGGACTTTTTGGTGAATAAAAAAAACGTTTAGGGACCGTGCTTTCGAGCAAACCAATCGATGTGGCAGAATGCTATCATCGAAGATCTTTTTGTTTATGGAGTTCGAAGGACCACTACCGTGAGCTCGATCGTTGCATTTCAGAGTAGTAGTGATAGGCTTTAGATATAGTACCAATTTTTGTAGAAAAAAAAATCAGCTAGATTGATAGGAGCTAGGGCAGGAGCACATATGTGATTGGCAGGGAATGTGGTTGGAGTTTAAAGGTACTGAAAAATCACCCCTAATGATGATTTTGATTGAAACTGAAAATCGGTTTCGATCGAAATTAGTAATAGAGGTGACTTTTCAGTACATTTAACGAGGGCTTATCACATATGTGCTCCTTTTAGCTTGTTAGTTAGCTACCTCAAAATTTACCATTCACTTATAGTAGCTAGCTAGTTAAAAGAGTGGTATCATATTTCCCGGATTTTAATTTCAGATTGGGCCATTGATCAGTTTGACGTTTAAGATAAATCCAAGAAATTAGAACGTAACAACAATAAATTTCAGATGACGACCTTTCGTTTGAGCTTATTGCCAAAACGTCAACCCAATCACGTAAGTTTAACGATAAACCTGGTGCACAATGACAATGCATTAATCTGCGAGTAAATAACCTAGCTCTTACGTGAAGAAATGGAAGGTCGAAGGTCACACCTTTGAAACAAATAACTACACCAAGATTGGAGCTTTTCGTAGCTTTAGAGAGTGTCTAGGATAAGAGAGAAGCGGACTGGTTGATTTTACTCAACTGTCAAAGCCAGAACCAATCGAGCAACGCATGTCTTGATTGAAATGGCAGTGTTGCTAGAAACCACCTAGGCATAGGTTGCCAAGGTCGTTGGTTTTGAATATGTTTTTCTCTTATCCCAAAAACCCTCTTTACGTAGCACCTTTGGCTGTTGCGTTGCGCTATATAAGTAAAGAACGTCGTACCTTCGGTAGTCAAGATGCTGTTTAAACGAGTGGTGCGACAGTCAACATTGCTCATAGTGTCTATATGGATAATGCTTATTTATTCCCACGTATACCAGATGATTTAGGCTCTCCAAATCGTACTGCAGTTCAGATGATTTGTTTTACTAGATCAACAAAGACTGGGATAATATCTATAGTATCGAAATATCGATATGGAAAGCCTAGAACATTTGGCATACACGAAAATAGGTTGTCATGAGATACATAGACACTTTGAATCTGTTTGGACATGTTTCGATACTACAGATATTGAATTAGTCTTGGGTGATCTAGTAGAAAAATAATCTGATCTCCATCTATGGGGCGACCCCGGCGTAGTGGTTAGCATCCATACCTCTCACGCCAAAGTCACGAGTTCAAATCTCACCTCCGGACAAGTCACGAATGACCCAAGAGCGTTAAAGTGACTATAATAATAAAAAAAAACTTCTAACATCTTGTATACGTAGCAAGTCCAGTCCAAGCAAATCAATGCATGCCTACGCATCTACATGTAATTAAACCAGCGAGTGTGGGACACTAGGATACCCTAGGTGAAGGAAATGAACAACACGGCGTTGTATTCCTTCATCGTCTGGAGAGGGATGAAGGTGAACTTTCCATCGAAGCGAGGGACCACTATAGAAGATAAGTTGGAGGAGCATAGAAAAGTGTACAACTTACAGTTCAAGAAGTTTGCATCAGCTTATGAGGTCGGCCAGAAGGTTTTCAAACGGAATTTGCGTCAATCGTCAATCTGGGAGTTTTTTCAGCCAGCGTTATCCGTCCGGGAAAAAAGACTCCACGTCGTTCTTCTGGGTGATTCCTTAAAAAAAAGAAAAGTTTTAGTTTCTGTCTTAAATTGCGCCTAAATCAGAAACAACTTACCGTACTAACACGTGTAGCATTATGGCACGTGTGAAGATGTAGTCCATAGGTCATCAATGTTGTCCAAAGGCTGTGATTCCTTCGTCAGAGAGGATAAATTTTACAGCATCTTATCATCATCGTCATCTCATCAGTCCGGTAGGGTCGTCGTTGATGAATGCTGAAAAAGAGATAGAGAAAGATATATAATTATTGTTACCGGTAACAGAATTTCAGTCCGGATTGAAAAGGTGCACAAACAAAAGCCAACGACAAGGAAAGGACTAGTGTCTCTAAGTAGGAGAGATGGCACCGTCAGCGTTGACGGCAAATAACTCATCAATCGAGCAACGCATGTCTTGATTGAAATGGCAGTGTTGCTAGAAACCACCTAGGCATAGGTTGCCAAGGTCGTTGGTTTTGAATATGTTTTTCTCTTATCCCAAAAACCCTCTTTACGTAGCACCTTTGGCTGTTGCGTTGCGCTATATAAGTAAAGAACGTCGTACCTTCGGTAGTCAAGATGCTGTTTAAACGAGTGGTGCGACAGTCAACATTGCTCAGGTGTTACTATTTCTTCGACTCCAACTTGGACACCTGATGCTCAAAAAATGCTTCCGATTCTGACTCCACATCCCTGGTTGTTGGTTATTTAAGTTGTATTTAATTAAAGGCGTCTGTACAATAGTGCATTTCTTAAAATTCCTACGTACAGTATTTGGAAAACAAATCAATAAATATTTCACCAAACATAATAGGTAACCATCATGGCTAACCCTCCTCAATTCAAATCAATTCCGTCCATTTACATCATTTACCACCGGAATCACGCGAACGGTGCCAAGTTTGTCACGACTGGGATAAAGTCTGTAGTATCAAAATATGTCCAAACAGAATCATAGTGTCTATATGGATAATGCTTATTTATTCCCACGTATACCAGATGATTTAGGCTCTCCAAATCGTACTGCAGTTCAGATGATTTGTTTTACTAGATCAACAAAGACTGGGATAATATCTATAGTATCGAAATATCGATATGGAAAGCCTAGAACATTTGGCATACACGAAAATAGGTTGTCATGAGCCACATAGACACTTTGAATCTGTTTGGACATGTTTCGATACTACAGATATTGAATTAGTCTTGGGTGATCTAGTAGAAAAATAATCTGATCTCCATCTATGGGGCGACCCCGGCGTAGTGGTTAGCATCCATACCTCTCACGCCAAAGTCACGAGTTCAAATCTCACCTCCGGACAAGTCACGAATGACCCAAGAGCGTTAAAGTGACTATAATAATAAAAAAAAACTTCTAACATCTTGTATACGTAGCAAGTCCAGTCCAAGCAAATCAATGCATGCCTACGCATCTACATGTAATTAAACCAGCGAGTGTGGGACACTAGGATACCCTAGGTGAAGGAAATGAACAACACGGCGTTGTATTCCTTCATCGTCTGGAGAGGGATGAAGGTGAACTTTCCATCGAAGCGAGGGACCACTATAGAAGATAAGTTGGAGGAGCATAGAAAAGTGTACAACTTACAGTTCAAGAAGTTTGCATCAGCTTATGAGGTCGGCCAGAAGGTTTTCAAACGGAATTTGCGTCAATCGTCAATCTGGGAGTTTTTTCAGCCAGCGTTATCCGTCCGGGAAAAAAGACTCCACGTCGTTCTTCTGGGTGATTCCTTAAAAAAAAAGAAAAGTTTTAGTTTCTGTCTTAAATTGCGCCTAAATCAGAAACAACTTACCGTACTAACACGTGTAGCATTATGGCACGTGTGAAGATGTAGTCCATAGGTCATCAATGTTGTCCAAAGGCTGTGATTCCTTCGTCAGAGAGGATAAATTTTACAGCATCTTATCATCATCGTCATCTCATCAGTCCGGTAGGGTCGTCGTTGATGAAGATGGAATGCTGAAAAAGAGAAAGAGAAAGATATATAATTATTGTTACCGGTAACAGAATTTCAGTCCGGATTGAAAAGGTGCACAAACAAAAGCCAACGACAAGGAAAAGACTAGTGTCTCTAAGTAGGAGAGATGGCACCGTCAGCGTTGACGGCAAATAACTCACGAACACTAGCGGACCGTGAGTACTGTGCCACCTATGCATTGATCTTGGAATGAATACGAATCCATCTTCACATTATAGCCACTAGGAATTCCAGCTTCACCGTTAATTATTGTGTAGATTCCAATCGGTACTCACCAGCAAGCACACTTCACAAGTACCACCTAACTTTGTCACACATTTAATACCCCAACAATCCTGCACCACTGTCCGTTACAATTTTTTCAGTTGATGATGCATCGTTTAAAAAATTGACGTTTCAATGAAGAAAAAAACATGCACGCCTACGTTGATCAAAATTTCGATTTTCACGACTTTCACCCACTGCGCATCCCCTTCCATAGTCGCTACCATAGCAACACCATTAACACCGAATAGGGACTTTTTGATGAATAAAAAATTCGTTTAGGGACCGTGCTTTCGAGCAAACCAATCGATGTGGCAGAATGCTATCATCGAAGATCTTTTTGTTTATGGAGTTCGAAGGACCACTACCGTGAGCTCGATCGTTGCATTTCAGAGTAGTAGTGATAGGCTTTAGATATAGTACCAATTTTTGTAGAAAAAAAAATCAGCTAGATTGATAGGAGCTAGGGCAGGAGCACATATGTGATTGGCAGGGAATGTGGTTGGAGTTTAAAGGTACTGAAAAATCACCCCTAATGATGATTTTGATTGAAACTGAAAATCGGTTTCGATCGAAATTAGTAATAGAGGTGACTTTTCAGTACATTTAACGAGGGCTTATCACATATGTGCTCCTTTTAGCTTGTTAGTTAGCTACCTCAAAATTTGCCATTCACTTATAGTTAACATGCTAGCTAGTTAAAAGAGTGGTATCATATTTCCCGGATTTTAATTTCAGATTGGGCCATTGATCAGTTTGACGTTTAAGATAAATCCAAGAAATTAGAACGTAACAACAATAAATTTCAGATGACGACCTTTCGTTTGAGCTTATTGCCAAAACGTCAACCCAATCACGTAAGTTTAACGATAAACCTGGTGCACAATGACAATGCATTAATCTGCGAGTAAATAACCTAGCTCTTACGTGAAGAAATGGAAGGTCGAAGGTCACACCTTTGAAACAAATAACTACACCAAGATTGGAGCTTTTCGTAGCTTTAGAGAGTGTCTAGGATAAGAGAGAAGCGGACTGGTTGATTTTACTCAACTGTCAAAGCCAGAACCAATCGAGCAACGCATGTCTTGATTGAAATGGCAGTGTTGCTAGAAACCACCTAGGCATAGGTTGCCAAGGTCGTTGGTTTTGAATATGTTTTTCTTATCCCAAAAACCCTCTTTACGTAGCACCTTTGGCTGTTGCGTTGCGCTATATAAGTAAAGAACGTCGTACCTTCGGTAGTCAAGATGCTGTTTAAACGAGTGGTGCGACAGTCAACATTGCTCAGGTGTTACTATTTCTTCGACTCCAACTTGGACACCTGATGCTCAAAAAATGCTTCCGATTCTGACTCCACATCCCTGGTTGTTGGTTATTTAAGTTGTATTTAATTAAAGGCGTCTGTACAATAGTGCATTTCTTAAAATTCCTACGTACAGTATTTGGAAAACAAATCAATAAATATTTCACCAAACATAATAGGTAACCATCATGGCTAACCCTCCTCAATTCAAATCAATTCCGTCCCGTTACATCATTTACCACCGGAATCACGCGAACGGTGCCAAGTTTGTCACGACTGGGATAAAGTCTGTAGTATCAAAATATGTCCAAACAGAATCATAGTGTCTATATGGATAATGCTTATTTATTCCTACGTATACCAGATGATTTAGGCTCTCCAAATCATACTGCAGTTCAGATGATTTGTTTTACTAGATCAACAAAGACTGGGATAATATCTATAGTATCGAAATATCGATATGGAAAGCCTAGAACATTTGGCATACACGAAAATAGGTTGTCATGAGCCACATAGACACTTTGAATCTGTTTGGACATGTTTCGATACTACAGACATTGAATTAGTCTTGGGTGATCTAGTAGAAAAATAATCTGATCTCCATCTATGGGGCGACCCCGGCGTAGTGGTTAGCATCCATACCTCTCACGCCAAAGTCACGAGTTCAAATCTCACCTCCCAAGTCACGAATGACCCAAGAGCGTTAAAGTGACTATAATAATAAAAAAAAAATTCTAACATCTTGTATACGTAGCAAGTCCAGTCCAAGCAAATCAATGCATGCCTACGCATCTACATGTAATTAAACCAGCGAGTGTGGGACACTAGGATACCCTAGGTGAAGGAAATGAACAACACGGCGTTGTATTCCTTCATCGTCTGGAGAGGGATGAAGGTGAACTTTCCATCGAAGCGAGGGACCACTATAGAAGATAAGTTGGAGGAGCATAGAAAAGTGTACAACTTACAGTTCAAGAAGTTTGCATCAGCTTATGAGGTCGGCCAGAAGGTTTTCAAACGGAATTTGCGTCAATCCTGGGAGTTTTTTCAGCCAGCGTTATCCGTCCGGGAAAAAAGACTCCACGTCGTTCTTCTGGGTGATTCCTTAAAAAAAAGAAAAGTTTTAGTTTCTGTCTTAAATTGCGCCTAAATCAGAAACAACTTACCGTACTAACACGTGTAGCATTATGGCACGTGTGAAGATGTAGTCCATAGGTCATCAATGTTGTCCAAAGGCTGTGATTCCTTCGTCAGAGAGGATAAATTTTACAGCATCTTATCATCATCGTCATCTCATCAGTCCGGTAGGGTCGTCGTTGATGAAGATGGAATGCTGAAAAAGAGAAAGAGAAAGATCTATAATTATTGTTACCGTGCTTTCGAGCAAACCAATCGATGTGGCAGAATGCTATCATCGAAGATCTTTTTGTTTATGGAGTTCGAAGGACCACTACCGTGAGCTCGATCGTTGCATTTCAGAGTAGTAGTGATAGGCTTTAGATATAGTACCAATTTTTGTAGAAAAAAAAATCAGCTAGATTGATAGGAGCTAGGGCAGGAGCACAGATGTGATTGGCAGGGAATGTGGTTGGAGTTTAAAGGTACTGAAAAATCACCCCTAATGATGATTTTGATTGAAACTGAAAATCGGTTTCGATCGAAATTAGTAATAGAGGTGACTTTTCAGTACATTTAACGAGGGCTTATCACATATGTGCTCCTTTTAGCTTGTTAGTTAGCTACCTCAAAATTTACCATTCACTTATAGTTAACATGCTAGCTAGTTAAAAGAGTGGTATCATATTTCCCGGATTTTAATTTCAGATTGGGCCATTGATCAGTTTGACGTTTAAGATAAATCCAAGAAATTAGAACGTAACAACAATAAATTTCAGATGACGACCTTTCGTTTGAGCTTATTGCCAAAACGTCAACCCAATCACGTAAGTTTAACGATAAACCTGGTGCACAATGACAATGCATTAATCTGCGAGTAAATAACCTAGCTCTTACGTGAAGAAATCGAAGGTCGAAGGTCACACCTTTGAAACAAATAACTACACCAAGATTGGAGCTTTTCGTAGCTTTAGAGAGTGTCTAGGATAAGAGAGAAGCGGACTGGTTGATTTTACTCAACTGTCAAAGCCAGAACCAATCGAGCAACGCATGTCTTGATTGAAATGGCAGTGTTGCTAGAAACCACCTAGGCATAGGTTGCCAAGGTCGTTGGTTTTGAATATGTTTTTCTCTTATCCCAAAAACCCTCTTTACGTAGCACCTTTGGCTGTTGCGTTGCGCTATATAAGTAAAGAACGTCGTACCTTCGGTAGTCAAGATGCTGTTTAAACGAGTGGTGCGACAGTCAACATTGCTCAGGTGTTACTATTTCTTCGACTCCAACTTGGACACCTGATGCTCAAAAAATGCTTCCGATTCTGACTCCACATCCCTGGTTGTTGGTTATTTAAGTTGTATTTAATTAAAGGCGTCTGTACAATAGTGCATTTCTTAAAATTCCTACGTACAGTATTTGGAAAACAAATCAATAAATATTTCACCAAACATAATAGGTAACCATCATGGCTAACCCTCCTCAATTCAAATCAATTCCGTCCCGTTACATCATTTACCACCGGAATCACGCGAACGGTGCCAAGTTTGTCACGACTGGGATAAAGTCTGTAGTATCAAAATATGTCCAAACAGAATCATAGTGTCTATATAGATAATGCTTATTTATTCCCACGTATACCAGATGATTTAGGCTCTCCAAATCATACTGCAGTTCAGATGATTTGTTTTACTAGATCAACAAAGACTGGGATAATATCTATAGTATCGAAATATCGATATGGAAAGCCTAGAACATTTGGCATACACGAAAATAGGTTGTCATGAGCCACATAGACACTTTGAATCTGTTTGGACATGTTTCGATACTACAGACATTGAATTAGTCTTGGGTGATCTAGTAGAAAAATAATCTGATCTCCATCTATGGGGCGACCCCGGCGTAGTGGTTAGCATCCATACCTCTCACGCCAAAGTCACGAGTTCAAATCTCACCTCCGGACAAGTCACGAATGACCCAAGAGCGTTAAAGTGACTATAATAATAAAAAAAAACTTCTAACATCTTGTATACGTAGCAAGTCCAGTCCAAGCAAATCAATGCATGCCTACGCATCTACATGTAATTAAACCAGCGAGTGTGGGACACTAGGATACCCTAGGTGAAGGAAATGAACAACACGGCGTTGTATTCCTTCATCGTCTGGAGAGGGATGAAGGTGAACTTTCCATCGAAGCGAGGGACCACTATAGAAGATAAGTTGGAGGAGCATAGAAAAGTGTACAACTTACAGTTCAAGAAGTTTGCATCAGCTTATGAGGTCGGCCAGAAGGTTTTCAAACGGAATTTGCGTCAATCGTCAATCTGGGAGTTTTTTCAGCCAGCGTTATCCGTCCGGGAAAAAAGACTCCACGTCGTTCTTCTGGGTGATTCCTTAAAAAAAAGAAAAGTTTTAGTTTCTGTCTTAAATTGCGCCTAAATCAGAAACAACTTACCGTACTAACACGTGTAGCATTATGGCACGTGTGAAGATGTAGTCCATAGGTCATCAATGTTGTCCAAAGGCTGTGATTCCTTCGTCAGAGAGGATAAATTTTACAGCATCTTATCATCATCGTCATCTCTTCAGTCCGGTAGGGTCGTCGTTGATGAAGATGGAATGCTGAAAAAGAGAAAGAGAAAGATATATAATTATTGTTACCGGTAACAGAATTTCAGTCCGGATTGAAAAGGTGCACAAACAAAAGCCAACGACAAGGAAAAGACTAGTGTCTCTAAGTAGGAGAGATGGCACCGTCAGCGTTGACGGCAAATAACTCACGAACACTAGCGGACCGTGAGTACTGTGCCACCTATGCATCCTTCCATCTTGATCTTGGAATGAATACGAATCCATCTTCACATTATAGCCACTAGGAATTCCAGCTTCACCGTTAATTATTGTGTAGATTCCAATCGGTACTCACCAGCAAGCACACTTCACAAGTACCACCTAACTTTGTCACACATTTAATACCCCAACAATCCTGCACCACTGTCCGTTACAATTTTTTCAGTTGATGATGCATCGTTTAAAAAATTGACGTTTCAATGAAGAAAAAAACATCCACGCCTACGTTGATCAAAATTTCGATTTTCACGACTTTCACCCACTGCGCATCCCCTTCCATAGTCGCTACCATAGCAACACCATTAACACCGAATAGGGACTTTTTGGTGAATAAAAAATTCGTTTAGGGACCGTGCTTTCGAGCAAACCAATCGATGTGGCAGAATGCTATCATCGAAGATCTTTTTGTTTATGGAGTTCGAAGGACCACTACCGTGAGCTCGATCGTTGCATTTCAGAGTAGTAGTGATAGGCTTTAGATATAGTACCAATTTTTGTAGAAAAAAAAATCAGCTAGATTGATAGGAGCTAGGGCAGGAGCACATATGTGATTGGCAGGGAATGTGGTTGGAGTTTAAAGGTACTGAAAAATCACCCCTAATGATGATTTTGATTGAAACTGAAATCGGTTTCGATCGAAATTAGTAATAGAGGTGACTTTTCAGTACATTTAACGAGGGCTTATCACATATGTGCTCCTTTTAGCTTGTTAGTTAGCTACCTCAAAATTTACCATTCACTTATAGTAGCTAGCTAGTTAAAAGAGTGGTATCATATTTCCCGGATTTTAATTTCAGATTGGGCCATTGATCAGTTTGACGTTTAAGATAAATCCAAGAAATTAGAACGTAACAACAATAAATTTCAGATGACGACCTTTCGTTTGAGCTTATTGCCAAAACGTCAACCCAATCACGTAAGTTTAACGATAAACCTGGTGCACAATGACAATGCATTAATCTGCGAGTAAATAACCTAGCTCTTACGTGAAGAAATGGAAGGTCGAAGGTCACACCTTTGAAACAAATAACTACACCAAGATTGGAGCTTTTCGTAGCTTTAGAGAGTGTCTAGGATAAGAGAGAAGCGGACTGGTTGATTTTACTCAACTGTCAAAGCCAGAACCAATCGAGCAACGCATGTCTTGATTGAAATGGCAGTGTTGCTAGAAACCACCTAGGCATAGGTTGCCAAGGTCGTTGGTTTTGAATATGTTTTTCTCTTATCCCAAAAACCCTCTTTACGTAGCACCTTTGGCTGTTGCGTTGCGCTATATAAGTAAAGAACGTCGTACCTTCGGTAGTCAAGATGCTGTTTAAACGAGTGGTGCGACAGTCAACATTGCTCAGGTGTTACTATTTCTTCGACTCCAACTTGGACACCTGATGCTCAAAAAATGCTTCCGATTCTGACTCCACATCCCTGGTTGTTGGTTATTTAAGTTGTATTTAATTAAAGGCGTCTGTACAATAGTGCATTTCTTAAAATTCCTACGTACAGTATTTGGAAAACAAATCAATAAATATTTCACCAAACATAATAGGTAACCATCATGGCTAACCCTCCTCAATTCAAATCAATTCCGTCCATTTACATCATTTACCACCGGAATCACGCGAACGGTGCCAAGTTTGTCACGACTGGGATAAAGTCTGTAGTATCAAAATATGTCCAAACAGAATCATAGTGTCTATATGGATAATGCTTATTTATTCCCACGTATACCAGATGATTTAGGCTCTCCAAATCGTACTGCAGTTCAGATGATTTGTTTTACTAGATCAACAAAGACTGGGATAATATCTATAGTATCGAAATATCGATATGGAAAGCCTAGAACATTTGGCATACACGAAAATAGGTTGTCATGAGCCACATAGACACTTTGAATCTGTTTGGACATGTTTCGATACTACAGATATTGAATTAGTCTTGGGTGATCTAGTAGAAAAATAATCTGATCTCCATCTATGGGGCGACCCCGGCGTAGTGGTTAGCATCCATACCTCTCACGCCAAAGTCACGAGTTCAAATCTCACCTCCGGACAAGTCACGAATGACCCAAGAGCGTTAAAGTGACTATAATAATAAAAAAAAACTTCTAACATCTTGTATACGTAGCAAGTCCAGTCCAAGCAAATCAATGCATGCCTACGCATCTACATGTAATTAAACCAGCGAGTGTGGGACACTAGGATACCCTAGGTGAAGGAAATGAACAACACGGCGTTGTATTCCTTCATCGTCTGGAGAGGGATGAAGGTGAACTTTCCATCGAAGCGAGGGACCACTATAGAAGATAAGTTGGAGGAGCATAGAAAAGTGTACAACTTACAGTTCAAGAAGTTTGCATCAGCTTATGAGGTCGGCCAGAAGGTTTTCAAACGGAATTTGCGTCAATCGTCAATCTGGGAGTTTTTTCAGCCAGCGTTATCCGTCCGGGAAAAAAGACTCCACGTCGTTCTTCTGGGTGATTCCTTAAAAAAAAGAAAAGTTTTAGTTTCTGTCTTAAATTGCGCCTAAATCAGAAACAACTTACCGTACTAACACGTGTAGCATTATGGCACGTGTGAAGATGTAGTCCATAGGTCATCAATGTTGTCCAAAGGCTGTGATTCCTTCGTCAGAGAGGATAAATTTTACAGCATCTTATCATCATCGTCATCTCATCAGTCCGGTAGGGTCGTCGTTGATGAAGATGGAATGCTGAAAAAGAGAAAGAGAAAGATATATAATTATTGTTACCGGTAACAGAATTTCAGTCCGGATTGAAAAGGTGCACAAACAAAAGCCAACGACAAGGAAAAGACTAGTGTCTCTAAGTAGGAGAGATGGCACCGTCAGCGTTGACGGCAAATAACTCACGAACACTAGCGGACCGTGAGTACTGTGCCACCTATGCATTGATCTTGGAATGAATACGAATCCATCTTCACATTATAGCCACTAGGAATTCCAGCTTCACCGTTAATTATTGTGTAGATTCCAATCGGTACTCACCAGCAAGCACACTTCACAAGTACCACCTAACTTTGTCACACATTTAATACCCCAACAATCCTGCACCACTGTCCGTTACAATTTTTTCAGTTGATGATGCATCGTTTAAAAAATTGACGTTTCAATGAAGAAAAAAACATCCACGCCTACGTTGATCAAAATTTCGATTTTCACGACTTTCACCCACTGCGCATCCCCTTCCATAGTCGCTACCATAGCAACACCATTAACACCGAATAGGGACTTTTTGGTGAATAAAAAATTCGTTTAGGGACCGTGCTTTCGAGCAAACCAATCGATGTGGCAGAATGCTATCATCGAAGATCTTTTTGTTTATGGAGTTCGAAGGACCACTACCGTGAGCTCGATCGTTGCATTTCAGAGTAGTAGTGATAGGCTTTAGATATAGTACCAATTTTTGTAGAAAAAAAAATCAGCTAGATTGATAGGAGCTAGGGCAGGAGCACATATGTGATTGGCAGGGAATGTGGTTGGAGTTTAAAGGTACTGAAAAATCACCCCTAATGATGATTTTGATTGAAACTGAAAATCGGTTTCGATCGAAATTAGTAATAGAGGTGACTTTTCAGTACATTTAACGAGGGCTTATCACATATGTGCTCCTTTTAGCTTGTTAGTTAGCTACCTTAAAATTTACCATTCACTTATAGTAGCTAGCTAGTTAAAAGAGTGGTATCATATTTCCCGGATTTTAATTTCAGATTGGGCCATTGATCAGTTTGAGCATAGAAAAGTGTATAGAAAAGTGTACAACTTACAGTTCAAGAAGTTTGCATCAGCTTATGAGGTCGGCCAGAAGGTTTTCAAACGGAATTTGCGTCAATCGTCAATCTGGGAGTTTTTTCAGCCAGCGTTATCCGTCCGGGAAAAAAGACTCCACGTCGTTCTTCTGGGTGATTCCTTAAAAAAAAGAAAAGTTTTAGTTTCTGTCTTAAATTGCGCCTAAATCAGCATAGAAAAGTGTACAACTTACAGTTCAAGAAGTTTGCATCAGCTTATGAGGTCGGCCAGAAGGTTTTCAAACGGAATTTGCGTCAATCGTCAATCTGGGAGTTTTTTCAGCCAGCGTTATCCGTCCGGGAAAAAAGACTCCACGTCGTTCTTCTGGGTGATTCCTTAAAAAAAAGAAAAGTTTTAGTTTCTGTCTTAAATTGCGCCTAAATCAGAAACAACTTACCGTACTAACACGTGTAGCATTATGGCACGTGTGAAGATGTAGTCCATAGGTCATCAATGTTGTCCAAAGGCTGTGATTCCTTCGTCAGAGAGGATAAATTTTACAGCATCTTATCATCATCGTCATCTCATCAGTCCGGTAGGGTCGTCGTTGATGAAGATGGAATGCTGAAAAAGAGAAAGAGAAAGATATATAATTATTGTTACCGGTAACAGAATTTCAGTCCGGATTGAAAAGGTGCACAAACAAAAGCCAACGACAAGGAAAAGACTAGTGTCTCTAAGTAGGAGAGATGGCACCGTCAGCGTTGACGGCAAATAACTCACGAACACTAGCGGACCGTGAGTACTGTGCCACCTATGCATCCTTCCATCTTGATCTTGGAATGAATACGAATCCATCTTCACATTATAGCCACACATTTAATACCCCAACAATCCTGCACCACTGTCCGTTACAATTTTTTCAGTTGATGATGCATCGTTTAAAAAATTGACGTTTCAATGAAGAAAAAAACATCCACGCCTACGTTGATCAAAATTTCGATTTTCACGACTTTCACCCACTGCGCATCCCCTTCCATAGTCGCTACCATAGCAACACCATTAACACCGAATAGGGACTTTTTGGTGAATAAAAAATTCGTTTAGGGACCGTGCTTTCGAGCAAACCAATCGATGTGGCAGAATGCTATCATCGAAGATCTTTTTGTTTATGGAGTTCGAAGGACCACTACCGTGAGCTCGATCGTTGCATTTCAGAGTAGTAGTGATAGGCTTTAGATATAGTACCAATTTTTGTAGAAAAAAAAATCAGCTAGATTGATAGGAGCTAGGGCAGGAGCACATATGTGATTGGCAGGGAATGTGGTTGGAGTTTAAAGGTACTGAAAAATCACCCCTAATGATGATTTTGATTGAAACTGAAAATCGGTTTCGATCGAAATTAGTAATAGAGGTGACTTTTCAGTACATTTAACGAGGGCTTATCACATATGTGCTCCTTTTAGCTTGTTAGTTAGCTACCTTAAAATTTACCAATCACTTATAGTAGCTAGCTAGTTAAAAGAGTGGTATCATATTTCCCGGATTTTAATTTCAGATTGGGCCATTGATCAGTTTGACGTTTAAGATAAATCCAAGAAATTAGAACATAACAACAATAAATTTCAGATGACGACCTTTCGTTTGAGCTTATTGCCAAAACGTCAACCCAATCACGTGAGTTTAACGATAAACCTGGTGCACAATGACAATGCATTAATCTGCGAGTAAATAACCTAGCTCTTACGTGAAGAAATGGAAGGTCGAAGGTCACACCTTTGAAACAAATAACTACACCAAGATTGGAGCTTTTCGTAGCTTTAGAGAGTGTCTAGGATAAGAGAGAAGCGGACTGGTTGATTTTACTCAACTGTCAAAGCCAGAACCAATCGAGCAACGCATGTCTTGATTGAAATGGCAGTGTTGCTAGAAACCACCTAGGCATAGGTTGCCAAGGTCGTTGGTTTTGAATATGTTTTTCTCTTATCCCAAAAACCCTCTTTACGTAGCACCTTTGGCTGTTGCGTTGCGCTATATAAGTAAAGAACGTCGTACCTTCGGTAGTCAAGATGCTGTTTAAACGAGTGGTGCGACAGTCAACATTGCTCAGGTGTTACTATTTCTTCGACTCCAACTTGGACACCTGATGCTCAAAAAATGCTTCCGATTCTGACTCCACATCCCTGGTTGTTGGTTATTTAAGTTGTATTTAATTAAAGGCGTCTGTACAATAGTGCATTTCTTAAAATTCCTACGTACAGTATTTGGAAAACAAATCAATAAATATTTCACCAAACATAATAGGTAACCATCATGGCTAACCCTCCTCAATTCAAATCAATTCCGTCCCGTTACATCATTTACCACCGGAATCACGCGAACGGTGCCAAGTTTGTCACGACTGGGATAAAGTCTGTAGTATCAAAATATGTCCAAACAGAATCATAGTGTCTATATGGATAATGCTTATTTATTCCCACGTATACCAGATGATTTAGGCTCTCCAAATCGTACTGCAGTTCAGATGATTTGTTTTACTAGATCAACAAAGACTGGGATAATATCTATAGTATCGAAATATCGATATGGAAAGCCTAGAACATTTGGCATACACGAAAATAGGTTGTCATGAGCCACATAGACACTTTGAATCTGTTTGGACATGTTTCGATACTACAGACATTGAATTAGTCTTGGGTGATCTAGTAGAAAAATAATCTGATCTCCATCTATGGGGCGACCCCGGCGTAGTGGTTAGCATCCATACCTCTCACGCCAAAGTCACGAGTTCAAATCTCACCTCCGGACAAGTCACGAATGACCCAAGAGCGTTAAAGTGACTATAATAATAAAAAAAAACTTCTAACATCTTGTATACGTAGCAAGTCCAGTCCAAGCAAATCAATGCATGCCTACGCATCTACATGTAATTAAACCAGCGAGTGTGGGACACTAGGATACCCTAGGTGAAGGAAATGAACAACACGGCGTTGTATTCCTTCATCGTCTGGAGAGGGATGAAGGTGAACTTTCCATCGAAGCGAGGGACCACTATAGAAGATAAGTTGGAGGAGCATAGAAAAGTGTACAACTTACAGTTCAAGAAGTTTGCATCAGCTTATGAGGTCGGCCAGAAGGTTTTCAAACGGAATTTGCGTCAATCGTCAATCTGGGAGTTTTTTCAGCCAGCGTTATCCGTCCGGGAAAAAAGACTCCACGTCGTTCTTCTGGGTGATTCCTTAAAAAAAAAGAAAAGTTTTAGTTTCTGTCTTAAATTGCGCCTAAATCAGAAACAACTTACCGTACTAACACGTGTAGCATTATGGCACGTGTGAAGATGTAGTCCATAGGTCATCAATGTTGTCCAAAGGCTGTGATTCCTTCGTCAGAGAGGATAAATTTTACAGCATCTTATCATCATCGTCATCTCATCAGTCCGGTAGGGTCGTCGTTGATGAAGATGGAATGCTGAAAAAGAGAAAGAGAAAGATATATAATTATTGTTACCGGTAACAGAATTTCAGTCCGGATTGAAAAGGTGCACAAACAAAAGCCAACGACAAGGAAAAGACTAGTGTCTCTAAGTAGGAGAGATGGCACCGTCAGCGTTGACGGCAAATAACTCACGAACACTAGCGGACCGTGAGTACTGTGCCACCTATGCATTGATCTTGGAATGAATACGAATCCATCTTCACATTATAGCCACTAGGAATTCCAGCTTCACCGTTAATTATTGTGTAGATTCCAATCGGTACTCACCAGCAAGCACACTTCACAAGTACCACCTAACTTTGTCACACATTTAATACCCCAACAATCCTGCACCACTGTCCGTTACAATTTTTTCAGTTGATGATGCATCGTTTAAAAAATTGACGTTTCAATGAAGAAAAAAACATGCACGCCTACGTTGATCAAAATTTCGATTTTCACGACTTTCACCCACTGCGCATCCCCTTCCATAGTCGCTACCATAGCAACACCATTAACACCGAATAGGGACTTTTTGGTGAATAAAAAATTCGTTTAGGGACCGTGCTTTCGAGCAAACCAATCGATGTGGCAGAATGCTATCATCGAAGATCTTTTTGTTTATGGAGTTCGAAGGACCACTACCGTGAGCTCGATCGTTGCATTTCAGAGTAGTAGTGATAGGCTTTAGATATAGTACCAATTTTTGTAGAAAAAAAAATCAGCTAGATTGATAGGAGCTAGCAGGAGCACATATGTGATTGGCAGGGAATGTGGTTGGAGTTTAAAGGTACTGAAAAATCACCCCTAATGATGATTTTGATTGAAACTGAAAATCGGTTTCGATCGAAATTAGTAATAGAGGTGACTTTTCAGTACATTTAACGAGGGCTTATCACATATGTGCTCCTTTTAGCTTGTTAGTTAGCTACCTCAAAATTTACCATTCACTTATAGTTAACATGCTAGCTAGTTAAAAGAGTGGTATCATATTTCCCGGATTTTAATTTCAGATTGGGCCATTGATCAGTTTGACGTTTAAGATAAATCCAAGAAATTAGAACGTAACAACAATAAATTTCAGATGACGACCTTTCGTTTGAGCTTATTGCCAAAACGTCAACCCAATCACGTAAGTTTAACGATAAACCTGGTGCACAATGACAATGCATTAATCTGCGAGTAAATAACCTAGCTCTTACGTGAAGAAATGGAAGGTCGAAGGTCACACCTTTGAAACAAATAACTACACCAAGATTGGAGCTTTTCGTAGCTTTAGAGAGTGTCTAGGATAAGAGAGAAGCGGACTGGTTGATTTTACTCAACTGTCAAAGCCAGAACCAATCGAGCAACGCATGTCTTGATTGAAATGGCAGTGTTGCTAGAAACCACCTAGGCATAGGTTGCCAAGGTCGTTGGTTTTGAATATGTTTTTCTTATCCCAAAAACCCTCTTTACGTAGCACCTTTGGCTGTTGCGTTGCGCTATATAAGTAAAGAACGTCGTACCTTCGGTAGTCAAGATGCTGTTTAAACGAGTGGTGCGACAGTCAACATTGCTCAGGTGTTACTATTTCTTCGACTCCAACTTGGACACCTGATGCTCAAAAAATGCTTCCGATTCTGACTCCACATCCCTGGTTGTTGGTTATTTAAGTTGTATTTAATTAAAGGCGTCTGTACAATAGTGCATTTCTTAAAATTCCTACGTACAGTATTTGGAAAAAAATCAATAAACCAAACATAATAGGTAACCATCATGGCTAACCCTCCTCAATTCAAATCAATTCCGTCCCGTTACATCATTTACCACCGGAATCACGCGAACGGTGCCAAGTTTGTCACGACTGGGATAAAGTCTGTAGTATCAAAATATGTCCAAACAGAATCATAGTGTCTATATGGATAATGCTTATTTATTCCCACGTATACCAGATGATTTAGGCTCTCCAAATCATACTGCAGTTCAGATGATTTGTTTTACTAGATCAACAAAGACTGGGATAATATCTATAGTATCGAAATATCGATATGGAAAGCCTAGAACATTTGGCATACACGAAAATAGGTTGTCATGAGCCACATAGACACTTTGAATCTGTTTGGACATGTTTCGATACTACAGACATTGAATTAGTCTTGGGTGATCTAGTAGAAAAATAATCTGATCTCCATCTATGGGGCGACCCCGGCGTAGTGGTTAGCATCCATACCTCTCACGCCAAAGTCACGAGTTCAAATCTCACCTCCCAAGTCACGAATGACCCAAGAGCGTTAAAGTGACTATAATAATAAAAAAAAAATTCTAACATCTTGTATACGTAGCAAGTCCAGTCCAAGCAAATCAATGCATGCCTACGCATCTACATGTAATTAAACCAGCGAGTGTGGGACACTAGGATACCCTAGGTGAAGGAAATGAACAACACGGCGTTGTATTCCTTCATCGTCTGGAGATGGATGAAGGTGAACTTTCCATCGAAGCGAGGGACCACTATAGAAGATAAGTTGGAGGAGCATAGAAAAGTGTACAACTTACAGTTCAAGAAGTTTGCATCAGCTTATGAGGTCGGCCAGAAGGTTTTCAAACGGAATTTGCGTCAATCCTGGGAGTTTTTTCAGCCAGCGTTATCCGTCCGGGAAAAAAGACTCCACGTCGTTCTTCTGGGTGATTCCTTAAAAAAAAAAGAAAAGTTTTAGTTTCTGTCTTAAATTGCGCCTAAATCAGAAACAACTTACCGTACTAACACGTGTAGCATTATGGCACGTGTGAAGATGTAGTCCATAGGTCATCAATGTTGTCCAAAGGCTGTGATTCCTTCGTCAGAGAGGATAAATTTTACAGCATCTTATCATCATCGTCATCTCATCAGTCCGGTAGGGTCGTCGTTGATGAAGATGGAATGCTGAAAAAGAGAAAGAGAAAGATATATAATTATTGTTACCGTGCTTTCGAGCAAACCAATCGATGTGGCAGAATGCTATCATCGAAGATCTTTTTGTTTATGGAGTTCGAAGGACCACTACCGTGAGCTCGATCGTTGCATTTCAGAGTAGTAGTGATAGGCTTTAGATATAGTACCAATTTTTGTAGAAAAAAAATCAGCTAGATTGATAGGAGCTAGGGCAGGAGCACATATGTGATTGGCAGGGAATGTGGTTGGAGTTTAAAGGTACTGAAAAATCACCCCTAATGATGATTTTGATTGAAACTGAAAATCGGTTTCGATCGAAATTAGTAATAGAGGTGACTTTTCAGTACATTTAACGAGGGCTTATCACATATGTGCTCCTTTTAGCTTGTTAGTTAGCTACCTCAAAATTTACCATTCACTTATAGTTAACATGCTAGCTAGTTAAAAGAGTGGTATCATATTTCCCGGATTTTAATTTCAGATTGGGCCATTGATCAGTTTGACGTTTAAGATAAATCCAAGAAATTAGAACGTAACAACAATAAATTTCAGATGACGACCTTTCGTTTGAGCTTATTGCCAAAACGTCAACCCAATCACGTGAGTTTAACGATAAACCTGGTGCACAATGACAATGCATTAATCTGCGAGTAAATAACCTAGCTCTTACGTGAAGAAATGGAAGGTCGAAGGTCACACCTTTGAAACAAATAACTACACCAAGATTGGAGCTTTTCGTAGCTTTAGAGAGTGTCTAGGATAAGAGAGAAGCGGACTGGTTGATTTTACTCAACTGTCAAAGCCAGAACCAATCGAGCAACGCATGTCTTGATTGAAATGGCAGTGTTGCTAGGAACCACCTAGGCATAGGTTGCCAAGGTCGTTGGTTTTGAATATGTTTTTCTCTTATCCCAAAAACCCTCTTTACGTAGCACCTTTGGCTGTTGCGTTGCGCTATATAAGTAAAGAACGTCGTACCTTCGGTAGTCAAGATGCTGTTTAAACGAGTGGTGCGACAGTCAACATTGCTCAGGTGTTACTATTTCTTCGACTCCAACTTGGACACCTGATGCTCAAAAAATGCTTCCGATTCTGACTCCACATCCCTGGTTGTTGGTTATTTAAGTTGTATTTAATTAAAGGCGTCTGTACAATAGTGCATTTCTTAAAATTCCTACGTACAGTATTTGGAAAACAAATCAATAAATATTTCACCAAACATAATAGGTAACCATCATGGCTAACCCTCCTCAATTCAAATCAATTCCGTCCCGTTACATCATTTACCACCGGAATCACGCGAACGGTGCCAAGTTTGTCACGACTGGGATAAAGTCTGTAGTATCAAAATATGTCCAAACAGAATCATAGTGTCTATATGGATAATGCTTATTTATTCCCACGTATACCAGATGATTTAGGCTCTCCAAATCGTACTGCAGTTCAGATGATTTGTTTTACTAGATCAACAAAGACTGGGATAATATCTATAGTATCGAAATATCGATATGGAAAGCCTAGAACATTTGGCATACACGAAAATAGGTTGTCATGAGCCACATAGACACTTTGAATCTGTTTGGACATGTTTCGATACTACAGATATTGAATTAGTCTTGGGTGATCTAGTAGAAAAATAATCTGATCTCCATCTATGGGGCGACCCCGGCGTAGTGGTTAGCATCCATACCTCTCACGCCAAAGTCACGAGTTCAAATCTCACCTCCGGACAAGTCACGAATGACCCAAGAGCGTTAAAGTGACTATAATAATAAAAAAAAACTTCTAACATCTTGTATACGTAGCAAGTCCAGTCCAAGCAAATCAATGCATGCCTACGCATCTACATGTAATTAAACCAGCGAGTGTGGGACACTAGGATACCCTAGGTGAAGGAAATGAACAACACGGCGTTGTATTCCTTCATCGTCTGGAGAGGGATGAAGGTGAACTTTCCATCGAAGCGAGGGACCACTATAGAAGATAAGTTGGAGGAGCATAGAAAAGTGTACAACTTACAGTTCAAGAAGTTTGCATCAGCTTATGAGGTCGGCCAGAAGGTTTTCAAACGGAATTTGCGTCAATCGTCAATCTGGGAGTTTTTTCAGCCAGCGTTATCCGTCCGGGAAAAAAGACTCCACGTCGTTCTTCTGGGTGATTCCTTAAAAAAAAGAAAAGTTTTAGTTTCTGTCTTAAATTGCGCCTAAATCAGAAACAACTTACCGTACTAACACGTGTAGCATTATGGCACGTGTGAAGATGTAGTCCATAGGTCATCAATGTTGTCCAAAGGCTGTGATTCCTTCGTCAGAGAGGATAAATTTTACAGCATCTTATCATCATCGTCATCTCATCAGTCCGGTAGGGTCGTCGTTGATGAAGATGGAATGCTGAAAAAGAGAAAGAGAAAGATATATAATTATTGTTACCGGTAACAGAATTTCAGTCCGGATTGAAAAGGTGCACAAACAAAAGCCAACGACAAGGAAAAGACTAGTGTCTCTAAGTAGGAGAGATGGCACCGTCAGCGTTGACGGCAAATAACTCACGAACACTAGCGGACCGTGAGTACTGTGCCACCTATGCATCCTTCCATCTTGATCTTGGAATGAATACGAATCCATCTTCACATTATAGCCACTAGGAATTCCAGCTTCACCGTTAATTATTGTGTAGATTCCAATCGGTACTCACCAGCAAGCACACTTCACAAGTACCACCTAACTTTGTCACACATTTAATACCCCAACAATCCTGCACCACTGTCCGTTACAATTTTTTCAGTTGATGATGCATCGTTTAAAAAATTGACGTTTCAATGAAGAAAAAAACATGCACGCCTACGTTGATCAAAATTTCGATTTTCACGACTTTCACCCACTGCGCATCCCCTTCCATAGTCGCTACCATAGCAACACCATTAACACCGAATAGGGACTTTTTGGTGAATAAAAAATTCGTTTAGGGACCGTGCTTTCGAGCAAACCAATCGATGTGGCAGAATGCTATCATCGAAGATCTTTTTGTTTATGGAGTTCGAAGGACCACTACCGTGAGCTCGATCGTTGCATTTCAGAGTAGTAGTGATAGGCTTTAGATATAGTACCAATTTTTGTAGAAAAAAAAATCAGCTAGATTGATAGGAGCTAGGGCAGGAGCACATATGTGATTGGCAGGGAATGTGGTTGGAGTTTAAAGGTACTGAAAAATCACCCCTAATGATGATTTTGATTGAAACTGAAAATCGGTTTCGATCGAAATTAGTAATAGAGGTGACTTTTCAGTACATTTAACGAGGGCTTATCACATATGTGCTCCTTTTAGCTTGTTAGTTAGCTACCTCAAAATTTACCATTCACTTATAGTAGCTAGCTAGTTAAAAGAGTGGTATCATATTTCCCGGATTTTAATTTCAGATTGGGCCATTGATCAGTTTGACGTTTAAGATAAATCCAAGAAATTATAACGTAACAACAATAAATTTCAGATGACGACCTTTCGTTTGAGCTTATTGCCAAAACGTCAACCCAATCACGTAAGTTTAACGATAAACCTGGTGCACAATGACAATGCATTAATCTGCGAGTAAATAACCTAGCTCTTACGTGAAGAAATGGAAGGTCGAAGGTCACACCTTTGAAACAAATAACTACACCAAGATTGGAGCTTTTCGTAGCTTTAGAGAGTGTCTAGGATAAGAGAGAAGCGGACTGGTTGATTTTACTCAACTGTCAAAGCCAGAACCAATCGAGCAACGCATGTCTTGATTGAAATGGCAGTGTTGCTAGAAACCACCTAGGCATAGGTTGCCAAGGTCGTTGGTTTTGAATATGTTTTTCTCTTATCCCAAAAACCCTCTTTACGTAGCACCTTTGGCTGTTGCATTGCGCTATATAAGTAAAGAACGTCGTACCTTCGGTAGTCAAGATGCTGTTTAAACGAGTGGTGCGACAGTCAACATTGCTCAGGTGTTACTATTTCTTCGACTCCAACTTGGACACCTGATGCTCAAAAAATGCTTCCGATTCTGACTCCACATCCCTGGTTGTTGGTTATTTAAGTTGTATTTAATTAAAGGCGTCTGTACAATAGTGCATTTCTTAAAATTCCTACGTACAGTATTTGGAAAACAAATCAATAAATATTTCACCAAACATAATAGGTAACCATCATGGCTAACCCTCCTCAATTCAAATCAATTCCGTCCCGTTACATCATTTACCACCGGAATCACGCGAACGGTGCCAAGTTTGTCACGACTGGGATAAAGTCTGTAGTATCAAAATATGTCCAAACAGAATCATAGTGTCTATATGGATAATACTTATTTATTCCCACGTATACCAGATGATTTAGGCTCTCCAAATCGTACTGCAGTTCAGATGATTTGTTTTACTAGATCAACAAAGACTGGGATAATATCTATAGTATCGAAATATCGATATGGAAAGCCTAGAACATTTGGCATACACGAAAATAGGTTGTCATGAGCCACATAGACACTTTGAATCTGTTTGGACATGTTTCGATACTACAGATATTGAATTAGTCTTGGGTAAACTAGTAGAAAAATAATCTGATCTCCATCTATGGGGCGACCCCGGCGTAGTGGTTAGCATCCATACCTCTCACGCCAAAGTCACGAGTTCAAATCTCACCTCCGGACAAGTCACGAATGACCCAAGAGCGTTAAAGTGACTATAATAATAAAAAAAAACTTCTAACATCTTGTATACGTAGCAAGTCCAGTCCAAGCAAATCAATGCATGCCTACGCATCTACATGTAATTAAACCAGCGAGTGTGGGACACTAGGATACCCTAGGTGAAGGAAATGAACAACACGGAGAGGGATATGAAGGTGAACTTTCCATCGAAGCGAGGGACCACTATAGAAGATAAGTTGGAGGAGCATAGAAAAGTGTACAACTTACAGTTCAAGAAGTTTGCATCAGCTTATGAGGTCGGCCAGAAGGTTTTCAAACGGAATTTGCGTCAATCGTCAATCTGGGAGTTTTTTCAGCCAGCGTTATCCGTCCGGGAAAAAAGACTCCACGTCGTTCTTCTGGGTGATTCCTTAAAAAAAAGAAAAGTTTTAGTTTCTGTCTTAAATTGCGCCTAAATCAGAAACAACTTACCGTACTAACACGTGTAGCATTATGGCACGTGTGAAGATGTAGTCCATAGGTCATCAATGTTGTCCAAAGGCTGTGATTCCTTCGTCAGAGAGGATAAATTTTACAGCATCTTATCATCATCGTCATCTCATCAGTCCGGTAGGGTCGTCGTTGATGAAGATGGAATGCTGAAAAAGAGAAAGAGAAAGATATATAATTATTGTTACCGGTAACAGAATTTCAGTCCGGATTGAAAAGGTGCACAAACAAAAGCCAACGACAAGGAAAAGACTAGTGTCTCTAAGTAGGAGAGATGGCACCGTCAGCGTTGACGGCAAATAACTCACGAACACTAGCGGACCGTGAGTACTGTGCCACCTATGCATCCTTCCATCTTGATCTTGGAATGAATACGAATCCATCTTCACATTATAGCCACTAAGAATTCCAGCTTCACCGTTAATTATTGTGTAGATTCCAATCGTTACTCACCAGCAAGCACACTTCACAAGTACCACCTAACTTTGTCACACATTTAATACCCCAACAATCCTGCACCACTGTCCGTTACAATTTTTTCAGTTGATGATGCATCGTTTAAAAAATTGACGTTTCAATGAAGCAAAAAACCTGCACGCCTACGTTGATCAAAATTTCGATTTTCACGACTTTCACCCACTGCGCATCCCCTTCCATAGTCGCTACCATAGCAACACCATTAACACCGAATAGGGACTTTTTGGTGAATAAAAAAATCGTTTAGGGACCGTGCTTTCGAGCAAACCAATCGATGTGGCAGAATGCTATCATCGAAGATCTTTTTGTTTATGGAGTTCGAAGGACCACTACCGTGAGCTCGATCGTTGCATTTCAGAGTAGTAGTGATAGGCTTTAGATATAGTACCAATTTTTGTAGAAAAAAAAAATCAGCTAGATTGATAGGAGCTAGGGCAGGAGCACATATGTGATTGGCAGGGAATGTGGTTGGAGTTTAAAGGTACTGAAAAATCACCCCTAATGATGATTTTGATTGAAACTGAAAATCGGTTTCGATCGAAATTAGTAATAGAGGTGACTTTTCAGTACATTTAACGAGGGCTTATCACATATGTGCTCCTTTTAGCTTGTTAGTTAGCTACCTCAAAATTTACCATTCACTTATAGTAGCTAGCTAGTTAAAAGAGTGGTATCATATTTCCCGGATTTTAATTTCAGATTGGGCCATTGATCAGTTTGACGTTTAAGATAAATCCAAGAAATTAGAACGTAACAACAATAAATTTCAGATGACGACCTTTCGTTTGAGCTTATTGCCAAAACGTCAACCCAATCACGTAAGTTTAACGATAAACCTGGTGCACAATGACAATGCATTAATCTGCGAGTAAATAACCTAGCTCTTACGTGAAGAAATGGAAGGTCGAAGGTCACACCTTTGAAACAAATAACTACACCAAGATTGGAGCTTTTCGTAGCTTTAGAGAGTGTCTAGGATAAGAGAGAAGCGGACTGGTTGATTTTACTCAACTGTCAAAGCCAGAACCAATCGAGCAACGCATGTCTTGATTGAAATGGCAGTGTTGCTAGAAACCACCTAGGCATAGGTTGCCAAGGTCGTTGGTTTTGAATATGTTTTTCTCTTATCCCAAAAACCCTCTTTACGTAGCACCTTTGGCTGTTGCGTTGCGCTATATAAGTAAAGAACGTCGTACCTTCGGTAGTCAAGATGCTGTTTAAACGAGTGGTGCGACAGTCAACATTGCTCAGGTGTTACTATTTCTTCGACTCCAACTTGGACACCTGATGCTCAAAAAATGCTTCCGATTCTGACTCCACATCCCTGGTTGTTGGTTATTTAAGTTGTATTTAATTAAAGGCGTCTGTACAATAGTGCATTTCTTAAAATTCCTACGTACAGTATTTGGAAAACAAATCAATAAATATTTCACCAAACATAATAGGTAACCATCATGGCTAACCCTCCTCAATTCAAATCAATTCCGTCCCGTTACATCATTTACCACCGGAATCACGCGAACGGTGCCAAGTTTGTCACGACTGGGATAAAGTCTGTAGTATCAAAATATGTCCAAACAGAATCATAGTGTCTATATGGATAATGCTTATTTATTCCCACGTATACCAGATGATTTAGGCTCTCCAAATCATACTGCAGTTCAGATGATTTGTTTTACTAGATCAACAAAGACTGGGATAATATCTATAGTATCGAAATATCGATATGGAAAGCCTAGAACATTTGGCATACACGAAAATAGGTTGTCATGAGCCACATAGACACTTTGAATCTGTTTGGACATGTTTCGATACTACAGACATTGAATTAGTCTTGGGTGATCTAGTAGAAAAATAATCTGATCTCCATCTATGGGGCGACCCCGGCGTAGTGGTTAGCATCCATACCTCTCACGCCAAAGTCACGAGTTCAAATCTCACCTCCGGACAAGTCACGAATGACCCAAGAGCGTTAAAGTGACTATAATAATAAAAAAAAACTTCTAACATCTTGTATACGTAGCAAGTCCAGTCCAAGCAAATCAATGCATGCCTACGCATCTACATGTAATTAAACCAGCGAGTGTGGGACACTAGGATACCCTAGGTGAAGGAAATGAACAACACGGCGTTGTATTCCTTCATCGTCTGGAGAGGGATGAAGGTGAACTTTCCATCGAAGCGAGGGACCACTATAGAAGATAAGTTGGAGGAGCATAGAAAAGTGTACAACTTACAGTTCAAGAAGTTTGCATCAGCTTATGAGGTCGGCCAGAAGGTTTTCAAACGGAATTTGCGTCAATCGTCAATCTGGGAGTTTTTTCAGTCAGCGTTATCCGTCCGGGAAAAAAGACTCCACGTCGTTCTTCTGGGTGATTCCTTAAAAAAAAGAAAAGTTTTAGTTTCTGTCTTAAATTGCGCCTAAATCAGAAACAACTTACCGTACTAACACGTGTAGCATTATGGCACGTGTGAAGATGTAGTCCATAGGTCATCAATGTTGTCCAAAGGCTGTGATTCCTTCGTCAGAGAGGATAAATTTTACAGCATCTTATCATCATCGTCATCTCATCAGTCCGGTAGGGTCGTCGTTGATGAAGATGGAATGCTGAAAAAGAGAAAGAGAAAGATATATAATTATTGTTACCGGTAACAGAATTTCAGTCCGGATTGAAAAGGTGCACAAACAAAAGCCAACGACAAGGAAAAGACTAGTGTCTCTAAGTAGGAGAGATGGCACCGTCAGCGTTGACGGCAAATAACTCACGAACACTAGCGGACCGTGAGTACTGTGCCACCTATGCATCCTTCCATCTTGATCTTGGAATGAATACGAATCCATCTTCACATTATAGCCACTAGGAATTCCAGCTTCACCGTTAATTATTGTGTAGATTCCAATCGGTACTCACCAGCAAGCACACTTCACAAGTACCACCTAACTTTGTCACACATTTAATACCCCAACAATCCTGCACCACTGTCCGTTACAATTTTTTCAGTTGATGATGCATCGTTTAAAAAATTGACGTTTCAATGAAGAAAAAAACATGCACGCCTACGTTGATCAAAATTTCGATTTTCACGACTTTCACCCACTGCGCATCCCCTTCCATAGTCGCTACCATAGCAACACCATTAACACCGAATAGGGACTTTTTGGTGAATAAAAAATTCGTTTAGGGACCGTGCTTTCGAGCAAACCAATCGATGTGGCAGAATGCTATCATCGAAGATCTTTTTGTTTATGGAGTTCGAAGGACCACTACCGTGAGCTCGATCGTTGCATTTCAGAGTAGTAGTGATAGGCTTTAGATATAGTACCAATTTTTGTAGAAAAAAAAAATCAGCTAGATTGATAGGAGCTAGGGCAGGAGCACATATGTGATTGGCAGGGAATGTGGTTGGAGTTTAAAGGTACTGAAAAATCACCCCTAATGATGATTTTGATTGAAACTGAAAATCGGTTTCGATCGAAATTAGTAATAGAGGTGACTTTTCAGTACATTTAACGAGGGCTTATCACATATGTGCTCCTTTTAGCTTGTTAGTTAGCTACCTCAAAATTTACCATTCACTTATAGTAGCTAGCTAGTTAAAAGAGTGGTATCATATTTCCCGGATTTTAATTTCAGATTGGGCCATTGATCAGTTTGACGTTTAAGATAAATCCAAGAAATTATAACGTAACAACAATAAATTTCAGATGACGACCTTTCGTTTGAGCTTATTGCCAAAACGTCAACCCAATCACGTAAGTTTAACGATAAACCTGGTGCACAATGACAATGCATTAATCTGCGAGTAAATAACCTAGCTCTTACGTGAAGAAATGGAAGGTCGAAGGTCACACCTTTGAAACAAATAACTACACCAAGATTGGAGCTTTTCGTAGCTTTAGAGAGTGTCTAGGATAAGAGAGAAGCGGACTGGTTGATTTTACTCAACTGTCAAAGCCAGAACCAATCGAGCAACGCATGTCTTGATTGAAATGGCAGTGTTGCTAGAAACCACCTAGGCATAGGTTGCCAAGGTCGTTGGTTTTGAATATGTTTTTCTCTTATCCCAAAAACCCTCTTTACGTAGCACCTTTGGCTGTTGCGTTGCGCTATATAAGTAAAGAACGTCGTACCTTCGGTAGTCAAGATGCTGTTTAAACGAGTGGTGCGACAGTCAACATTGCTCAGGTGTTACTATTTCTTCGACTCCAACTTGGACACCTGATGCTCAAAAAATGCTTCCGATTCTGACTCCACATCCCTGGTTGTTGGTTATTTAAGTTGTATTTAATTAAAGGCGTCTGTACAATAGTGCATTTCTTAAAATTCCTACGTACAGTATTTGGAAAACAAATCAATAAATATTTCACCAAACATAATAGGTAACCATCATGGCTAACCCTCCTCAATTCAAATCAATTCCGTCCCGTTACATCATTTACCACCGGAATCACGCGAACGGTGCCAAGTTTGTCACGACTGGGATAAAGTCTGTAGTATCAAAATATGTCCAAACAGAATCATAGTGTCTATATGGATAATACTTATTTATTCCCACGTATACCAGATGATTTAGGCTCTCCAAATCGTACTGCAGTTCAGATGATTTGTTTTACTAGATCAACAAAGACTGGGATAATATCTATAGTATCGAAATATCGATATGGAAATCCTAGAACATTTGGCATACACGAAAATAGGTTGTCATGAGCCACATAGACACTTTGAATCTGTTTGGACATGTTTCGATACTACAGATATTGAATTAGTCTTGGGTAAACTAGTAGAAAAATAATCTGATCTCCATCTATGGGGCGACCCCGGCGTAGTGGTTAGCATCCATACCTCTCACGCCAAAGTCACGAGTTCAAATCTCACCTCCGGACAAGTCACGAATGACCCAAGAGCGTTAAAGTGACTATAATAATAAAAAAAAACTTCTAACATCTTGTATACGTAGCAAGTCCAGTCCAAGCAAATCAATGCATGCCTACGCATCTACATGTAATTAAACCAGCGAGTGTGGGACACTAGGATACCCTAGGTGAAGGAAATGAACAACACGGCGTTGTATTCCTTCATCGTCTGGAGAGGGATGAAGGTGAACTTTCCATCGAAGCGAGGGACCACTATAGAAGATAAGTTGGAGGAGCATAGAAAAGTGTACAACTTACAGTTCAAGAAGTTTGCATCAGCTTATGAGGTCGGCCAGAAGGTTTTCAAACGGAATTTGCGTCAATCGTCAATCTGGGAGTTTTTTCAGCCAGCGTTATCCGTCCGGGAAAAAAGACTCCACGTCGTTCTTCTGGGTGATTCCTTAAAAAAAAGAAAAGTTTTAGTTTCTGTCTTAAATTGCGCCTAAATCAGAAACAACTTACCGTACTAACACGTGTAGCATTATGGCACGTGTGAAGATGTAGTCCATAGGTCATCAATGTTGTCCAAAGGCTGTGATTCCTTCGTCAGAGAGGATAAATTTTACAGCATCTTATCATCATCGTCATCTCATCAGTCCGGTAGGGTCGTCGTTGATGAAGATGGAATGCTGAAAAAGAGAAAGAGAAAGATATATAATTATTGTTACCGGTAACAGAATTTCAGTCCGGATTGAAAAGGTGCACAAACAAAAGCCAACGACAAGGAAAAGACTAGTGTCTCTAAGTAGGAGAGATGGCACCGTCAGCGTTGACGGCAAATAACTCACGAACACTAGCGGACCGTGAGTACTGTGCCACCTATGCATCCTTCCATCTTGATCTTGGAATGAATACGAATCCATCTTCACATTATAGCCACTAAGAATTCCAGCTTCACCGTTAATTATTGTGTAGATTCCAATCGTTACTCACCAGCAAGCACACTTCACAAGTACCACCTAACTTTGTCACACATTTAATACCCCAACAATCCTGCACCACTGTCCGTTACAATTTTTTCAGTTGATGATGCATCGTTTAAAAAATTGACGTTTCAATGAAGCAAAAAACCTGCACGCCTACGTTGATCAAAATTTCGATTTTCACGACTTTCACCCACTGCGCATCCCCTTCCATAGTCGCTACCATAGCAACACCATTAACACCGAATAGGGACTTTTTGGTGAATAAAAAAATCGTTTAGGGACCGTGCTTTCGAGCAAACCAATCGATGTGGCAGAATGCTATCATCGAAGATCTTTTTGTTTATGGAGTTCGAAGGACCACTACCGTGAGCTCGATCGTTGCATTTCAGAGTAGTAGTGATAGGCTTTAGATATAGTACCAATTTTTGTAGAAAAAAAAAATCAGCTAGATTGATAGGAGCTAGGGCAGGAGCACATATGTGATTGGCAGGGAATGTGGTTGGAGTTTAAAGGTACTGAAAAATCACCCCTAATGATGATTTTGATTGAAACTGAAAATCGGTTTCGATCGAAATTAGTAATAGAGGTGACTTTTCAGTACATTTAACGAGGGCTTATCACATATGTGCTCCTTTTAGCTTGTTAGTTAGCTACCTCAAAATTTACCATTCACTTATAGTAGCTAGCTAGTTAAAAGAGTGGTATCATATTTCCCGGATTTTAATTTCAGATTGGGCCATTGATCAGTTTGACGTTTAAGATAAATCCAAGAAATTAGAACGTAACAACAATAAATTTCAGATGACGACCTTTCGTTTGAGCTTATTGCCAAAACGTCAACCCAATCACGTAAGTTTAACGATAAACCTGGTGCACAATGACAATGCATTAATCTGCGAGTAAATAACCTAGCTCTTACGTGAAGAAATGGAAGGTCGAAGGTCACACCTTTGAAACAAATAACTACACCAAGATTGGAGCTTTTCGTAGCTTTAGAGAGTGTCTAGGATAAGAGAGAAGCGGACTGGTTGATTTTACTCAACTGTCAAAGCCAGAACCAATCGAGCAACGCATGTCTTGATTGAAATGGCAGTGTTGCTAGAAACCACCTAGGCATAGGTTGCCAAGGTCGTTGGTTTTGAATATGTTTTTCTCTTATCCCAAAAACCCTCTTTACGTAGCACCTTTGGCTGTTGCGTTACGCTATATAAGTAAAGAACGTCGTACCTTCGGTAGTCAAGATGCTGTTTAAACGAGTGGTGCGACAGTCAACATTGCTCAGGTGTTACTATTTCTTCGACTCCAACTTGGACACCTGATGCTCAAAAAATGCTTCCGATTCTGACTCCACATCCCTGGTTGTTGGTTATTTAAGTTGTATTTAATTAAAGGCGTCTGTACAATAGTGCATTTCTTAAAATTCCTACGTACAGTATTTGGAAAACAAATCAATAAATATTTCACCAAACATAATAGGTAACCATCATGGCTAACCCTCCTCAATTCAAATCAATTCCGTCCCGTTACATCATTTACCACCGGAATCACGCGAACGGTGCCAAGTTTGTCACGACTGGGATAAAGTCTGTAGTATCAAAATATGTCCAAACAGAATCATAGTGTCTATATGGATAATACTTATTTATTCCCACGTATACCAGATGATTTAGGCTCTCCAAATCGTACTGCAGTTCAGATGATTTGTTTTACTAGATCAACAAAGACTGGGATAATATCTATAGTATCGAAATATCGATATGGAAAGCCTAGAACATTTGGCATACACGAAAATAGGTTGTCATGAGCCACATAGACACTTTGAATCTGTTTGGACATGTTTCGATACTACAGATATTGAATTAGTCTTGGGTGATCTAGTAGAAAAATAATCTGATCTCTTATCTATGGGGCGACCCCGGCGTAGTGGTTAGCATCCATACCTCTCACGCCAAAGTCACGAGTTCAAATCTCACCTCCGGACAAGTCACGAATGACTCAAGAGCGTTAAAGTGACTATAATAATAAAAAAAAACTTCTAACATCTTGTATACGTAGCAAGTCCAGTCCAAGCAAATCAATGCATGCCTACGCATCTACATGTAATTAAACCAGCGAGTGTGGGACACTAGGATACCCTAGGTGAAGGAAATGAACAACACGGCGTTGTATTCCTTCATCGTCTGGAGAGGGATGAAGGTGAACTTTCCATCGAAGCGAGGGACCACTATAGAAGATAAGTTGGAGGAGCATAGAAAAGTGTACAACTTACAGTTCAAGAAGTTTGCATCAGCTTATGAGGTCGGCCAGAAGGTTTTCAAACGGAATTTGCGTCAATCGTCAATCTGGGAGTTTTTTCAGCCAGCGTTATCCGTCCGGGAAAAAAGACTCCACGTCGTTCTTCTGGGTGATTCCTTAAAAAAAAGAAAAGTTTTAGTTTCTGTCTTAAATTGCGCCTAAATCAGAAACAACTTACCGTACTAACACGTGTAGCATTATGGCACGTGTGAAGATGTAGTCCATAGGTCATCAATGTTGTCCAAAGGCTGTGATTCCTTCGTCAGAGAGGATAAATTTTACAGCATCTTATCATCATCGTCATCTCATCAGTCCGGTAGGGTCGTCGTTGATGAAGATGGAATGCTGAAAAAGAGAAAGAGAAAGATATATAATTATTGTTACCGGTAACAGAATTTCAGTCCGGATTGAAAAGGTGCACAAACAAAAGCCAACGACAAGGAAAAGACTAGTGTCTCTAAGTAGGAGAGATGGCACCGTCAGCGTTGACGGCAAATAACTCACGAACACTAGCGGACCGTGAGTACTGTGCCACCTATGCATCCTTCCATCTTGATCTTGGAATGAATACGAATCCATCTTCACATTATAGCCACTAGGAATTCCAGCTTCACCGTTAATTATTGTGTAGATTCCAATCGGTACTCACCAGCAAGCACACTTCACAAGTACCACCTAACTTTGTCACACATTTAATACCCCAACAATCCTGCACCACTGTCCGTTACAATTTTTTCAGTTGATGATGCATCGTTTAAAAAATTGACGTTTCAATGAAGAAAAAAACATGCACGCCTACGTTGATCAAAATTTCGATTTTCACGACTTTCACCCACTGCGCATCCCCTTCCATAGTCGCTACCATAGCAACACCATTAACACCGAATAGGGACTTTTTGGTGAATAAAAAATTCGTTTAGGGACCGTGCTTTCGAGCAAACCAATCGATGTGGCAGAATGCTATCATCGAAGATCTTTTTGTTTATGGAGTTCGAAGGACCACTACCGTGAGCTCGATCGTTGCATTTCAGAGTAGTAGTGATAGGCTTTAGATATAGTACCAATTTTTGTAGAAAAAAAAAATCAGCTAGATTGATAGGAGCTAGGGCAGGAGCACATATGTGATTGGCAGGGAATGTGGTTGGAGTTTAAAGGTACTGAAAAATCACCCCTAATGATGATTTTGATTGAAACTGAAAATCGGTTTCGATCGAAATTAGTAATAGAGGTGACTTTTCAGTACATTTAACGAGGGCTTATCACATATGTGCTCCTTTTAGCTTGTTAGTTAGCTACCTCAAAATTTACCATTCACTTATAGTAGCTAGCTAGTTAAAAGAGTGGTATCATATTTCCCGGATTTTAATTTCAGATTGGGCCATTGATCAGTTTGACGTTTAAGATAAATCCAAGAAATTAGAACGTAACAACAATAAATTTCAGATGACGACCTTTCGTTTGAGCTTATTGCCAAAACGTCAACCCAATCACGTGAGTTTAACGATAAACCTGGTGCACAATGACAATGCATTAATCTGCGAGTAAATAACCTAGCTCTTACGTGAAGAAATGGAAGGTCGAAGGTCACACCTTTGAAACAAATAACTACACCAAGCTTTTCGTAGCTTTAGAGAGTGTCTAGGATAAGAGAGAAGCGGACTGGTTGATTTTACTCAACTGTCAAAGCCAGAACCAATCGAGCAACGCATGTCTTGATTGAAATGGCAGTGTTGCTAGAAACCACCTAGGCATAGGTTGCCAAGGTCGTTGGTTTTGAATATGTTTTTCTCTTATCCCAAAAACCCTCTTTACGTAGCACCTTTGGCTGTTGCGTTGCGCTATATAAGTAAAGAACGTCGTACCTTCGGTAGTCAAGATGCTGTTTAAACGAGTGGTGCGACAGTCAACATTGCTCAGGTGTTACTATTTCTTCGACTCCAACTTGGACACCTGATGCTCAAAAAATGCCAACAATCCTGCACCACTGTCCGTTACAATTTTTTCAGTTGATGATGCATCGTTTAAAAAATTGACGTTTCAATGAAGCAAAAAACCTGCACGCCTACGTTGATCAAAATTTCGATTTTCACGACTTTCACCCACTGCGCATCCCCTTCCATAGTCGCTACCATAGCAACACCATTAACACCGAATAGGGACTTTTTGGTGAATAAAAAAATCGTTTAGGGACCGTGCTTTCGAGCAAACCAATCGATGTGGCAGAATGCTATCATCGAAGATCTTTTTGTTTATGGAGTTCGAAGGACCACTACCGTGAGCTCGATCGTTGCATTTCAGAGTAGTAGTGATAGGCTTTAGATATAGTACCAATTTTTGTAGAAAAAAAAAATCAGCTAGATTGATAGGAGCTAGGGCAGGAGCACATATGTGATTGGCAGGGAATGTGGTTGGAGTTTAAAGGTACTGAAAAATCACCCCTAATGATGATTTTGATTGAAACTGAAAATCGGTTTCGATCGAAATTAGTAATAGAGGTGACTTTTCAGTACATTTAACGAGGGCTTATCACATATGTGCTCCTTTTAGCTTGTTAGTTAGCTACCTCAAAATTTACCATTCACTTATAGTAGCTAGCTAGTTAAAAGAGTGGTATCATATTTCCCGGATTTTAATTTCAGATTGGGCCATTGATCAGTTTGACGTTTAAGATAAATCCAAGAAATTAGAACGTAACAACAATAAATTTCAGATGACGACCTTTCGTTTGAGCTTATTGCCAAAACGTCAACCCAATCACGTAAGTTTAACGATAAACCTGGTGCACAATGACAATGCATTAATCTGCGAGTAAATAACCTAGCTCTTACGTGAAGAAATGGAAGGTCGAAGGTCACACCTTTGAAACAAATAACTACACCAAGATTGGAGCTTTTCGTAGCTTTAGAGAGTGTCTAGGATAAGAGAGAAGCGGACTGGTTGATTTTACTCAACTGTCAAAGCCAGAACCAATCGAGCAACGCATGTCTTGATTGAAATGGCAGTGTTGCTAGAAACCACCTAGGCATAGGTTGCCAAGGTCGTTGGTTTTGAATATGTTTTTCTCTTATCCCAAAAACCCTCTTTACGTAGCACCTTTGGCTGTTGCGTTACGCTATATAAGTAAAGAACGTCGTACCTTCGGTAGTCAAGATGCTGTTTAAACGAGTGGTGCGACAGTCAACATTGCTCAGGTGTTACTATTTCTTCGACTCCAACTTGGACACCTGATGCTCAAAAAATGCTTCCGATTCTGACTCCACATCCCTGGTTGTTGGTTATTTAAGTTGTATTTAATTAAAGGCGTCTGTACAATAGTGCATTTCTTAAAATTCCTACGTACAGTATTTGGAAAACAAATCAATAAATATTTCACCAAACATAATAGGTAACCATCATGGCTAACCCTCCTCAATTCAAATCAATTCCGTCCCGTTACATCATTTACCACCGGAATCACGCGAACGGTGCCAAGTTTGTCACGACTGGGATAAAGTCTGTAGTATCAAAATATGTCCAAACAGAATCATAGTGTCTATATGGATAATACTTATTTATTCCCACGTATACCAGATGATTTAGGCTCTCCAAATCGTACTGCAGTTCAGATGATTTGTTTTACTAGATCAACAAAGACTGGGATAATATCTATAGTATCGAAATATCGATATGGAAAGCCTAGAACATTTGGCATACACGAAAATAGGTTGTCATGAGCCACATAGACACTTTGAATCTGTTTGGACATGTTTCGATACTACAGATATTGAATTAGTCTTGGGTGATCTAGTAGAAAAATAATCTGATCTCTTATCTATGGGGCGACCCCGGCGTAGTGGTTAGCATCCATACCTCTCACGCCAAAGTCACGAGTTCAAATCTCACCTCCGGACAAGTCACGAATGACCCAAGAGCGTTAAAGTGACTATAATAATAAAAAAAAACTTCTAACATCTTGTATACGTAGCAAGTCCAGTCCAAGCAAATCAATGCATGCCTACGCATCTACATGTAATTAAACCAGCGAGTGTGGGACACTAGGATACCCTAGGTGAAGGAAATGAACAACACGGCGTTGTATTCCTTCATCGTCTGGAGAGGGATGAAGGTGAACTTTCCATCGAAGCGAGGGACCACTATAGAAGATAAGTTGGAGGAGCATAGAAAAGTGTACAACTTACAGTTCAAGAAGTTTGCATCAGCTTATGAGGTCGGCCAGAAGGTTTTCAAACGGAATTTGTGTCAATCGTCAATCTGGGAGTTTTTTCAGCCAGCGTTATCCGTCCGGGAAAAAAGACTCCACGTCGTTCTTCTGGGTGATTCCTTAAAAAAAAGAAAAGTTTTAGTTTCTGTCTTAAATTGCGCCTAAATCAGAAACAACTTACCGTACTAACACGTGTAGCATTATGGCACGTGTGAAGATGTAGTCCATAGGTCATCAATGTTGTCCAAAGGCTGTGATTCCTTCGTCAGAGAGGATAAATTTTACAGCATCTTATCATCATCGTCATCTCATCAGTCCGGTAGGGTCGTCGTTGATGAAGATGGAATGCTGAAAAAGAGAAAGAGAAAGATATATAATTATTGTTACCGGTAACAGAATTTCAGTCCGGATTGAAAAGGTGCACAAACAAAAGCCAACGACAAGGAAAAGACTAGTGTCTCTAAGTAGGAGAGATGGCACCGTCAGCGTTGACGGCAAATAACTCACGAACACTAGCGGACCGTGAGTACTGTGCCACCTATGCATCCTTCCATCTTGATCTTGGAATGAATACGAATCCATCTTCACATTATAGCCACTAGGAATTCTAGCTTCACCGTTAATTATTGTGTAGATTCCAATCGGTACTCACCAGCAAGCACACTTCACAAGTACCACCTAACTTTGTCACACATTTAATACCCCAACAATCCTGCACCACTGTCCGTTACAATTTTTTCAGTTGATGATGCATCGTTTAAAAAATTGACGTTTCAATGAAGAAAAAAACATGCACGCCTACGTTGATCAAAATTTCGATTTTCACGACTTTCACCCACTGCGCATCCCCTTCCATAGTCGCTACCATAGCAACACCATTAACACCGAATAGGGACTTTTTGGTGAATAAAAAATTCGTTTAGGGACCGTGCTTTCGAGCAAACCAATCGATGTGGCAGAATGCTATCATCGAAGATCTTTTTGTTTATGGAGTTCGAAGGACCACTACCGTGAGCTCGATCGTTGCATTTCAGAGTAGTAGTGATAGGCTTTAGATAAAGTACCAATTTTTGTAGAAAAAAAAATCAGCTAGATTGATAGGAGCTAGGGCAGGAGCACATATGTGATTGGCAGGGAATGTGGTTGGAGTTTAAAGGTACTGAAAAATCACCCCTAATGATGATTTTGATTGAAACTGAAAATCGGTTTCGATCGAAATTAGTAATAGAGGTGACTTTTCAGTACATTTAACGAGGGCTTATCACATATGTGCTCCTTTTAGCTTGTTAGTTAGCTACCTCAAAATTTACCATTCACTTATAGTAGCTAGCTAGTTAAAAGAGAGGTATCATATTTCCCGGATTTTAATTTCAGATTGGGCCATTGATCAGTTTGACGTTTAAGATAAATCCAAGAAATTAGAACGTAACAACAATAAATTTCAGATGACGACCTTTCGTTTGAGCTTATTGCCAAAACGTCAACCCAATCACGTGAGTTTAACGATAAACCTGGTGCACAATGACAATGCATTAATCTGCGAGTAAATAACCTAGCTCTTACGTGAAGAAATGGAAGGTCGAAGGTCACACCTTTGAAACAAATAACTACACCAAGATTGGAGCTTTTCGTAGCTTTAGAGAGTGTCTAGGATAAGAGAGAAGCGGACTGGTTGATTTTACTCAACTGTCAAAGCCAGAACCAATCGAGCAACGCATGTCTTGATTGAAATGGCAGTGTTGCTAGAAACCACCTAGGCATAGGTTGCCAAGGTCGTTGGTTTTGAATATGTTTTTCTCTTATCCCAAAAACCCTCTTTACGTAGCACCTTTGGCTGTTGCGTTGCGCTATATAAGTAAAGAACGTCGTACCTTCGGTAGTCAAGATGCTGTTTAAACGAGTGGTGCGACAGTCAACATTGCTCAGGTGTTACTATTTCTTCGACTCCAACTTGGACACCTGATGCTCAAAAAATGCTTCCGATTCTGACTCCACATCCCTGGTTGTTGGTTATTTAAGTTGTATTTAATTAAAGGCGTCTGTACAATAGTGCATTTCTTAAAATTCCTACGTACAGTATTTGGAAAATAAATCAATAAATATTTCACCAAACATAATAGGTAACCATCATGGCTAACCCTCCTCAATTCAAATCAATTCCGTCCCGTTACATCATTTACCACCGGAATCACGCGAACGGTGCCAAGTTTGTCACGACTGGGATAAAGTCTGTAGTATCAAAATATGTCCAAACAGAATCATAGTGTCTATATGGATAATGCTTATTTATTCCCACGTATACCAGATGATTTAGGCTCTCCAAATCATACTGCAGTTCAGATGATTTGTTTTACTAGATCAACAAAGACTGGGATAATATCTATAGTATCGAAATATCGATATGGAAAGCCTAGAACATTTGGCATACACGAAAATAGGTTGTCATGAGCCACATAGACACTTTGAATCTGTTTGGACATGTTTCGATACTACAGACATTGAATTAGTCTTGGGTGATCTAGTAGAAAAATAATCTGATCTCCATCTATGGGGCGACCCCGGCGTAGTGGTTAGCATCCATACCTCTCACGCCAAAGTCACGAGTTCAAATCTCACCTCCGGACAAGTCACGAATGACCCAAGAGCGTTAAAGTGACTATAATAATAAAAAAAAACTTCTAACATCTTGTATACGTAGCAAGTCCAGTCCAAGCAAATCAATGCATGCCTACGCATCTACATGTAATTAAACCAGCGAGTGTGGGACACTAGGATACCCTAGGTGAAGGAAATGAACAACACGGCGTTGTATTCCTTCATCGTCTGGAGAGGGATGAAGGTGAACTTTCCATCGAAGCGAGGGACCACTATAGAAGATAAGTTGGAGGAGCATAGAAAAGTGTACAACTTACAGTTCAAGAAGTTTGCATCAGCTTATGAGGTCGGCCAGAAGGTTTTCAAACGGAATTTGCGTCAATCGTCAATCTGGGAGTTTTTTCAGCCAGCGTTATCCGTCCGGGAAAAAAGACTCCACGTCGTTCTTCTGGGTGATTCCTTAAAAAAAAGAAAAGTTTTAGTTTCTGTCTTAAATTGCGCCTAAATCAGAAACAACTTACCGTACTAACACGTGTAGCATTATGGCACGTGTGAAGATGTAGTCCATAGGTCATCAATGTTGTCCAAAGGCTGTGATTCCTTCGTCAGAGAGGATAAATTTTACAGCATCTTATCATCATCGTCATCTCATCAGTCCGGTAGGGTCGTCGTTGATGAAGATGGAATGCTGAAAAAGAGAAAGAGAAAGATATATAATTATTGTTACCGGTAACAGAATTTCAGTCCGGATTGAAAAGGTGCACAAACAAAAGCCAACGACAAGGAAAAGACTAGTGTCTCTAAGTAGGAGAGATGGCACCGTCAGCGTTGACGGCAAATAACTCACGAACACTAGCGGACCGTGAGTACTGTGCCACCTATGCATCCTTCCATCTTGATCTTGGAATGAATACGAATCCATCTTCACATTATAGCCACTAGGAATTCCAGCTTCACCGTTAATTATTGTGTAGATTCCAATCGGTACTCACCAGCAAGCACACTTCACAAGTACCACCTAACTTTGTCACACATTTAATACCCCAACAATCCTGCACCACTGTCCGTTACAATTTTTTCAGTTGATGATGCATCGTTTAAAAAATTGACGTTTCAATGAAGCAAAAAACCTGCATGCCTACGTTGATCAAAATTTCGATTTTCACGACTTTCACCCACTGCGCATCCCCTTCCATAGTCGCTACCATAGCAACACCATTAACACCGAATAGGGACTTTTTGGTGAATAAAAAATTCGTTTAGGGACCGTGCTTTCGAGCAAACCAATCGATGTGGCAGAATGCTATCATCGAAGATCTTTTTGTTTATGGAGTTCGAAGGACCACTACCGTGAGCTCGATCGTTGCATTTCAGAGTAGTAGTGATAGGCTTTAGATATAGTACCAATTTTTGTAGAAAAAAAAATCAGCTAGATTGATAGGAGCTAGGGCAGGAGCACATATGTGATTGGCAGGGAATGTGGTTGGAGTTTAAAGGTACTGAAAAATCACCCCTAATGATGATTTTGATTGAAACTGAAAATCGGTTTCGATCGAAATTAGTAATAGAGGTGACTTTTCAGTACATTTAACGAGGGCTTATCACATATGTGCTCCTTTTAGCTTGTTAGTTAGCTACCTCAAAATTTACCATTCACTTATAGTTAACATGCTAGCTAGTTAAAAGAGTGGTATCATATTTCCCGGATTTTAATTTCAGATTGGGCCATTGATCAGTTTGACGTTTAAGATAAATCCAAGAAATTAGAACGTAACAACAATAAATTTCAGATGACGACCTTTCGTTTGAGCTTATTGCCAAAACGTCAACCCAATCACGTAAGTTTAACGATAAACCTGGTGCACAATGACAATGCATTAATCTGCGAGTAAATAACCTAGCTCTTACGTGAAGAAATGGAAGGTCGAAGGTCACACCTTTGAAACAAATAACTACACCAAGATTGGAGCTTTTCGTAGCTTTAGAGAGTGTCTAGGATAAGAGAGAAGCGGACTGGTTGATTTTACTCAACTGTCAAAGCCAGAACCAATCGAGCAACGCATGTCTTGATTGAAATGGCAGTGTTGCTAGAAACCACCTAGGCATAGGTTGCCAAGGTCGTTGGTTTTGAATATGTTTTTCTCTTATCCCAAAAACCCTCTTTACGTAGCACCTTTGGCTGTTGCGTTGCGCTATATAAGTAAAGAACGTCGTACCTTCGGTAGTCAAGATGCTGTTTAAACGAGTGGTGCGACAGTCAACATTGCTCAGGTGTTACTATTTCTTCGACTCCAACTTGGACACCTGATGCTCAAAAAATGCTTCCGATTCTGACTCCACATCCCTGGTTGTTGGTTATTTAAGTTGTATTTAATTAAAGGCGTCTGTACAATAGTGCATTTCTTAAAATTCCTACGTACAGTATTTGGAAAACAAATCAATAAATATTTCACCAAACATAATAGGTAACCATCATGGCTAACCCTCCTCAATTCAAATCAATTCCGTCCCGTTACATCATTTACCACCGGAATCACGCGAACGGTGCCAAGTTTGTCACGACTGGGATAAAGTCTGTAGTATCAAAATATGTCCAAACAGAATCATAGTGTCTATATGGATAATGCTTATTTATTCCCACGTATACCAGATGATTTAGGCTTTCCAAATCGTACTGCAGTTCAGATGATTTGTTTTACTAGATCAACAAAGACTGGGATAATATCTATAGTATCGAAATATCGATATGGAAAGCCTAGAACATTTGGCATACACGAAAATAGGTTGTCATGAGCCACATAGACACTTTGAATCTGTTTGGACATGTTTCGATACTACAGATATTGAATTAGTCTTGGGTGATCTAGTAGAAAAATAATCTGATCTCCATCTATGGGGCGACCCCGGCGTAGTGGTTAGCATCCATACCTCTCACGCCAAAGTCACGAGTTCAAATCTCACCTCCGGACAAGTCACGAATGACCCAAGAGCGTTAAAGTGACTATAATAATAAAAAAAAACTTCTAACATCTTGTATACGTAGCAAGTCCAGTCCAAGCAAATCAATGCATGCCTACGCATCTACATGTAATTATACCAGCGAGTGTGGGACACTAGGATACCCTAGGTGAAGGAAATGAACAACACGGCGTTGTATTCCTTCATCGTCTGGAGAGGGATGAAGGTGAACTTTCCATCGAAGCGAGGGACCACTATAGAAGATAAGTTGGAGGAGCATAGAAAAGTGTACAACTTACAGTTCAAGAAGTTTGCATCAGCTTATGAGGTCGGCCAGAAGGTTTTCAAACGGAATTTGCGTCAATCGTCAATCTGGGAGTTTTTTCAGCCAGCGTTATCCGTCCGGGAAAAAAGACTCCACGTCGTTCTTCTGGGTGATTCCTTAAAAAAAAGAAAAGTTTTAGTTTCTGTCTTAAATTGCGCCTAAATCAGAAACAACTTACCGTACTAACACGTGTAGCATTATGGCACGTGTGAAGATGTAGTCCATAGGTCATCAATGTTGTCCAAAGGCTGTGATTCCTTCGTCAGAGAGGATAAATTTTACAGCATCTTATCATCATCGTCATCTCATCAGTCCGGTAGGGTCGTCGTTGATGAAGATGGAATGCTGAAAAAGAGAAAGAGAAAGATATATAATTATTGTTACCGGTAACAGAATTTCAGTTCGGATTGAAAAGGTGCACAAACAAAAGCCAACGACAAGGAAAAGACTAGTGTCTCTAAGTAGGAGAGATGGCACCGTCAGCGTTGACGGCAAATAACTCACGAACACTAGCGGACCGTGAGTACTGTGCCACCTATGCATCCTTCCATCTTGATCTTGGAATGAATACGAATCCATCTTCACATTATAGCCACTAGGAATTCTAGCTTCACCGTTAATTATTGTGTAGATTCCAATCGGTACTCACCAGCAAGCACACTTCACAAGTACCACCTAACTTTGTCACACATTTAATACCCCAACAATCCTGCACCACTGTCCGTTACAATTTTTTCAGTTGATGATGCATCGTTTAAAAAATTGACGTTTCAATGAAGAAAAAAACATGCACGCCTACGTTGATCAAAATTTCGATTTTCACGACTTTCACCCACTGCGCATCCCCTTCCATAGTCGCTACCATAGCAACACCATTAACACCGAATAGGGACTTTTTGGTGAATAAAAAATTCGTTTAGGGACCGTGCTTTCGAGCAAACCAATCGATGTGGCAGAATGCTATCATCGAAGATCTTTTTGTTTATGGAGTTCGAAGGACCACTACCGTGAGCTCGATCGTTGCATTTCAGAGTAGTAGTGATAGGCTTTAGATATAGTACCAATTTTTGTAGAAAAAAAAATCAGCTAGATTGATAGGAGCTAGGGCAGGAGCACATATGTGATTGGCAGGGAATGTGGTTGGAGTTTAAAGGTACTGAAAAATCACCCCTAATGATGATTTGATTGAAACTGAAAATCGGTTTCGATCGAAATTAGTAATAGAGGTGACTTTTCAGTACATTTAACGAGGGCTTATCACATATGTGCTCCTTTTAGCTTGTTAGTTAGCTACCTCAAAATTTACCATTCACTTATAGTTAACATGCTAGCTAGTTAAAAGAGTGGTATCATATTTCCCGGATTTTAATTTCAGATTGGGCCATTGATCAGTTTGACGTTTAAGATAAATCCAAGAAATTAGAACGTAACAACAATAAATTTCAGATGACGACCTTTCGTTTGAGCTTATTGCCAAAACGTCAACCCAATCACGTGAGTTTAACGATAAACCTGGTGCACAATGACAATGCATTAATCTGCGAGTAAATAACCTAGCTCTTACGTGAAGAAATGGAAGGTCGAAGGTCACACCTTTGAAACAAATAACTACACCAAGATTGGAGCTTTTCGTAGCTTTAGAGAGTGTCTAGGATAAGAGAGAAGCGGACTGGTTGATTTTACTCAACTGTCAAAGCCAGAACCAATCGAGCAACGCATGTCTTGATTGAAATGGCAGTGTTGCTAGAAACCACCTAGGCATAGGTTGCCAAGGTCGTTGGTTTTGAATATGTTTTTCTCTTATCCCAAAAACCCTCTTTACGTAGCACCTTTGGCTGTTGCGTTGCGCTATATAAGTAAAGAACGTCGTACCTTCGGTAGTCAAGATGCTGTTTAAACGAGTGGTGCGACAGTCAACATTGCTCAGGTGTTACTATTTCTTCGACTCCAACTTGGACACCTGATGCTCAAAAAATGCTTCCGATTCTGACTCCACATCCCTGGTTGTTGGTTATTTAAGTTGTATTTAATTAAAGGCGTCTGTACAATAGTGCATTTCTTAAAATTCCTACGTACAGTATTTGGAAAACAAATCAATAAATATTTCACCAAACATAATAGGTAACCATCATGGCTAACCCTCCTCAATTCAAATCAATTCCGTCCCGTTACATCATTTACCACCGGAATCACGCGAACGGTGCCAAGTTTGTCACGACTGGGATAAAGTCTGTAGTATCAAAATATGTCCAAACAGAATCATAGTGTCTATATGGATAATGCTTATTTATTCCCACGTATACCAGATGATTTAGGCTCTCCAAATCATACTGCAGTTCAGATGATTTGTTTTACTAGATCAACAAAGACTGGGATAATATCTATAGTATCGAAATATCGATATGGAAAGCCTAGAACATTTGGCATACACGAAAATAGGTTGTCATGAGCCACATAGACACTTTGAATCTGTTTGGACATGTTTCGATACTACAGACATTGAATTAGTCTTGGGTGATCTAGTAGAAAAATAATCTGATCTCCATCTATGGGGCGACCCCGGCGTAGTGGTTAGCATCCATACCTCTCACGCCAAAGTCACGAGTTCAAATCTCACCTCCGGACAAGTCACGAATGACCCAAGAGCGTTAAAGTGACTATAATAATAAAAAAAAACTTCTAACATCTTGTATACGTAGCAAGTCCAGTCCAAGCAAATCAATGCATGCCTACGCATCTACATGTAATTAAACCAGCGAGTGTGGGACACTAGGATACCCTAGGTGAAGGAAATGAACAACACGGCGTTGTATTCCTTCATCGTCTGGAGAGGGATGAAGGTGAACTTTCCATCGAAGCGAGGGACCACTATAGAAGATAAGTTGGAGGAGCATAGAAAAGTGTACAACTTACAGTTCAAGAAGTTTGCATCAGCTTATGAGGTCGGCCAGAAGGTTTTCAAACGGAATTTGCGTCAATCGTCAATCTGGGAGTTTTTTCAGCCAGCGTTATCCGTCCGGGAAAAAAGACTCCACGTCGTTCTTCTGGGTGATTCCTTAAAAAAAAGAAAAGTTTTAGTTTCTGTCTTAAATTGCGCCTAAATCAGAAACAACTTACCGTACTAACACGTGTAGCATTATGGCACGTGTGAAGATGTAGTCCATAGGTCATCAATGTTGTCCAAAGGCTGTGATTCCTTCGTCAGAGAGGATAAATTTTACAGCATCTTATCATCATCGTCATCTCATCAGTCCGGTAGGGTCGTCGTTGATGAAGATGGAATGCTGAAAAAGAGAAAGAGAAAGATATATAATTATTGTTACCGGTAACAGAATTTCAGTCCGGATTGAAAAGGTGCACAAACAAAAGCCAACGACAAGGAAAAGACTAGTGTCTCTAAGTAGGAGAGATGGCACCGTCAGCGTTGACGGCAAATAACTCACGAACACTAGCGGACCGTGAGTACTGTGCCACCTATGCATCCTTCCATCTTGATCTTGGAATGAATACGAATCCATCTTCACATTATAGCCACTAGGAATTCCAGCTTCACCGTTAATTATTGTGTAGATTCCAATCGGTACTCACCAGCAAGCACACTTCACAAGTACCACCTAACTTTGTCACACATTTAATACCCCAACAATCCTGCACCACTGTCCGTTACAATTTTTTCAGTTGATGATGCATCGTTTAAAAAATTGACGTTTCAATGAAGCAAAAAACCTGCATGCCTACGTTGATCAAAATTTCGATTTTCACGACTTTCACCCACTGCGCATCCCCTTCCATAGTCGCTACCATAGCAACACCATTAACACCGAATAGGGACTTTTTGGTGAATAAAAAATTCGTTTAGGGACCGTGCTTTCGAGCAAACCAATCGATGTGGCAGAATGCTATCATCGAAGATCTTTTTGTTTATGGAGTTCGAAGGACCACTACCGTGAGCTCGATCGTTGCATTTCAGAGTAGTAGTGATAGGCTTTAGATATAGTACCAATTTTTGTAGAAAAAAAAATCAGCTAGATTGATAGGAGCTAGGGCAGGAGCACATATGTGATTGGCAGGGAATGTGGTTGGAGTTTAAAGGTACTGAAAAATCACCCCTAATGATGATTTTGATTGAAACTGAAAATCGGTTTCGATCGAAATTAGTAATAGAGGTGACTTTTCAGTACATTTAACGAGGGCTTATCACATATGTGCTCCTTTTAGCTTGTTAGTTAGCTACCTCAAAATTTACCATTCACTTATAGTTAACATGCTAGCTAGTTAAAAGAGTGGTATCATATTTCCCGGATTTTAATTTCAGATTGGGCCATTGATCAGTTTGACGTTTAAGATAAATCCAAGAAATTAGAACGTAACAACAATAAATTTCAGATGACGACCTTTCGTTTGAGCTTATTGCCAAAACGTCAACCCAATCACGTAAGTTTAACGATAAACCTGGTGCACAATGACAATGCATTAATCTGCGAGTAAATAACCTAGCTCTTACGTGAAGAAATGGAAGGTCGAAGGTCACACCTTTGAAACAAATAACTACACCAAGATTGGAGCTTTTCGTAGCTTTAGAGAGTGTCTAGGATAAGAGAGAAGCGGACTGGTTGATTTTACTCAACTGTCAAAGCCAGAACCAATCGAGCAACGCATGTCTTGATTGAAATGGCAGTGTTGCTAGAAACCACCTAGGCATAGGTTGCCAAGGTCGTTGGTTTTGAATATGTTTTTCTCTTATCCCAAAAACCCTCTTTACGTAGCACCTTTGGCTGTTGCGTTGCGCTATATAAGTAAAGAACGTCGTACCTTCGGTAGTCAAGATGCTGTTTAAACGAGTGGTGCGACAGTCAACATTGCTCAGGTGTTACTATTTCTTCGACTCCAACTTGGACACCTGATGCTCAAAAAATGCTTCCGATTCTGACTCCACATCCCTGGTTGTTGGTTATTTAAGTTGTATTTAATTAAAGGCGTCTGTACAATAGTGCATTTCTTAAAATTCCTACGTACAGTATTTGGAAAACAAATCAATAAATATTTCACCAAACATAATAGGTAACCATCATGGCTAACCCTCCTCAATTCAAATCAATTCCGTCCCGTTACATCATTTACCACCGGAATCACGCGAACGGTGCCAAGTTTGTCACGACTGGGATAAAGTCTGTAGTATCAAAATATGTCCAAACAGAATCATAGTGTCTATATGGATAATGCTTATTTATTCCCACGTATACCAGATGATTTAGGCTTTCCAAATCGTACTGCAGTTCAGATGATTTGTTTTACTAGATCAACAAAGACTGGGATAATATCTATAGTATCGAAATATCGATATGGAAAGCCTAGAACATTTGGCATACACGAAAATAGGTTGTCATGAGCCACATAGACACTTTGAATCTGTTTGGACATGTTTCGATACTACAGATATTGAATTAGTCTTGGGTGATCTAGTAGAAAAATAATCTGATCTCCATCTATGGGGCGACCCCGGCGTAGTGGTTAGCATCCATACCTCTCACGCCAAAGTCACGAGTTCAAATCTCACCTCCGGACAAGTCACGAATGACCCAAGAGCGTTAAAGTGACTATAATAATAAAAAAAAACTTCTAACATCTTGTATACGTAGCAAGTCCAGTCCAAGCAAATCAATGCATGCCTACGCATCTACATGTAATTATACCAGCGAGTGTGGGACACTAGGATACCCTAGGTGAAGGAAATGAACAACACGGCGTTGTATTCCTTCATCGTCTGGAGAGGGATGAAGGTGAACTTTCCATCGAAGCGAGGGACCACTATAGAAGATAAGTTGGAGGAGCATAGAAAAGTGTACAACTTACAGTTCAAGAAGTTTGCATCAGCTTATGAGGTCGGCCAGAAGGTTTTCAAACGGAATTTGCGTCAATCGTCAATCTGGGAGTTTTTTCAGCCAGCGTTATCCGTCCGGGAAAAAAGACTCCACGTCGTTCTTCTGGGTGATTCCTTAAAAAAAAGAAAAGTTTTAGTTTCTGTCTTAAATTGCGCCTAAATCAGAAACAACTTACCGTACTAACACGTGTAGCATTATGGCACGTGTGAAGATGTAGTCCATAGGTCATCAATGTTGTCCAAAGGCTGTGATTCCTTCGTCAGAGAGGATAAATTTTACAGCATCTTATCATCATCGTCATCTCATCAGTCCGGTAGGGTCGTCGTTGATGAAGATGGAATGCTGAAAAAGAGAAAGAGAAAGATATATAATTATTGTTACCGGTAACAGAATTTCAGTCCGGATTGAAAAGGTGCACAAACAAAAGCCAACGACAAGGAAAAGACTAGTGTCTCTAAGTAGGAGAGATGGCACCGTCAGCGTTGACGGCAAATAACTCACGAACACTAGCGGACCGTGAGTACTGTGCCACCTATGCATCCTTCCATCTTGATCTTGGAATGAATACGAATCCATCTTCACATTATAGCCACTAAGAATTCCAGCTTCACCGTTAATTATTGTGTAGATTCCAATCGTTACTCACCAGCAAGCACACTTCACAAGTACCACCTAACTTTGTCACACATTTAATACCCCAACAATCCTGCACCACTGTCCGTTACAATTTTTTCAGTTGATGATGCATCGTTTAAAAAATTGACGTTTCAATGAAGCAAAAAACCTGCACGCCTACGTTGATCAAAATTTCGATTTTCACGACTTTCACCCACTGCGCATCCCCTTCCATAGTCGCTACCATAGCAACACCATTAACACCGAATAGGGACTTTTTGGTGAATAAAAAATTCGTTTAGGGACCGTGATTTCGAGCAAACCAATCGATGTGGCAGAATGCTATCATCGAAGATCTTTTTGTTTATGGAGTTCAAAGGACCACTACCGTGAGCTCGATCGTTGCATTTCAGAGTAGTAGTGATAGGCTTTAGATATAGTAACAATTTTTGTAGAAAAAAAAATCAGCTAGATTGATAGGAGCTAGGGCAGGAGCACATATGTGATTGGCAGGGAATGTGGTTGGAGTTTAAAGGTACTGAAAAATCACCCCTAATGATGATTTTGATTGAAACTGAAAATCGGTTTCGATCGAAATTAGTAATAGAGGTGACTTTTCAGTACATTTAACGAGGGCTTATCACATATGTGCTCCTTTTAGCTTGTTAGTTAGCTACCTCAAAATTTACCATTCACTTATAGTTAACATGCTAGCTAGTTAAAAGAGTGGTATCATATTTCCCGGATTTTAATTTCAGATTGGGCCATTGATCAGTTTGACGTTTAAGATAAATCCAAGAAATTAGAACGTAACAACAATAAATTTCAGATGACGACCTTTCGTTTGAGCTTATTGCCAAAACGTCAACCCAATCACGTAAGTTTAACGATAAACCTGGTGCACAATGACAATGCATTAATCTGCGAGTAAATAACCTAGCTCTTACGTGAAGAAATGGAAGGTCGAAGGTCACACCTTTGAAACAAATAACTACACCAAGATTGGAGCTTTTCGTATCTTTAGAGAGTGTCTAGGATAAGAGAGAAGCGGACTGGTTGATTTTACTCAACTGTCAAAGCCAGAACCAATCGAGCAACGCATGTCTTGATTGAAATGGCAGTGTTGCTAGAAACCACCTAGGCATAGGTTGCCAAGGTCGTTGGTTTTGAATATGTTTTTCTCTTATCCCAAAAACCCTCTTTACGTAGCACCTTTGGCTGTTGCGTTGCGCTATATAAGTAAAGAACGTCGTACCTTCGGTAGTCAAGATGCTGTTTAAACGAGTGGTGCGACAGTCAACATTGCTCAGGTGTTACTATTTCTTCGACTCCAACTTGGACACCTGATGCTCAAAAAATGCTTCCGATTCTGACTCCACATCCCTGGTTGTTGGTTATTTAAGTTGTATTTAATTAAAGGCGTCTGTACAATAGTGCATTTCTTAAAATTCCTACGTACAGTATTTGGAAAACAAATCAATAAATATTTCACCAAACATAGTAGGTAACCATCATGGCTAACCCTCCTCAATTCAAATCAATTCCGTCCCGTTACATCATTTACCACCGGAATCACGCGAACGGTGCCAAGTTTGTCACGACTGGGATAAAGTCTGTAGTATCAAAATATGTCCAAACAGAATCATAGTGTCTATATGGATAATGCTTATTTATTCCCACGTATACCAGATGATTTAGGCTCTCCAAATCATACTGCAGTTCAGATGATTTGTTTTACTAGATCAACAAAGACTGGGATAATATCTATAGTATCGAGATATCGATATGGAAAGCCTAGAACATTTGGCATACACGAAAATAGGTTGTCATGAGCCACATAGACACTTTGAATCTGTTTGGACATGTTTCGATACTACAGATATTGAATTAGTCTTGGGTGATCTAGTAGAAAAATAATCTGATCTCCATCTATGAGGCGACCCCGGCGTAGTGGTTAGCATCCATACCTCTCACGCCAAAGTCACGAGTTCAAATCTCACCTCCGGACAAGTCACGAATGACCCAAGAGCGTTAAAGTGACTATAATAATAAAAAAAAACTTCTAACATCTTGTATACGTAGCAAGTCCAGTCCAAGCAAATCAATGCATGCCTACGCATCTACATGTAATTAAACCAGCGAGTGTGGGACACTAGGATACCCTAGGTGAAGGAAATGAACAACACGGCGTTGTATTCCTTCATCGTCTGGAGAGGGATGAAGGTGAACTTTCCATCGAAGCGAGGGACCACTATAGAAGATAAGTTGGAGGAGCATAGAAAAGTGTACAACTTACAGTTCAAGAAGTTTGCATCAGCTTATGAGGTCGGCCAGAAGGTTTTCAAACGGAATTTGCGTCAATCGTCAATCTGGGAGTTTTTTCAGCCAGCGTTATCCGTCCGGGAAAAAAGACTCCACGTCGTTCTTCTGGGTGATTCCTTAAAAAAAAGAAAAGTTTTAGTTTCTGTCTTAAATTGCGCCTAAATCAGAAACAACTTACCGTACTAACACGTGTAGCATTATGGCACGTGTGAAGATGTAGTCCATAGGTCATCAATGTTGTCCAAAGGCTGTGATTCCTTCGTCAGAGAGGATAAATTTTACAGCATCTTATCATCATCGTCATCTCATCAGTCCGGTAGGGTCGTCGTTGATGAAGATGGAATGCTGAAAAAGAGAAAGAGAAAGATATATAATTATTGTTACCGGTAACAGAATTTCAGTCCGGATTGAAAAGGTGCACAAACAAAAGCCAACGACAAGGAAAAGACTAGTGTCTCTAAGTAGGAGAGATGGCACCGTCAGCGTTGACGGCAAATAACTCACGAACACTAGCGGACCGTGAGTACTGTGCCACCTATGCATCCTTCCATCTTGATCTTGGAATGAATACGAATCCATCTTCACATTATAGCCACTAAGAATTCCAGCTTCACCGTTAATTATTGTGTAGATTCCAATCGTTACTCACCAGCAAGCACACTTCACAAGTACCACCTAACTTTGTCACACATTTAATACCCCAACAATCCTGCACCACTGTCCGTTACAATTTTTTCAGTTGATGATGCATCGTTTAAAAAATTGACGTTTCAATGAAGCAAAAAACCTGCACGCCTACGTTGATCAAAATTTCGATTTTCACGACTTTCACCCACTGCGCATCCCCTTCCATAGTCGCTACCATAGCAACACCATTAACACCGAATAGGGACTTTTTGGTGAATAAAAAATTCGTTTAGGGACCGTGCTTTCGAGCAAACCAATCGATGTGGCAGAATGCTATCATCGAAGATCTTTTTGTTTATGGAGTTCGAAGGACCACTACCGTGAGCTCGATCGTTGCATTTCAGAGTAGTAGTGATAGGCTTTAGATATAGTAACAATTTTTGTAGAAAAAAAAATCAGCTAGATTGATAGGAGCTAGGGCAGGAGCACATATGTGATTGGCAGGGAATGTGGTTGGAGTTTAAAGGTACTGAAAAATCACCCCTAATGATGATTTTGATTGAAACTGAAAATCGGTTTCGATCGAAATTAGTAATAGAGGTGACTTTTCAGCACATTTAACGAGGGCTTATCACATATGTGCTCCTTTTAGCTTGTTAGTTAGCTACCTCAAAATTTACCATTCACTTATAGTTAACATGCTAGCTAGTTAAAAGAGTGGTATCATATTTCCCGGATTTTAATTTCAGATTGGGCCATTGATCAGTTTGACGTTTAAGATAAATCCAAGAAATTAGAACGTAACAACAATAAATTTCAGATGACGACCTTTCGTTTGAGCTTATTGCCAAAACGTCAACCCAATCACGTAAGTTTAACGATAAACCTGGTGCACAATGACAATGCATTAATCTGCGAGTAAATAACCTAGCTCTTACGTGAAGAAATGGAAGGTCGAAGGTCACACCTTTGAAACAAATAACTACACCAAGATTGGAGCTTTTCGTATCTTTAGAGAGTGTCTAGGATAAGAGAGAAGCGGACTGGTTGATTTTACTCAACTGTCAAAGCCAGAACCAATCGAGCAACGCATGTCTTGATTGAAATGGCAGTGTTGCTAGAAACCACCTAGGCATAGGTTGCCAAGGTCGTTGGTTTTGAATATGTTTTTCTCTTATCCCAAAAACCCTCTTTACGTAGCACCTTTGGCTGTTGCGTTGCGCTATATAAGTAAAGAACGTCGTACCTTCGGTAGTCAAGATGCTGTTTAAACGAGTGGTGCGACAGTCAACATTGCTCAGGTGTTACTATTTCTTCGACTCCAACTTGGACACCTGATGCTCAAAAAATGCTTCCGATTCTGACTCCACATCCCTGGTTGTTGGTTATTTAAGTTGTATTTAATTAAAGGCGTCTGTACAATAGTGCATTTCTTAAAATTCCTACGTACAGTATTTGGAAAACAAATCAATAAATATTTCACCAAACATAATAGGTAACCATCATGGCTAACCCTCCTCAATTCAAATCAATTCCGTCCCGTTACATCATTTACCACCGGAATCACGCGAACGGTGCCAAGTTTGTCACGACTGGGATAAAGTCTGTAGTATCAAAATATGTCCAAACAGAATCATAGTGTCTATATGGATAATGCTTATTTATTCCCACGTATACCAGATGATTTAGGCTCTCCAAATCATACTGCAGTTCAGATGATTTGTTTTACTAGATCAACAAAGACTGGGATAATATCTATAGTATCGAAATATCGATATGGAAAGCCTAGAACATTTGGCATACACGAAAATAGGTTGTCATGAGCCACATAGACACTTTGAATCTGTTTGGACATGTTTCGATACTACAGATATTGAATTAGTCTTGGGTGATCTAGTAGAAAAATAATCTGATCTCCATCTATGAGGCGACCCCGGCGTAGTGGTTAGCATCCATACCTCTCACGCCAAAGTCACGAGTTCAAATCTCACCTCCGGACAAGTCACGAATGACCCAAGAGCGTTAAAGTGACTATAATAATAAAAAAAACTTCTAACATCTTGTATACGTAGCAAGTCCAGTCCAAGCAAATCAATGCATGCCTACGCATCTACATGTAATTAAACCAGCGAGTGTGGGACACTAGGATACCCTAGGTGAAGGAAATGAACAACACGGCGTTGTATTCCTTCATCGTCTGGAGAGGGATGAAGGTGAACTTTCCATCGAAGCGAGGGACCACTATAGAAGATAAGTTGGAGGAGCATAGAAAAGTGTACAACTTACAGTTCAAGAAGTTTGCATCAGCTTATGAGGTCGGCCAGAAGGTTTTCAAACGGAATTTGCGTCAATCGTCAATCTGGGAGTTTTTTCAGCCAGCGTTATCCGTCCGGGAAAAAAGACTCCACGTCGTTCTTCTGGGTGATTCCTTAAAAAAAGAAAAGTTTTAGTTTCTGTCTTAAATTGCGCCTAAATCAGAAACAACTTACCGTACTAACACGTGTAGCATTATGGCACGTGTGAAGATGTAGTCCATAGGTCATCAATGTTGTCCAAAGGCTGTGATTCCTTCGTCAGAGAGGATAAATTTTACAGCATCTTATCATCATCGTCATCTCATCAGTCCGGTAGGGTCGTCGTTGATGAAGATGGAATGCTGAAAAAGAGAAAGAGAAAGATATATAATTATTGTTACCGGTAACAGAATTTCAGTCCGGATTGAAAAGGTGCACAAACAAAAGCCAACGACAAGGAAAAGACTAGTGTCTCTAAGTAGGAGAGATGGCACCGTCAGCGTTGACGGCAAATAACTCACGAACACTAGCGGACCGTGAGTACTGTGCCACCTATGCATCCTTCCATCTTGATCTTGGAATGAATACGAATCCATCTTCACATTATAGCCACTAGGAATTCCAGCTTCACCGTTAATTATTGTGTAGATTCCAATCGGTACTCACCAGCAAGCACACTTCACAAGTACCACCTAACTTTGTCACACATTTAATACCCCAACAATCCTGCACCACTGTCCGTTACAATTTTTTCAGTTGATGATGCATCGTTTAAAAAATTGACGTTTCAATGAAGAAAAAAACATGCACGCCTACGTTGATCAAAATTTTGATTTTCACGACTTTCACCCACTGCGCATCCCCTTCCATAGTCGCTACCATAGCAACACCATTAACACCGAATAGGGACTTTTTGGTGAATAAAAAATTCGTTTAGGGACCGTGCTTTCGAGCAAACCAATCGATGTGGCAGAATGCTATCATCGAAGATCTTTTTGTTTATGGAGTTCGAAGGACCACTACCGTGAGCTCGATCGTTGCATTTCAGAGTAGTAGTGATAGGCTTTAGATATAGTACCAATTTTTGTAGAAAAAAAAAATCAGCTAGATTGATAGGAGCTAGGGCAGGAGCACATATGTGATTGGCAGGGAATGTGGTTGGAGTTTAAAGGTACTGAAAAATCACCCCTAATGATGATTTTGATTGAAACTGAAAATCGGTTTCGATCGAAATTAGTAATAGAGGTGACTTTTCAGTACATTTAACGAGGGCTTATCACATATGTGCTCCTTTTAGCTTGTTAGTTAGCTACCTCAAAATTTACCATTCACTTATAGTTAACATGCTAGCTAGTTAAAAGAGTGGTATCATATTTCCCGGATTTTAATTTCAGATTGGGCCATTGATCAGTTTGACGTTTAAGATAAATCCAAGAAATTAGAACGTAACAACAATAAATTTCAGATGACGACCTTTCGTTTGAGCTTATTGCCAAAACGTCAACCCAATCACGTAAGTTTAACGATAAACCTGGTGCACAATGACAATGCATTAATCTGCGAGTAAATAACCTAGCTCTTACGTGAAGAAATGGAAGGTCGAAGGTCACACCTTTGAAACAAATAACTACACCAAGATTGGAGCTTTTCGTAGCTTTAGAGAGTGTCTAGGATAAGAGAGAAGCGGACTGGTTGATTTTACTCAACTGTCAAAGCCAGAACCAATCGAGCAACGCATGTCTTGATTGAAATGGCAGTGTTGCTAGAAACCACCTAGGCATAGGTTGCCAAGGTCGTTGGTTTTGAATATGTTTTTCTCTTATCCCAAAAACCATCTTTACGTAGCACCTTTGGCTGTTGCGTTACGCTATATAAGTAAAGAACGTCGTACCTTCGGTAGTCAAGATGCTGTTTAAACGAGTGGTGCGACAGTCAACATTGCTCAGGTGTTACTATTTCTTCGACTCCAACTTGGACACCTGATGCTCAAAAAATGCTTCCGATTCTGACTCCACATCCCTGGTTGTTGGTTATTTAAGTTGTATTTAATTAAAGGCGTCTGTACAATAGTGCATTTCTTAAAATTCCTACGTACAGTATTTGGAAAACAAATCAATAAATATTTCACCAAACATAATAGGTAACCATCATGGCTAACCCTCCTCAATTCAAATCAATTCCGTCCCGTTACATCATTTACCACCGGAATCACGCGAACGGTGCCAAGTTTGTCACGACTGGGATAAAGTCTGTAGTATCAAAATATGTCCAAACAGAATCATAGCGTCTATATGGATAATGCTTATTTATTCCCACGTATACCAGATGATTTAGGCTCTCCAAATCGTACTGCAGTTCAGATGATTTGTTTTACTAGATCAACAAAGACTGGGATAATATCTATAGTATCGAAATATCGATATGGAAAGCCTGGAACATTTGGCATACACGAAAATAGGTTGTCATGAGCCACATAGACACTTTGAATCTGTTTGGACATGTTTCGATACTACAGATATTGAATTAGTCTTGGGTGATCTAGTAGAAAAATAATCTGATCTCCATCTATGGGGCGACCCCGGCGTAGTGGTTAGCATCCATACCTCTCACGCCAAAGTCACGAGTTCAAATCTCACCTCCGGACAAGTCACGAATGACCCAAGAGCGTTAAAGTGACTATAATAATAAAAAAAAACTTCTAACATCTTGTATACGTAGCAAGTCCAGTCCAAGCAAATCAATGCATGCCTACGCATCTACATGTAATTAAACCAGCGAGTGTGGGACACTAGGATACCCTAGGTGAAGGAAATGAACAACACGGCGTTGTATTCCTTCATCGTCTGGAGAGGGATGAAGGTGAACTTTCCATCGAAGCGAGGGACCACTATAGAAGATAAGTTGGAGGAGCATAGAAAAGTGTACAACTTACAGTTCAAGAAGTTTGCATCAGCTTATGAGGTCGGCCAGAAGGTTTTCAAACGGAATTTGCGTCAATCGTCAATCTGGGAGTTTTTTCAGCCAGCGTTATCCGTCCGGGAAAAAAGACTCCACGTCGTTCTTCTGGGTGATTCCTTAAAAAAAAAGAAAAGTTTTAGTTTCTGTCTTAAATTGCGCCTAAATCAGAAACAACTTACCGTACTAACACGTGTAGCATTATGGCACGTGTGAAGATGTAGTCCATAGGTCATCAATGTTGTCCAAAGGCTGTGATTCCTTCGTCAGAGAGGATAAATTTTACAGCATCTTATCATCATCGTCATCTCATCAGTCCGGTAGGGTCGTCGTTGATGAAGATGGAATGCTGAAAAAGAGAAAGAGAAAGATATATAATTATTGTTACCGGTAACAGAATTTCAATCCGGATTGAAAAGGTGCACAAACAAAAGCCAACGACAAGGAAAAGACTAGTGTCTCTAAGTAGGAGAGATGGCACCGTCAGCGTTGACGGCAAATAACTCACGAACACTAGCGGACCGTGAGTACTGTGCCACCTATGCATCCTTCCATCTTGATCTTGGAATGAATACGAATCCATCTTCACATTATAGCCACTAAGAATTCCAGCTTCACCGTTAATTATTGTGTAGATTCCAATCGTTACTCACCAGCAAGCACACTTCACAAGTACCACCTAACTTTGTCACACATTTAATACCCCAACAATCCTGCACCACTGTCCGTTACAATTTTTTCAGTTGATGATGCATCGTTTAAAAAATTGACGTTTCAATGAAGCAAAAAACCTGCACGCCTACGTTGATCAAAATTTCGATTTTCACGACTTTCACCCACTGCGCATCCCCTTCCATAGTCGCTACCATAGCAACACCATTAACACCGAATAGGGACTTTTTGGTGAATAAAAAATTCGTTTAGGGACCGTGCTTTCGAGCAAACCAATCGATGTGGCAGAATGCTATCATCGAAGATCTTTTTGTTTATGGAGTTCGAAGGACCACTACCGTGAGCTCGATCGTTGCATTTCAGAGTAGTAGTGATAGGCTTTAGATATAGTACCAATTTTTGTAGAAAAAAAAATCAGCTAGATTGATAGGAGCTAGGGCAGGAGCACATATGTGATTGGCAGGGAATGTGGTTGGAGTTTAAAGGTACTGAAAAATCACCCCTAATGATGATTTTGATTGAAACTGAAAATCGGTTTCGATCGAAATTAGTAATAGAGGTGACTTTTCAGTACATTTAACGAGGGCTTATCACATATGTGCTCCTTTTAGCTTGTTAGTTAGCTACCTCAAAATTTACCATTCACTTATAGTAGCTAGCTAGTTAAAAGAGTGGTATCATATTTCCCGGATTTTAATTTCAGATTGGGCCATTGATCAGTTTGACGTTTAAGATAAATCCAAGAAATTAGAACGTAACAACAATAAATTTCAGATGACGACCTTTCGTTTGAGCTTATTGCCAAAACGTCAACCCAATCACGTAAGTTTAACGATAAACCTGGTGCACAATGACAATGCATTAATCTGCGAGTAAATAACCTAGCTCTTACGTGAAGAAATGGAAGGTCGAAGGTCACACCTTTGAAACAAATAACTACACCAAGATTGGAGCTTTTCGTAGCTTTAGAGAGTGTCTAGGATAAGAGAGAAGCGGACTGGTTGATTTTACTCAACTGTCAAAGCCAGAACCAATCGAGCAACGCATGTCTTGATTGAAATGGCAGTGTTGCTAGAAACCACCTAGGCATAGGTTGCCAAGGTCGTTGGTTTTGAATATGTTTTTCTCTTATCCCAAAAACCCTCTTTACGTAGCACCTTTGGCTGTTGCGTTACGCTATATAAGTAAAGAACGTCGTACCTTCGGTAGTCAAGATGCTGTTTAAACGAGTGGTGCGACAGTCAACATTGCTCAGGTGTTACTATTTCTTCGACTCCAACTTGGACACCTGATGCTCAAAAAATGCTTCCGATTCTGACTCCACATCCCTGGTTGTTGGTTATTTAAGTTGTATTTAATTAAAGGCGTCTGTACAATAGTGCATTTCTTAAAATTCCTACGTACAGTATTTGGAAAACAAATCAATAAATATTTCACCAAACATAATAGGTAACCATCATGGCTAACCCTCCTCAATTCAAATCAATTCCGTCCCGTTACATCATTTACCACCGGAATCACGCGAACGGTGCCAAGTTTGTCACGACTGGGATAAAGTCTGTAGTATCAAAATATGTCCAAACAGAATCATAGCGTCTATATGGATAATGCTTATTTATTCCCACGTATACCAGATGATTTAGGCTCTCCAAATCGTACTGCAGTTCAGATGATTTGTTTTACTAGATCAACAAAGACTGGGATAATATCTATAGTATCGAAATATCGATATGGAAAGCCTAGAACATTTGGCATACACGAAAATAGGTTATCATGAGCCACATAGACACTTTGAATCTGTTTGGACATGTTTCGATACTACAGATATTGAATTAGTCTTGGGTGATCTAGTAGAAAAATAATCTGATCTCCATCTATGGGGCGACCCCGGCGTAGTGGTTAGCATCCATACCTCTCACGCCAAAGTCACGAGTTCAAATCTCACCTCCGGACAAGTCACGAATGACCCAAGAGCGTTAAAGTGACTATAATAATAAAAAAAAACTTCTAACATCTTGTATACGTAGCAAGTCCAGTCCAAGCAAATCAATGCATGCCTACGCATCTACATGTAATTAAACCAGCGAGTGTGGGACACTAGGATACCCTAGGTGAAGGAAATGAACAACACGGCGTTGTATTCCTTCATCGTCTGGAGAGGGATGAAGGTGAACTTTCCATCGAAGCGAGGGACCACTATAGAAGATAAGTTGGAGGAGCATAGAAAAGTGTACAACTTACAGTTCAAGAAGTTTGCATCAGCTTATGAGGTCGGCCAGAAGGTTTTCAAACGGAATTTGCGTCAATCGTCAATCTGGGAGTTTTTTCAGCCAGCGTTATCCGTCCGGGAAAAAAGACTCCACGTCGTTCTTCTGGGTGATTCCTTAAAAAAAAGAAAAGTTTTAGTTTCTGTCTTAAATTGCGCCTAAATCAGAAACAACTTACCGTACTAACACGTGTAGCATTATGGCACGTGTGAAGATGTAGTCCATAGGTCATCAATGTTGTCCAAAGGCTGTGATTCCTTCGTCAGAGAGGATAAATTTTACAGCATCTTATCATCATCGTCATCTTATCAGTCCGGTAGGGTCGTCGTTGATGAAGATGGAATGCTGAAAAAGAGAAAGAGAAAGATATATAATTATTGTTACCGGTAACAGAATTTCAGTCCGGATTGAAAAGGTGCACAAACAAAAGCCAACGACAAGGAAAAGACTAGTGTCTCTAAGTAGGAGAGATGGCACCGTCAGCGTTGACGGCAAATAACTCACGAACACTAGCGGACCGTGAGTACTGTGCCACCTATGCATCCTTCCATCTTGATCTTGGAATGAATACGAATCCATCTTCACATTATAGCCACTAGGAATTCCAGCTTCACCGTTAATTATTGTGTAGATTCCAATCGGTACTCACCAGCAAGCACACTTCACAAGTACCACCTAACTTTGTCACACATTTAATACCCCAACAATCCTGCACCACTGTCCGTTACAATTTTTTCAGTTGATGATGCATCGTTTAAAAAATTGACGTTTCAATGAAGAAAAAACATGCACGCCTACGTTGATCAAAATTTCGATTTTCACGACTTTCACCCACTGCGCATCCCCTTCCATAGTCGCTACCATAGCAACACCATTAACACCGAATAGGGACTTTTTGGTGAATAAAAAATTCGTTTAGGGACCGTGCTTTCGAGCAAACCAATCGATGTGGCAGAATGCTATCATCGAAGATCTTTTTGTTTATGGAGTTCGAAGGACCACTACCGTGAGCTCGATCGTTGCATTTCAGAGTAGTAGTGATAGGCTTTAGATATAGTACCAATTTTTGTAGAAAAAAAAAAATCAGCTAGATTGATAGGAGCTAGGGCAGGAGCACATATGTGATTGGCAGGGAATGTGGTTGGAGTTTAAAGGTACTGAAAAATCACCCCTAATGATGATTTTGATTGAAACTGAAAATCGGTTTCGATCGAAATTAGTAATAGAGGTGACTTTTCAGTACATTTAACGAGGGCTTATCACATATGTGCTCCTTTTAGCTTGTTAGTTAGCTACCTCAAAATTTACCATTCACTTATAGTAGCTAGCTAGTTAAAAGAGTGGTATCATATTTCCCGGATTTTAATTTCAGATTGGGCCATTGATCAGTTTGACGTTTAAGATAAATCCAAGAAATTAGAACGTAACAACAATAAATTTCAGATGACGACCTTTCGTTTGAGCTTATTGCCAAAACGTCAACCCAATCACGTAAGTTTAACGATAAACCTGGTGCACAATGACAATGCATTAATCTGCGAGTAAATAACCTAGCTCTTACGTGAAGAAATGGAAGGTCGAAGGTCACACCTTTGAAACAAATAACTACACCAAGATTGGAGCTTTTCGTAGCTTTAGAGAGTGTCTAGGATAAGAGAGAAGCGGACTGGTTGATTTTACTCAACTGTCAAAGCCAGAACCAATCGAGCAACGCATGTCTTGATTGAAATGGCAGTGTTGCTAGAAACCACCTAGGCATAGGTTGCCAAGGTCGTTGGTTTTGAATATGTTTTTCTCTTATCCCAAAAACCCTCTTTACGTAGCACCTTTGGCTGTTGCGTTGCGCTATATAAGTAAAGAACGTCGTACCTTCGGTAGTCAAGATGCTGTTTAAACGAGTGGTGCGACAGTCAACATTGCTCAGGTGTTACTATTTCTTCGACTCCAACTTGGACACCTGATGCTCAAAAAATGCTTCCGATTCTGACTCCACATCCCTGGTTGTTGGTTATTTAAGTTGTATTTAATTAAAGGCGTCTGTACAATAGTGCATTTCTTAAAATTCCTACGTACAGTATTTGGAAAACAAATCAATAAATATTTCACCAAACATAATAGGTAACCATCATGGCTAACCCTCCTCAATTCAAATCAATTCCGTCCCGTTACATCATTTACCACCGGAATCAAGCGAACGGTGCCCAGTTTGTCACGACTGGGATAAAGTCTGTAGTATCAAAATATGTCCAAACAGAATCATAGTGTCTATATGGATAATGCTTATTTATTCCCACGTATACCAGATGATTTAGGCTCTCCAAATCGTACTGCAGTTCAGATGATTTGTTTTACTAGATCAACAAAGACTGGGATAATATCTATAGTATCGAAATATCGATATGGAAAGCCTGGAACATTTGGCATACACGAAAATAGGTTGTCATGAGCCACATAGACACTTTGAATCTGTTTGGATATGTTTCGATACTACAGATATTGAATTAGTCTTGGGTGATCTAGTAGAAAAATAATCTGATCTCCATCTATGGGGCGACCCCGGCGTAGTGGTTAGCATCCATACCTCTCACGCCAAAGTCACGAGTTCAAATCTCACCTCCGGACAAGTCACGAATGACCCAAGGGCGTTGAAGTGACTATAATAATAATAAAAAAAACTTATAACATCTTGTATACGTAGCAAGTCCAGTCCAAGCAAATCAACGCATGCCTACGCATCTACATGTAATTAAACCAGCGAGTGTGGGACACTAGGATACCCTAGGTCAAGGAAATGAACAACACGGCGTTGTATTCCTTCATCGTCTGGAGAGGGATGAAGGTGAACTTTCCATCGAAGCGAGGGACCACTATAGAAGATAAGTTGGAGGAGCATAGAAAAGTGTACAACTTACAGTTCAAGAAGTTTGCATCAGCTTATGAGGTCGGCCAGAAGGTTTTCAGACGGAATTTGCGTCAATCGTCAATCTGGGAGTTTTTTTCAGCCAGCGTTATCCGTCTGGGAAAAAAGACTCCACGTCGTTCTTCTGGGTGATTCCTTAAAAAAAAGAAAAGTTTTAGTTTCTGTCTTAAATTGCGCCTAAATCAGAAACAACTTACCGTACTAACACGTGTAGCATTATGGCACGTGTGAAGATGTAGTCCATAGGTCATCAATGTTGTCCAAAGGCTGTGATTCCTTCGTCAGAGAGGATAAATTTTACAGCATCTTATCATCATCGTCATCTCATCAGTCCGGTAGGGTCGTCGTTGATGAAGATGGAATGCTGAAAAAGAGAAAGAGAAAGATATATAATTATTGTTACCGGTAACAGAATTTCAGTCCGGATTGAAAAGGTGCACAAACAAAAGCCAACGACAAGGAAAAGACTAGTGTCTCTAAGTAGGAGAGATGGCACCGTCAGCGTTGACGGCAAATAACTCACGAACACTAGCGGACCGTGAGTACTGTGCCACCTATGCATCCTTCCATCTTGATCTTGGAATGAATACGAATCCATCTTCACATTATAGCCACTAGGAATTCCAGCTTCACCGTTAATTATTGTGTAGATTCCAATCGGTACTCACCAGCAAGCACACTTCACAAGTACCACCTAACTTTGTCACACATTTAATACCACTGTCCGTTACAATTTTTTCAGTTGATGATGCATCGTTTAAAAAATTGACGTTTCAATGAAGAAAAAAACATGCACGCCTACGTTGATCAAAATTTCGATTTTCACGACTTTCACCCACTGCGCATCCCCTTCCATAGTCGCTACCATAGCAACACCATTAACACCGAATAGGGACTTTTTGATGAATAAAAAATTCGTTTAGGGACCGTGCTTTCGAGCAAACCAATCGATGTGGCAGAATGCTATCATCGAAGATCTTTTTGTTTATGGAGTTCGAAGGACCACTACCGTGAGCTCGATCGTTGCATTTCAGAGTAGTAGTGATAGGCTTTAGATATAGTACCAATTTTTGTAGAAAAAAAATCAGCTAGATTGATAGGAGCTAGGGCAGGAGCACATATGTGATTGGCAGGGAATGTGGTTGGAGTTTAAAGGTACTGAAAAATCACCCCTAATGATGATTTTGATTGAAACTGAAAATCGGTTTCGATCGAAATTAGTAATAGAGGTGACTTTTCAGTACATTTAACAAGGGGTTTTCACATATGTGCTCCTTTTAGCTTGTTAGTTAGCTACCTCAAAATTTACCATTCACTTATAGTAGCTAGCTAGTTAAAAGAGTGGTATCATATTTCCCGGATTTTAATTTCAGATTGGGCCATTGATCAGTTTGACGTTTAAGATAAATCCAAGAAATTAGAACGTAACAACAATAAATTTCAGATGACGACCTTTCGTTTGAGCTTATTGCCAAAACGTCAACCCAATCACGTAAGTTTAACGATAAACCTGGTGCACAATGACAATGCATTAATCTGCGAGTAAATAACCTAGCTCTTACGTGAAGAAATGGAAGGTCGAAGGTCACACCTTTGAAACAAATAACTACACCAAGATTGGAGCTTTTCGTAGCTTTAGAGAGTGTCTAGGATAAGAGAGAAGCGGACTGGTTGATTTTACTCAACTGTCAAAGCCAGAACCAATCAAGCAACGCATGTCTTGATTGAAATGGCAGTGTTGCTAGAAACCACCTAGGCATAGGTTGCCAAGGTCGTTGGTTTTGAATATGTTTTTCTCTTATCCCAAAAACCCTCTTTACGTAGCACCTTTGGCTGTTGCGTTGCGCTATATAAGTAAAGAACGTCGTACCTTCGGTAGTCAAGATGCTGTTTAAACGAGTGGTGCGACAGTCAACATTGCTCAGGTGTTACTATTTCTTCGACTCCAACTTGGACACCTGATGCTCAAAAAATGCTTCCGATTCTGACTCCACATCCCTGGTTGTTGGTTATTTAAGTTGTATTTAATTAAAGGCGTCTGTACAATAGTGCATTTCTTAAAATTCCTACGTACAGTATTTGGAAAACAAATCAATAAATATTTCACCAAACATAATAGGTAACCATCATGGCTAACCCTCCTCAATTCAAATCAATTCCGTCCCGTTACATCATTTACCACCGGAATCACGCGAACGGTGCCAAGTTTGTCACGACTGGGATAAAGTCTGTAGTATCAAAATATGTCCAAACAGAATCATAGTGTCTATATGGATAATGCTTATTTATTCCCACGTATACCAGATGATTTAGGCTCTCCAAATCGTACTGCAGTTCAGATGATTTGTTTTACTAGATCAACAAAGACTGGGATAATATCTATAGTATCGAAATATCGATATGGAAAGCCTAGAACATTTGGCATACACGAAAATAGGTTGTCATGAGCCACATAGACACTTTGAATCTGTTTGGACATGTTTCGATACTACAGATATTGAATTAGTCTTGGGTGATCTAGTAGAAAAATAATCTGATCTCCATCTATGGGGCGACCCCGGCGTAGTGGTTAGCATCCATACCTCTCACGCCAAAGTCACGAGTTCAAATCTCACCTCCGGACAAGTCACGAATGACCCAAGAGCGTTAAAGTGACTATAATAATAAAAAAAAAACTTCTAACATCTTGTATACGTAGCAAGTCCAGTCCAAGCAAATCAATGCATGCCTACGCATCTACATGTAATTAAACCAGCGAGTGTGGGACACTAGGATACCCTAGGTGAAGGAAATGAACAACACGGCGTTGTATTCCTTCATCGTCTGGAGAGGGATGAAGGTGAACTTTCCATCGAAGCGAGGGACCACTATAGAAGATAAGTTGGAGGAGCATAGAAAAGTGTACAACTTACAGTTCAAGAAGTTTGCATCAGCTTATGAGGTCGGCCAGAAGGTTTTCAAACGGAATTTGCGTCAATCGTCAATCTGGGAGTTTTTTCAGCCAGCGTTATCCGTCCGGGAAAAAAGACTCCACGTCGTTCTTCTGGGTGATTCCTTAAAAAAAAGAAAAGTTTTAGTTTCTGTCTTAAATTGCGCCTAAATCAGAAACAACTTACCGTACTAACACGTGTAGCATTATGGCACGTGTGAAGATGTAGTCCATAGGTCATCAATGTTGTCCAAAGGCTGTGATTCCTTCGTCAGAGAGGATAAATTTTACAGCATCTTATCATCATCGTCATCTTATCAGTCCGGTAGGGTCGTCGTTGATGAAGATGGAATGCTGAAAAAGAGAAAGAGAAAGATATATAATTATTGTTACCGGTAACAGAATTTCAGTCCGGATTGAAAAGGTGCACAAACAAAAGCCAACGACAAGGAAAAGACTAGTGTCTCTAAGTAGGAGAGATGGCACCGTCAGCGTTGACGGCAAATAACTCACGAACACTAGCGGACCGTGAGTACTGTGCCACCTATGCATCCTTCCATCTTGATCTTGGAATGAATACGAATCCATCTTCACATTATAGCCACTAGGAATTCCAGCTTCACCGTTAATTATTGTGTAGATTCCAATCGGTACTCACCAGCAAGCACACTTCACAAGTACCACCTAACTTTGTCACACATTTAATACCCCAACAATCCTGCACCACTGTCCGTTACAATTTTTTCAGTTGATGATGCATCGTTTAAAAAATTGACGTTTCAATGAAGAAAAAAACATGCACGCCTACGTTGATCAAAATTTCGATTTTCACGACTTTCACCCACTGCGCATCCCCTTCCATAGTCGCTACCATAGCAACACCATTAACACCGAATAGGGACTTTTTGGTGAATAAAAAATTCGTTTAGGGACCGTGCTTTCGAGCAAACCAATCGATGTGGCAGAATGCTATCATCGAAGATCTTTTTGTTTATGGAGTTCGAAGGACCACTACCGTGAGCTCGATCGTTGCATTTCAGAGTAGTAGTGATAGGCTTTAGATATAGTACCAATTTTTGTAGAAAAAAAAAATCAGCTAGATTGATAGGAGCTAGGGCAGGAGCACATATGTGATTGGCAGGGAATGTGGTTGGAGTTTAAAGGTACTGAAAAATCACCCCTAATGATGATTTTGATTGAAACTGAAAATCGGTTTCGATCGAAATTAGTAATAGAGGTGACTTTTCAGTACATTTAACGAGGGCTTATCACATATGTGCTCCTTTTAGCTTGTTAGTTAGCTACCTCAAAATTTACCATTCACTTATAGTAGCTAGCTAGTTAAAAGAGTGGTATCATATTTCCCGGATTTTAATTTCAGATTGGGCCATTGATCAGTTTGACGTTTAAGATAAATCCAAGAAATTAGAACGTAACAACAATAAATTTCAGATGACGACCTTTCGTTTGAGCTTATTGCCAAAACGTCAACCCAATCACGTAAGTTTAACGATAAACCTGGTGCACAATGACAATGCATTAATCTGCGAGTAAATAACCTAGCTCTTACGTGAAGAAATGGAAGGTCGAAGGTCACACCTTTGAAACAAATAACTACACCAAGATTGGAGCTTTTCGTAGCTTTAGAGAGTGTCTAGGATAAGAGAGAAGCGGACTGGTTGATTTTACTCAACTGTCAAAGCCAGAACCAATCGAGCAACGCATGTCTTGATTGAAATGGCAGTGTTGCTAGAAACCACCTAGGCATAGGTTGCCAAGGTCGTTGGTTTTGAATATGTTTTTCTCTTATCCCAAAAACCCTCTTTACGTAGCACCTTTGGCTGTTGCGTTGCGCTATATAAGTAAAGAACGTCGTACCTTCGGTAGTCAAGATGCTGTTTAAACGAGTGGTGCGACAGTCAACATTGCTCAGGTGTTACTATTTCTTCGACTCCAACTTGGACACCTGATGCTCAAAAAATGCTTCCGATTCTGACTCCACATCCCTGGTTGTTGGTTATTTAAGTTGTATTTAATTAAAGGCGTCTGTACAATAGTGCATTTCTTAAAATTCCTACGTACAGTATTTGGAAAACAAATCAATAAATATTTCACCAAACATAATAGGTAACCATCATGGCTAACCCTCCTCAATTCAAATCAATTCCGTCCCGTTACATCATTTACCACCGGAATCACGCGAACGGTGCCCAGTTTGTCACGACTGGGATAAAGTCTGTAGTATCAAAATATGTCCAAACAGAATCATAGTGTCTATATGGATAATGCTTATTTATTCCCACGTATACCAGATGATTTAGGCTCTCCAAATCGTACTGCAGTTCAGATGATTTGTTTTACTAGATCAACAAAGACTGGGATAATATCTATAGTATCGAAATATCGATATGGAAAGCCTGGAACATTTGGCATACACGAAAATAGGTTGTCATGAGCCACATAGACACTTTGAATCTGTTTGGATATGTTTCGATACTACAGATATTGAATTAGTCTTGGGTGATCTAGTAGAAAAATAATCTGATCTCCATCTATGGGGCGACCCCGGCGTAGTGGTTAGCATCCATACCTCTCACGCCAAAGTCACGAGTTCAAATCTCACCTCCGGACAAGTCACGAATGACCCAAGGGCGTTGAAGTGACTATAATAATAATAAAAAAAACTTATAACATCTTGTATACGTAGCAAGTCCAGTCCAAGCAAATCAACGCATGCCTACGCATCTACATGTAATTAAACCAGCGAGTGTGGGACACTAGGATACCCTAGGTCAAGGAAATGAACAACACGGCGTTGTATTCCTTCATCGTCTGGAGAGGGATGAAGGTGAACTTTCCATCGAAGCGAGGGACCACTATAGAAGATAAGTTGGAGGAGCATAGAAAAGTGTACAACTTACAGTTCAAGAAGTTTGCATCAGCTTATGAGGTCGGCCAGAAGGTTTTCAGACGGAATTTGCGTCAATCGTCAATCTGGGAGTTTTTTTCAGCCAGCGTTATCCGTCTGGGAAAAAAGACTCCACGTCGTTCTTCTGGGTGATTCCTTAAAAAAAAGAAAAGTTTTAGTTTCTGTCTTAAATTGCGCCTAAATCAGAAACAACTTACCGTACTAACACGTGTAGCATTATGGCACGTGTGAAGATGTAGTCCATAGGTCATCAATGTTGTCCAAAGGCTGTGATTCCTTCGTCAGAGAGGATAAATTTTACAGCATCTTATCATCATCGTCATCTCATCAGTCCGGTAGGGTCGTCGTTGATGAAGATGGAATGCTGAAAAAGAGAAAGAGAAAGATATATAATTATTGTTACCGGTAACAGAATTTCAGTCCGGATTGAAAAGGTGCACAAACAAAAGCCAACGACAAGGAAAAGACTAGTGTCTCTAAGTAGGAGAGATGGCACCGTCAGCGTTGACGGCAAATAACTCACGAACACTAGCGGACCGTGAGTACTGTGCCACCTATGCATCCTTCCATCTTGATCTTGGAATGAATACGAATCCATCTTCACATTATAGCCACTAGGAATTCCAGCTTCACCGTTAATTATTGTGTAGATTCCAATCGGTACTCACCAGCAAGCACACTTCACAAGTACCACCTAACTTTGTCACACATTTAATACCACTGTCCGTTACAATTTTTTCAGTTGATGATGCATCGTTTAAAAAATTGACGTTTCAATGAAGAAAAAAACATGCACGCCTACGTTGATCAAAATTTCGATTTTCACGACTTTCACCCACTGCGCATCCCCTTCCATAGTCGCTACCATAGCAACACCATTAACACCGAATAGGGACTTTTTGATGAATAAAAAATTCGTTTAGGGACCGTGCTTTCGAGCAAACCAATCGATGTGGCAGAATGCTATCATCGAAGATCTTTTTGTTTATGGAGTTCGAAGGACCACTACCGTGAGCTCGATCGTTGCATTTCAGAGTAGTAGTGATAGGCTTTAGATATAGTACCAATTTTTGTAGAAAAAAAATCAGCTAGATTGATAGGAGCTAGGGCAGGAGCACATATGTGATTGGCAGGGAATGTGGTTGGAGTTTAAAGGTACTGAAAAATCACCCCTAATGATGATTTTGATTGAAACTGAAAATCGGTTTCGATCGAAATTAGTAATAGAGGTGACTTTTCAGTACATTTAACAAGGGGTTTTCACATATGTGCTCCTTTTAGCTTGTTAGTTAGCTACCTCAAAATTTACCATTCACTTATAGTAGCTAGCTAGTTAAAAGAGTGGTATCATATTTCCCGGATTTTAATTTCAGATTGGGCCATTGATCAGTTTGACGTTTAAGATAAATCCAAGAAATTAGAACGTAACAACAATAAATTTCAGATGACGACCTTTCGTTTGAGCTTATTGCCAAAACGTCAACCCAATCACGTAAGTTTAACGATAAACCTGGTGCACAATGACAATGCATTAATCTGCGAGTAAATAACCTAGCTCTTACGTGAAGAAATGGAAGGTCGAAGGTCACACCTTTGAAACAAATAACTACACCAAGATTGGAGCTTTTCGTAGCTTTAGAGAGTGTCTAGGATAAGAGAGAAGCGGACTGGTTGATTTTACTCAACTGTCAAAGCCAGAACCAATCAAGCAACGCATGTCTTGATTGAAATGGCAGTGTTGCTAGAAACCACCTAGGCATAGGTTGCCAAGGTCGTTGGTTTTGAATATGTTTTTCTCTTATCCCAAAAACCCTCTTTACGTAGCACTTTTGGCTGTTGCGTTGCGCTATATAAGTAAAGAACGTCGTACCTTCGGTAGTCAAGATGCTGTTTAAACGAGTGGTGCGACAGTCAACATTGCTCAGGTGTTACTATTTCTTCGACTCCAACTTGGACACCTGATGCTCAAAAAATGCTTCCGATTCTGACTCCACATCCCTGGTTGTTGGTTATTTAAGTTGTATTTAATTAAAGGCGTCTGTACAATAGTGCATTTCTTAAAATTCCTACGTACAGTATTTGGAAAACAAATCAATAAATATTTCACCAAACATAATAGGTAACCATCATGGCTAACCCTCCTCAATTCAAATCAATTCCGTCCCGTTACATCATTTACCACCGGAATCACGCGAACGGTGCCAAGTTTGTCACGACTGGGATAAAGTCTGTAGTATCAAAATATGTCCAAACAGAATCATAGTGTCTATATGGATAATGCTTATTTATTCCCACGTATACCAGATGATTTAGGCTCTCCAAATCGTACTGCAGTTCAGATGATTTGTTTTACTAGATCAACAAAGACTGGGATAATATCTATAGTATCGAAATATCGATATGGAAAGCCTAGAACATTTGGCATACACGAAAATAGGTTGTCATGAGCCACATAGACACTTTGAATCTGTTTGGACATGTTTCGATACTACAGATATTGAATTAGTCTTGGGTGATCTAGTAGAAAAATAATCTGATCTCCATCTATGGGGCGACCCCGGCGTAGTGGTTAGCATCCATACCTCTCACGCCAAAGTCACGAGTTCAAATCTCACCTCCGGACAAGTCACGAATGACCCAAGAGCGTTAAAGTGACTATAATAATAAAAAAAAAACTTCTAACATCTTGTATACGTAGCAAGTCCAGTCCAAGCAAATCAATGCATGCCTACGCATCTACATGTAATTAAACCAGCGAGTGTGGGACACTAGGATACCCTAGGTGAAGGAAATGAACAACACGGCGTTGTATTCCTTCATCGTCTGGAGAGGGATGAAGGTGAACTTTCCATCGAAGCGAGGGACCACTATAGAAGATAAGTTGGAGGAGCATAGAAAAGTGTACAACTTACAGTTCAAGAAGTTTGCATCAGCTTATGAGGTCGGCCAGAAGGTTTTCAAACGGAATTTGCGTCAATCGTCAATCTGGGAGTTTTTTCAGCCAGCGTTATCCGTCCGGGAAAAAAGACTCCACGTCGTTCTTCTGGGTGATTCCTTAAAAAAAAGAAAAGTTTTAGTTTCTGTCTTAAATTGCGCCTAAATCAGAAACAACTTACCGTACTAACACGTGTAGCATTATGGCACGTGTGAAGATGTAGTCCATAGGTCATCAATGTTGTCCAAAGGCTGTGATTCCTTCGTCAGAGAGGATAAATTTTACAGCATCTTATCATCATCGTCATCTCATCAGTCCGGTAGGGTCGTCGTTGATGAAGATGGAATGCTGAAAAAGAGAAAGAGAAAGATATATAATTATTGTTACCGGTAACAGAATTTCAGTCCGGATTGAAAAGGTGCACAAACAAAAGCCAACGACAAGGAAAAGACTAGTGTCTTTAAGTAGGAGAGATGGCACCGTCAGCGTTGACGGCAAATAACTCACGAACACTAGCGGACCGTGAGTACTGTGCCACCTATGCATCCTTCCATCTTGATCTTGGAATGAATACGAATCCATCTTCACATTATAGCCACTAAGAATTCCAGCTTCACCGTTAATTATTGTGTAGATTCCAATCGTTACTCACCAGCAAGCACACTTCACAAGTACCACCTAACTTTGTCACACATTTAATACCCCAACAATCCTGCACCACTGTCCGTTACAATTTTTTCAGTTGATGATGCATCGTTTAAAAAATTGACGTTTCAATGAAGCAAAAAACCTGCACGCCTACGTTGATCAAAATTTCGATTTTCACGACTTTCACCCACTGCGCATCCCCTTCCATAGTCGCTACCATAGCAACACCATTAACACCGAATAGGGACTTTTTGGTGAATAAAAAATTCGTTTAGGGACCGTGCTTTCGAGCAAACCAATCGATGTGGCAGAATGCTATCATCGAAGATCTTTTTGTTTATGGAGTTCGAAGGACCACTACCGTGAGCTCGATCGTTGCATTTCAGAGTAGTAGTGATAGGCTTTAGATATAGTACCAATTTTTGTAGAAAAAAAAAATCAGCTAGATTGATAGGAGCTAGGGCAGGAGCACATATGTGATTGGCAGGGAATGTGGTTGGAGTTTAAAGGTACTGAAAAATCACCCCTAATGATGATTTTGATTGAAACTGAAAATCGGTTTCGATCGAAATTAGTAATAGAGGTGACTTTTCAGTACATTTAACGAGGGCTTATCACATATGTGCTCCTTTTAGCTTGTTAGTTAGCTACCTCAAAATTTACCATTCACTTATAGTAGCTAGCTAGTTAAAAGAGTGGTATCATATTTCCCGGATTTTAATTTCAGATTGGGCCATTGATCAGTTTGACGTTTAAGATAAATCCAAGAAATTAGAACGTAACAACAATAAATTTCAGATGACGACCTTTCGTTTGAGCTTATTGCCAAAACGTCAACCCAATCACGTAAGTTTAACGATAAACCTGGTGCACAATGACAATGCATTAATCTGCGAGTAAATAACCTAGCTCTTACGTGAAGAAATGGAAGGTCGAAGGTCACACCTTTGAAACAAATAACTACACCAAGATTGGAGCTTTTCGTAGCTTTAGAGAGTGTCTAGGATAAGAGAGAAGCGGACTGGTTGATTTTACTCAACTGTCAAAGCCAGAACCAATCGAGCAACGCATGTCTTGATTGAAATGGCAGTGTTGCTAGAAACCACCTAGGCATAGGTTGCCAAGGTCGTTGGTTTTGAATATGTTTTTCTCTTATCCCAAAAACCATCTTTACGTAGCACCTTTGGCTGTTGCGTTACGCTATATAAGTAAAGAACGTCGTACCTTCGGTAGTCAAGATGCTGTTTAAACGAGTGGTGCGACAGTCAACATTGCTCAGGTGTTACTATTTCTTCGACTCCAACTTGGACACCTGATGCTCAAAAAATGCTTCCGATTCTGACTCCACATCCCTGGTTGTTGGTTATTTAAGTTGTATTTAATTAAAGGCGTCTGTACAATAGTGCATTTCTTAAAATTCCTACGTACAGTATTTGGAAAACAAATCAATAAATATTTCACCAAACATAATAGGTAACCATCATGGCTAACCCTCCTCAATTCAAATCAATTCCGTCCCGTTACATCATTTACCACCGGAATCACGCGAACGGTGCCAAGTTTGTCACGACTGGGATAAAGTCTGTAGTATCAAAATATGTCCAAACAGAATCATAGCGTCTATATGGATAATGCTTATTTATTCCCACGTATACCAGATGATTTAGGCTCTCCAAATCGTACTGCAGTTCAGATGATTTGTTTTACTAGATCAACAAAGACTGGGATAATATCTATAGTATCGAAATATCGATATGGAAAGCCTAGAACATTTGGCATACACGAAAATAGGTTATCATGAGCCACATAGACACTTTGAATCTGTTTGGACATGTTTCGATACTACAGATATTGAATTAGTCTTGGGTGATCTAGTAGAAAAATAATCTGATCTCCATCTATGGGGCGACCCCGGCGTAGTGGTTAGCATCCATACCTCTCACGCCAAAGTCACGAGTTCAAATCTCACCTCCGGACAAGTCACGAATGACCCAAGAGCGTTAAAGTGACTATAATAATAAAAAAAAACTTCTAACATCTTGTATACGTAGCAAGTCCAGTCCAAGCAAATCAATGCATGCCTACGCATCTACATGTAATTAAACCAGCGAGTGTGGGACACTAGGATACCCTAGGTGAAGGAAATGAACAACACGGCGTTGTATTCCTTCATCGTCTGGAGAGGGATGAAGGTGAACTTTCCATCGAAGCGAGGGACCACTATAGAAGATAAGTTGGAGGAGCATAGAAAAGTGTACAACTTACAGTTCAAGAAGTTTGCATCAGCTTATGAGGTCGGCCAGAAGGTTTTCAAACGGAATTTGCGTCAATCGTCAATCTGGGAGTTTTTTCAGCCAGCGTTATCCGTCCGGGAAAAAAGACTCCACGTCGTTCTTCTGGGTGATTCCTTAAAAAAAAGAAAAGTTTTAGTTTCTGTCTTAAATTGCGCCTAAATCAGAAACAACTTACCGTACTAACACGTGTAGCATTATGGCACGTGTGAAGATGTAGTCCATAGGTCATCAATGTTGTCCAAAGGCTGTGATTCCTTCGTCAGAGAGGATAAATTTTACAGCATCTTATCATCATCGTCATCTTATCAGTCCGGTAGGGTCGTCGTTGATGAAGATGGAATGCTGAAAAAGAGAAAGAGAAAGATATATAATTATTGTTACCGGTAACAGAATTTCAGTCCGGATTGAAAAGGTGCACAAACAAAAGCCAACGACAAGGAAAAGACTAGTGTCTCTAAGTAGGAGAGATGGCACCGTCAGCGTTGACGGCAAATAACTCACGAACACTAGCGGACCGTGAGTACTGTGCCACCTATGCATCCTTCCATCTTGATCTTGGAATGAATACGAATCCATCTTCACATTATAGCCACTAGGAATTCCAGCTTCACCGTTAATTATTGTGTAGATTCCAATCGGTACTCACCAGCAAGCACACTTCACAAGTACCACCTAACTTTGTCACACATTTAATACCCCAACAATCCTGCACCACTGTCCGTTACAATTTTTTCAGTTGATGATGCATCGTTTAAAAAATTGACGTTTCAATGAAGAAAAAAACATGCACGCCTACGTTGATCAAAATTTTGATTTTCACGACTTTCACCCACTGCGCATCCCCTTCCATAGTCGCTACCATAGCAACACCATTAACACCGAATAGGGACTTTTTGATGAATAAAAAATTCGTTTAGGGACCGTGCTTTCGAGCAAACCAATCGATGTGGCAGAATGCTATCATCGAAGATCTTTTTGTTTATGGAGTTCGAAGGACCACTACCGTGAGCTCGATCGTTGCATTTCAGAGTAGTAGTGATAGGCTTTAGATATAGTACCAATTTTTGTAGAAAAAAAATCAGCTAGATTGATAGGAGCTAGGGCAGGAGCACATATGTGATTGGCAGGGAATGTGGTTGGAGTTTAAAGGTACTGAAAAATCACCCCTAATGATGATTTTGATTGAAACTGAAAATCGGTTTCGATCGAAATTAGTAATAGAGGTGACTTTTCAGTACATTTAACAAGGGGTTTTCACATATGTGCTCCTTTTAGCTTGTTAGTTAGCTACCTCAAAATTTACCATTCACTTATAGTAGCTAGCTAGTTAAAAGAGTGGTATCATATTTCCCGGATTTTAATTTCAGATTGGGCCATTGATCAGTTTGACGTTTAAGATAAATCCAAGAAATTAGAACGTAACAACAATAAATTTCAGATGACGACCTTTCGTTTGAGCTTATTGCCAAAACGTCAACCCAATCACGTAAGTTTAACGATAAACCTGGTGCACAATGACAATGCATTAATCTGCGAGTAAATAACCTAGCTCTTACGTGAAGAAATGGAAGGTCGAAGGTCACACCTTTGAAACAAATAACTACACCAAGATTGGAGCTTTTCGTAGCTTTAGAGAGTGTCTAGGATAAGAGAGAAGCGGACTGGTTGATTTTACTCAACTGTCAAAGCCAGAACCAATCAAGCAACGCATGTCTTGATTGAAATGGCAGTGTTGCTAGAAACCACCTAGGCATAGGTTGCCAAGGTCGTTGGTTTTGAATATGTTTTTCTCTTATCCCAAAAACCCTCTTTACGTAGCACCTTTGGCTGTTGCGTTGCGCTATATAAGTAAAGAACGTCGTACCTTCGGTAGTCAAGATGCTGTTTAAACGAGTGGTGCGACAGTCAACATTGCTCAGGTGTTACTATTTCTTCGACTCCAACTTGGACACCTGATGCTCAAAAAATGCTTCCGATTCTGACTCCACATCCCTGGTTGTTGGTTATTTAAGTTGTATTTAATTAAAGGCGTCTGTACAATAGTGCATTTCTTAAAATTCCTACGTACAGTATTTGGAAAACAAATCAATAAATATTTCACCAAACATAATAGGTAACCATCATGGCTAACCCTCCTCAATTCAAATCAATTCCGTCCCGTTACATCATTTACCACCGGAATCACGCGAACGGTGCCAAGTTTGTCACGACTGGGATAAAGTCTGTAGTATCAAAATATGTCCAAACAGAATCATAGTGTCTATATGGATAATGCTTATTTATTCCCACGTATACCAGATGATTTAGGCTCTCCAAATCGTACTGCAGTTCAGATGATTTGTTTTACTAGATCAACAAAGACTGGGATAATATCTATAGTATCGAAATATCGATATGGAAAGCCTAGAACATTTGGCATACACGAAAATAGGTTGTCATGAGCCACATAGACACTTTGAATCTGTTTGGACATGTTTCGATACTACAGATATTGAATTAGTCTTGGGTGATCTAGTAGAAAAATAATCTGATCTCCATCTATGGGGCGACCCCGGCGTAGTGGTTAGCATGCATACCTCTCACGCCAAAGTCACGAGTTCAAATCTCACCTCCGGACAAGTCACGAATGACCCAAGAGCGTTAAGTGACTATAATAATAAAAAAAAAACTTCTAACATCTTGTATACGTAGCAAGTCCAGTCCAAGCAAATCAATGCATGCCTACGCATCTACATGTAATTAAACCAGCGAGTGTGGGACACTAGGATACCCTAGGTGAAGGAAATGAACAACACGGCGTTGTATTCCTTCATCGTCTGGAGAGGGATGAAGGTGAACTTTCCATCGAAGCGAGGGACCACTATAGAAGATAAGTTGGAGGAGCATAGAAAAGTGTACAACTTACAGTTCAAGAAGTTTGCATCAGCTTATGAGGTCGGCCAGAAGGTTTTCAAACGGAATTTGCGTCAATCGTCAATCTGGGAGTTTTTTCAGCCAGCGTTATCCGTCCGGGAAAAAAGACTCCACGTCGTTCTTCTGGGTGATTCCTTAAAAAAAAGAAAAGTTTTAGTTTCTGTCTTAAATTGCGCCTAAATCAGAAACAACTTACCGTACTAACACGTGTAGCATTATGGCACGTGTGAAGATGTAGTCCATAGGTCATCAATGTTGTCCAAAGGCTGTGATTCCTTCGTCAGAGAGGATAAATTTTACAGCATCTTATCATCATCGTCATCTCATCAGTCCGGTAGGGTCGTCGTTGATGAAGATGGAATGCTGAAAAAGAGAAAGAGAAAGATATATAATTATTGTTACCGGTAACAGAATTTCAGTCCGGATTGAAAAGGTGCACAAACAAAAGCCAACGACAAGGAAAAGACTAGTGTCTCTAAGTAGGAGAGATGGCACCGTCAGCGTTGACGGCAAATAACTCACGAACACTAGCGGACCGTGAGTACTGTGCCACCTATGCATCCTTCCATCTTGATCTTGGAATGAATACGAATCCATCTTCACATTATAGCCACTAAGAATTCCAGCTTCACCGTTAATTATTGTGTAGATTCCAATCGTTACTCACCAGCAAGCACACTTCACAAGTACCACCTAACTTTGTCACACATTTAATACCCCAACAATCCTGCACCACTGTCCGTTACAATTTTTTCAGTTGATGATGCATCGTTTAAAAAATTGACGTTTCAATGAAGCAAAAAACCTGCACGCCTACGTTGATCAAAATTTCGATTTTCACGACTTTCACCCACTGCGCATCCCCTTCCATAGTCGCTACCATAGCAACACCATTAACACCGAATAGGGACTTTTTGGTGAATAAAAAATTCGTTTAGGGACCGTGCTTTCGAGCAAACCAATCGATGTGGCAGAATGCTATCATCGAAGATCTTTTTGTTTATGGAGTTCGAAGGACCACTACCGTGAGCTCGATCGTTGCATTTCAGAGTAGTAGTGATAGGCTTTAGATATAGTACCAATTTTTGTAGAAAAAAAAATCAGCTAGATTGATAGGAGCTAGGGCAGGAGCACATATGTGATTGGCAGGGAATGTGGTTGGAGTTTAAAGGTACTGAAAAATCACCCCTAATGATGATTTTGATTGAAACTGAAAATCGGTTTCGATCGAAATTAGTAATAGAGATGACTTTTCAGTACATTTAACGAGGGCTTATCACATATGTGCTCCTTTTAGCTTGTTAGTTAGCTACCTCAAAATTTACCATTCACTTATAGTAGCTAGCTAGTTAAAAGAGTGGTATCATATTTCCCGGATTTTAATTTCAGATTGGGCCATTGATCAGTTTGACGTTTAAGATAAATCCAAGAAATTAGAACGTAACAACAATAAATTTCAGATGACGACCTTTCGTTTGAGCTTATTGCCAAAACGTCAACCCAATCACGTAAGTTTAACGATAAACCTGGTGCACAATGACAATGCATTAATCTGCGAGTAAATAACCTAGCTCTTACGTGAAGAAATGGAAGGTCGAAGGTCACACCTTTGAAACAAATAACTACACCAAGATTGGAGCTTTTCGTAGCTTTAGAGAGTGTCTAGGATAAGAGAGAAGCGGACTGGTTGATTTTACTCAACTGTCAAAGCCAGAACCAATCGAGCAACGCATGTCTTGATTGAAATGGCAGTGTTGCTAGAAACCACCTAGGCATAGGTTGCCAAGGTCGTTGGTTTTGAATATGTTTTTCTCTTATCCCAAAAACCATCTTTACGTAGCACCTTTGGCTGTTGCGTTACGCTATATAAGTAAAGAACGTCGTACCTTCGGTAGTCAAGATGCTGTTTAAACGAGTGGTGCGACAGTCAACATTGCTCAGGTGTTACTATTTCTTCGACTCCAACTTGGACACCTGATGCTCAAAAAATGCTTCCGATTCTGACTCCACATCCCTGGTTGTTGGTTATTTAAGTTGTATTTAATTAAAGGCGTCTGTACAATAGTGCATTTCTTAAAATTCCTACGTACAGTATTTGGAAAACAAATCAATAAATATTTCACCAAACATAATAGGTAACCATCATGGCTAACCCTCCTCAATTCAAATCAATTCCGTCCCGTTACATCATTTACCACCGGAATCACGCGAACGGTGCCAAGTTTGTCACGACTGGGATAAAGTCTGTAGTATCAAAATATGTCCAAACAGAATCATAGCGTCTATATGGATAATGCTTATTTATTCCCACGTATACCAGATGATTTAGGCTCTCCAAATCGTACTGCAGTTCAGATGATTTGTTTTACTAGATCAACAAAGACTGGGATAATATCTATAGTATCGAAATATCGATATGGAAAGCCTAGAACATTTGGCATACACGAAAATAGGTTATCATGAGCCACATAGACACTTTGAATCTGTTTGGACATGTTTCGATACTACAGATATTGAATTAGTCTTGGGTGATCTAGTAGAAAAATAATCTGATCTCCATCTATGGGGCGACCCCGGCGTAGTGGTTAGCATCCATACCTCTCACGCCAAAGTCACGAGTTCAAATCTCACCTCCGGACAAGTCACGAATGACCCAAGAGCGTTAAAGTGACTATAATAATAAAAAAAAACTTCTAACATCTTGTATACGTAGCAAGTCCAGTCCAAGCAAATCAATGCATGCCTACGCATCTACATGTAATTAAACCAGCGAGTGTGGGACACTAGGATACCCTAGGTGAAGGAAATGAACAACACGGCGTTGTATTCCTTCATCGTCTGGAGAGGGATGAAGGTGAACTTTCCATCGAAGCGAGGGACCACTATAGAAGATAAGTTGGAGGAGCATAGAAAAGTGTACAACTTACAGTTCAAGAAGTTTGCATCAGAAGGCCAGAAGGTTTTCAGACGGAATTTGCGTCAATCGTCAATCTGGGAGTTTTTTCAGCCAGCGTTATCCGTCCGGGAAAAAAGACTCCACGTCGTTCTTCTGGGTGATTCCTTAAAAAAAAGAAAAGTTTTAGTTTCTGTCTTAAATTGCGCCTAAATCAGAAACAACTTACCGTACTAACACGTGTAGCATTATGGCACGTGTGAAGATGTAGTCCATAGGTCATCAATGTTGTCCAAAGGCTGTGATTCCTTCGTCAGAGAGGATAAATTTTACAGCATCTTATCATCATCGTCATCTCATCAGTCCGGTAGGGTCGTCGTTGATGAAGATGGAATGCTGAAAAAGAGAAAGAGAAAGATATATAATTATTGTTACCGGTAACAGAATTTCAGTCCGGATTGAAAAGGTGCACAAACAAAAGCCAACGACAAGGAAAAGACTAGTGTCTCTAAGTAGGAGAGATGGCACCGTCAGCGTTGACGGCAAATAACTCACGAACACTAGCGGACCGTGAGTACTGTGCCACCTATGCATCCTTCCATCTTGATCTTGGAATGAATACGAATCCATCTTCACATTATAGCCACTAGGAATTCCAGCTTCACCGTTAATTATTGTGTAGATTCCAATCGGTACTCACCAGCAAGCACACTTCACAAGTACCACCTAACTTTGTCACACATTTAATACCACTGTCCGTTACAATTTTTTCAGTTGATGATGCATCGTTTAAAAAATTGACGTTTCAATGAAGAAAAAAACATGCACGCCTACGTTGATCAAAATTTCGATTTTCACGACTTTCACCCACTGCGCATCCCCTTCCATAGTCGCTACCATAGCAACACCATTAACACCGAATAGGGACTTTTTGATGAATAAAAAATTCGTTTAGGGACCGTGCTTTCGAGCAAACCAATCGATGTGGCAGAATGCTATCATCGAAGATCTTTTTGTTTATGGAGTTCGAAGGACCACTACCGTGAGCTCGATCGTTGCATTTCAGAGTAGTAGTGATAGGCTTTAGATATAGTACCAATTTTTGTAGAAAAAAAATCAGCTAGATTGATAGGAGCTAGGGCAGGAGCACATATGTGATTGGCAGGGAATGTGGTTGGAGTTTAAAGGTACTGAAAAATCACCCCTAATGATGATTTTGATTGAAACTGAAAATCGGTTTCGATCGAAATTAGTAATAGAGGTGACTTTTCAGTACATTTAACAAGGGGTTTTCACATATGTGCTCCTTTTAGCTTGTTAGTTAGCTACCTCAAAATTTACCATTCACTTATAGTAGCTAGCTAGTTAAAAGAGTGGTATCATATTTCCCGGATTTTAATTTCAGATTGGGCCATTGATCAGTTTGACGTTTAAGATAAATCCAAGAAATTAGAACGTAACAACAATAAATTTCAGATGACGACCTTTCGTTTGAGCTTATTGCCAAAACGTCAACCCAATCACGTAAGTTTAACGATAAACCTGGTGCACAATGACAATGCATTAATCTGCGAGTAAATAACCTAGCTCTTACGTGAAGAAATGGAAGGTCGAAGGTCACACCTTTGAAACAAATAACTACACCAAGATTGGAGCTTTTCGTAGCTTTAGAGAGTGTCTAGGATAAGAGAGAAGCGGACTGGTTGATTTTACTCAACTGTCAAAGCCAGAACCAATCAAGCAACGCATGTCTTGATTGAAATGGCAGTGTTGCTAGAAACCACCTAGGCATAGGTTGCCAAGGTCGTTGGTTTTGAATATGTTTTTCTCTTATCCCAAAAACCCTCTTTACGTAGCACCTTTGGCTGTTGCGTTGCGCTATATAAGTAAAGAACGTCGTACCTTCGGTAGTCAAGATGCTGTTTAAACGAGTGGTGCGACAGTCAACATTGCTCAGGTGTTACTATTTCTTCGACTCCAACTTGGACACCTGATGCTCAAAAAATGCTTCCGATTCTGACTCCACATCCCTGGTTGTTGGTTATTTAAGTTGTATTTAATTAAAGGCGTCTGTACAATAGTGCATTTCTTAAAATTCCTACGTACAGTATTTGGAAAATAAATCAATAAATATTTCACCAAACATAATAGGTAACCATCATGGCTAACCCTCCTCAATTCAAATCAATTCCGTCCCGTTACATCATTTACCACCGGAATCACGCGAACGGTGCCAAGTTTGTCACGACTGGGATAAAGTCTGTAGTATCAAAATATGTCCAAACAGAATCATAGTGTCTATATGGATAATGCTTATTTATTCCCACGTATACCAGATGATTTAGGCTCTCCAAATCGTACTGCAGTTCAGATGATTTGTTTTACTAGATCAACAAAGACTGGGATAATATCTATAGTATCGAAATATCGATATGGAAAGCCTAGAACATTTGGCATACACGAAAATAGGTTGTCATGAGCCACATAGACACTTTGAATCTGTTTGGACATGTTTCGATACTACAGATATTGAATTAGTCTTGGGTGATCTAGTAGAAAAATAATCTGATCTCCATCTATGGGGCGACCCCGGCGTAGTGGTTAGCATCCATACCTCTCACGCCAAAGTCACGAGTTCAAATCTCACCTCCGGACAAGTCACGAATGACCCAAGAGCGTTAAAGTGACTATAATAATAAAAAAAAACTTCTAACATCTTGTATACGTAGCAAGTCCAGTCCAAGCAAATCAATGCATGCCTACGCATCTACATGTAATTAAACCAGCGAGTGTGGGACACTAGGATACCCTAGGTGAAGGAAATGAACAACACGGCGTTGTATTCCTTCATCGTCTGGAGAGGGATGAAGGTGAACTTTCCATCGAAGCGAGGGACCACTATAGAAGATAAGTTGGAGGAGCATAGAAAAGTGTACAACTTACAGTTCAAGAAGTTTGCATCAGCTTATGAGGTCGGCCAGAAGGTTTTCAAACGGAATTTGCGTCAATCGTCAATCTGGGAGTTTTTTCAGCCAGCGTTATCCGTCCGGGAAAAAAGACTCCACGTCGTTCTTCTGGGTGATTCCTTAAAAAAAAAGAAAAGTTTTAGTTTCTGTCTTAAATTGCGCCTAAATCAGAAACAACTTACCGTACTAACACGTGTAGCATTATGGCACGTGTGAAGATGTAGTCCATAGGTCATCAATGTTGTCCAAAGGCTGTGATTCCTTCGTCAGAGAGGATAAATTTTACAGCATCTTATCATCATCGTCATCTCATCAGTCCGGTAGGGTCGTCGTTGATGAAGATGGAATGCTGAAAAAGAGAAAGAGAAAGATATATAATTATTGTTACCGGTAACAGAATTTCAGTCCGGATTGAAAAGGTGCACAAACAAAAGCCAACGACAAGGAAAAGACTAGTGTCTCTAAGTAGGAGAGATGGCACCGTCAGCGTTGACGGCAAATAACTCACGAACACTAGCGGACCGTGAGTACTGTGCCACCTATGCATCCTTCCATCTTGATCTTGGAATGAATACGAATCCATCTTCACATTATAGCCACTAAGAATTCCAGCTTCACCGTTAATTATTGTGTAGATTCCAATCGTTACTCACCAGCAAGCACACTTCACAAGTACCACCTAACTTTGTCACACATTTAATACCCCAACAATCCTGCACCACTGTCCGTTACAATTTTTTCAGTTGATGATGCATCGTTTAAAAAATTGACGTTTCAATGAAGCAAAAAACCTGCACGCCTACGTTGATCAAAATTTCGATTTTCACGACTTTCACCCACTGCGCATCCCCTTCCATAGTCGCTACCATAGCAACACCATTAACACCGAATAGGGACTTTTTGGTGAATAAAAAATTCGTTTAGGGACCGTGCTTTCGAGCAAACCAATCGATGTGGCAGAATGCTATCATCGAAGATCTTTTTGTTTATGGAGTTCGAAGGACCACTACCGTGAGCTCGATCGTTGCATTTCAGAGTAGTAGTGATAGGCTTTAGATATAGTACCAATTTTTGTAGAAAAAAAAAATCAGCTAGATTGATAGGAGCTAGGGCAGGAGCACATATGTGATTGGCAGGGAATGTGGTTGGAGTTTAAAGGTACTGAAAAATCACCCCTAATGATGATTTTGATTGAAACTGAAAATCGGTTTCGATCGAAATTAGTAATAGAGGTGACTTTTCAGTACATTTAACGAGGGCTTATCACATATGTGCTCCTTTTAGCTTGTTAGTTAGCTACCTCAAAATTTACCATTCACTTATAGTAGCTAGCTAGTTAAAAGAGTGGTATCATATTTCCCGGATTTTAATTTCAGATTGGGCCATTGATCAGTTTGACGACCTTTCGTTTGAGCTTATTGCCAAAACGTCAACCCAATCACGTAAGTTTAACGATAAACCTGGTGCACAATGACAATGCATTAATCTGCGAGTAAATAACCTAGCTCTTACGTGAAGAAATGGAAGGTCGAAGGTCACACCTTTGAAACAAATAACTACACCAAGATTGGAGCTTTTCGTAGCTTTAGAGAGTGTCTAGGATAAGAGAGAAGCGGACTGGTTGATTTTACTCAACTGTCAAAGCCAGAACCAATCGAGCAACGCATGTCTTGATTGAAATGGCAGTGTTGCTAGAAACCACCTAGGCATAGGTTGCCAAGGTCGTTGGTTTTGAATATGTTTTTCTCTTATCCCAAAAACCCTCTTTACGTAGCACCTTTGGCTGTTGCGTTACGCTATATAAGTAAAGAACGTCGTACCTTCGGTAGTCAAGATGCTGTTTAAACGAGTGGTGCGACAGTCAACATTGCTCAGGTGTTACTATTTCTTCGACTCCAACTTGGACACCTGATGCTCAAAAAATGCTTCCGATTCTGACTCCACATCCCTGGTTGTTGGTTATTTAAGTTGTATTTAATTAAAGGCGTCTGTACAATAGTGCATTTCTTAAAATTCCTACGTACAGTATTTGGAAAACAAATCAATAAATATTTCACCAAACATAATAGGTAACCATCATGGCTAACCCTCCTCAATTCAAATCAATTCCGTCCCGTTACATCATTTACCACCGGAATCACGCGAACGGTGCCAAGTTTGTCACGACTGGGATAAAGTCTGTAGTATCAAAATATGTCCAAACAGAATCATAGCGTCTATATGGATAATGCTTATTTATTCCCACGTATACCAGATGATTTAGGCTCTCCAAATCGTACTGCAGTTCAGATGATTTGTTTTACTAGATCAACAAAGACTGGGATAATATCTATAGTATCGAAATATCGATATGGAAAGCCTAGAACATTTGGCATACACGAAAATAGGTTATCATGAGCCACATAGACACTTTGAATCTGTTTGGACATGTTTCGATACTACAGATATTGAATTAGTCTTGGGTGATCTAGTAGAAAAATAATCTGATCTCCATCTATGGGGCGACCCCGGCGTAGTGGTTAGCATCCATACCTCTCACGCCAAAGTCACGAGTTCAAATCTCACCTCCGGACAAGTCACGAATGACCCAAGAGCGTTAAAGTGACTATAATAATAAAAAAAAACTTCTAACATCTTGTATACGTAGCAAGTCCAGTCCAAGCAAATCAATGCATGCCTACGCATCTACATGTAATTAAACCAGCGAGTGTGGGACACTAGGATACCCTAGGTGAAGGAAATGAACAACACGGCGTTGTATTCCTTCATCGTCTGGAGAGGGATGAAGGTGAACTTTCCATCGAAGCGAGGGACCACTATAGAAGATAAGTTGGAGGAGCATAGAAAAGTGTACAACTTACAGTTCAAGAAGTTTGCATCAGCTTATGAGGTCGGCCAGAAGGTTTTCAAACGGAATTTGCGTCAATCGTCAATCTGGGAGTTTTTTCAGCCAGCGTTATCCGTCCGGGAAAAAAGACTCCACGTCGTTCTTCTGGGTGATTCCTTAAAAAAAAGAAAAGTTTTAGTTTCTGTCTTAAATTGCGCCTAAATCAGAAACAACTTACCGTACTAACACGTGTAGCATTATGGCACGTGTGAAGATGTAGTCCATAGGTCATCAATGTTGTCCAAAGGCTGTGATTCCTTCGTCAGAGAGGATAAATTTTACAGCATCTTATCATCATCGTCATCTCATCAGTCCGGTAGGGTCGTCGTTGATGAAGATGGAATGCTGAAAAAGAGAAAGAGAAAGATATATAATTATTGTTACCGGTAACAGAATTTCAGTCCGGATTGAAAAGGTGCACAAACAAAAGCCAACGACAAGGAAAAGACTAGTGTCTCTAAGTAGGAGAGATGGCACCGTCAGCGTTGACGGCAAATAACTCACGAACACTAGCGGACCGTGAGTACTGTGCCACCTATGCATCCTTCCATCTTGATCTTGGAATGAATACGAATCCATCTTCACATTATAGCCACTAGGAATTCCAGCTTCACCGTTAATTATTGTGTAGATTCCAATCGGTACTCACCAGCAAGCACACTTCACAAGTACCACCTAACTTTGTCACACATTTAATACCACTGTCCGTTACAATTTTTTCAGTTGATGATGCATCGTTTAAAAAATTGACGTTTCAATGAAGAAAAAAACATGCACGCCTACGTTGATCAAAATTTCGATTTTCACGACTTTCACCCACTGCGCATCCCCTTCCATAGTCGCTACCATAGCAACACCATTAACACCGAATAGGGACTTTTTGATGAATAAAAACTTCGTTTAGGGACCGTGCTTTCGAGCAAACCAATCGATGTGGCAGAATGCTATCATCGAAGATCTTTTTGTTTATGGAGTTCGAAGGACCACTACCGTGAGCTCGATCGTTGCATTTCAGAGTAGTAGTGATAGGCTTTAGATATAGTACCAATTTTTGTAGAAAAAAAAAATCAGCTAGATTGATAGGAGCTAGGGCAGGAGCACATATGTGATTGGCAGGGAATGTGGTTGGAGTTTAAAGGTACTGAAAAATCACCCCTAATGATGATTTTGATTGAAACTGAAAATCGGTTTCGATCGAAATTAGTAATAGAGGTGACTTTTCAGTACATTTAACAAGGGGTTTTCACATATGTGCTCCTTTTAGCTTGTTAGTTAGCTACCTCAAAATTTACCATTCACTTATAGTAGCTAGCTAGTTAAAAGAGTGGTATCATATTTCCCGGATTTTAATTTCAGATTGGGCCATTGATCAGTTTGACGTTTAAGATAAATCCAAGAAATTAGAACGTAACAACAATAAATTTCAGATGACGACCTTTCGTTTGAGCTTATTGCCAAAACGTCAACCCAATCACGTAAGTTTAACGATAAACCTGGTGCACAATGACAATGCATTAATCTGCGAGTAAATAACCTAGCTCTTACGTGAAGAAATGGAAGGTCGAAGGTCACACCTTTGAAACAAATAACTACACCAAGATTGGAGCTTTTCGTAGCTTTAGAGAGTGTCTAGGATAAGAGAGAAGCGGACTGGTTGATTTTACTCAACTGTCAAAGCCAGAACCAATCGAGCAACGCATGTCTTGATTGAAATGGCAGTGTTGCTAGAAACCACCTAGGCATAGGTTGCCAAGGTCGTTGGTTTTGAATATGTTTTTCTCTTATCCCAAAAACCCTCTTTACGTAGCACCTTTGGCTGTTGCGTTGCGCTATATAAGTAAAGAACGTCGTACCTTCGGTAGTCAAGATGCTGTTTAAACGAGTGGTGCGACAGTCAACATTGCTCAGGTGTTACTATTTCTTCGACTCCAACTTGGACACCTGATGCTCAAAAAATGCTTCCGATTCTGACTCCACATCCCTGGTTGTTGGTTATTTAAGTTGTATTTAATTAAAGGCGTCTGTACAATAGTGCATTTCTTAAAATTCCTACGTACAGTATTTGGAAAACAAATCAATAAATATTTCACCAAACATAATAGGTAACCATCATGGCTAACCCTCCTCAATTCAAATCAATTCCGTCCCGTTACATCATTTACCACCGGAATCACGCGAACGGTGCCAAGTTTGTCACGACTGGGATAAAGTCTGTAGTATCAAAATATGTCCAAACAGAATCATAGTGTCTATATGGATAATGCTTATTTATTCCCACGTATACCAGATGATTTAGGCTCTCCAAATCGTACTGCAGTTCAGATGATTTGTTTTACTAGATCAACAAAGACTGGGATAATATCTATAGTATCGAAATATCGATATGGAAAGCCTAGAACATTTGGCATACACGAAAATAGGTTGTCATGAGCCACATAGACACTTTGAATCTGTTTGGACATGTTTCGATACTACAGATATTGAATTAGTCTTGGGTGATCTAGTAGAAAAATAATCTGATCTCCATCTATGGGGCGACCCCGGCGTAGTGGTTAGCATCCATACCTCTCACGCCAAAGTCACGAGTTCAAATCTCACCTCCGGACAAGTCACGAATGACCCAAGAGCGTTAAAGTGACTATAATAATAAAAAAAAACTTCTAACATCTTGTATACGTAGCAAGTCCAGTCCAAGCAAATCAATGCATGCCTACGCATCTACATGTAATTAAACCAGCGAGTGTGGGACACTAGGATACCCTAGGTGAAGGAAATGAACAACACGGCGTTGTATTCCTTCATCGTCTGGAGAGGGATGAAGGTGAACTTTCCATCGAAGCGAGGGACCACTATAGAAGATAAGTTGGAGGAGCATAGAAAAGTGTACAACTTACAGTTCAAGAAGTTTGCATCAGCTTATGAGGTCGGCCAGAAGGTTTTCAAACGGAATTTGCGTCAATCGTCAATCTGGGAGTTTTTTCAGCCAGCGTTATCCGTCCGGGAAAAAAGACTCCACGTCGTTCTTCTGGGTGATTCCTTAAAAAAAAAGAAAAGTTTTAGTTTCTGTCTTAAATTGCGCCTAAATCAGAAACAACTTACCGTACTAACACGTGTAGCATTATGGCACGTGTGAAGATGTAGTCCATAGGTCATCAATGTTGTCCAAAGGCTGTGATTCCTTCGTCAGAGAGGATAAATTTTACAGCATCTTATCATCATCGTCATCTCATCAGTCCGGTAGGGTCGTCGTTGATGAAGATGGAATGCTGAAAAAGAGAAAGAGAAAGATATATAATTATTGTTACCGGTAACAGAATTTCAGTCCGGATTGAAAAGGTGCACAAACAAAAGCCAACGACAAGGAAAAGACTAGTGTCTCTAAGTAGGAGAGATGGCACCGTCAGCGTTGACGGCAAATAACTCACGAACACTAGCGGACCGTGAGTACTGTGCCACCTATGCATCCTTCCATCTTGATCTTGGAATGAATACGAATCCATCTTCACATTATAGCCACTAGGAATTCCAGCTTCACCGTTAATTATTGTGTAGATTCCAATCGGTACTCACCAGCAAGCACACTTCACAAGTACCACCTAACTTTGTCACACATTTAATACCACTGTCCGTTACAATTTTTTCAGTTGATGATGCATCGTTTAAAAAATTGACGTTTCAATGAAGAAAAAAACATGCACGCCTACGTTGATCAAAATTTCGATTTTCACGACTTTCACCCACTGCGCATCCCCTTCCATAGTCGCTACCATAGCAACACCATTAACACCGAATAGGGACTTTTTGATGAATAAAAAATTCGTTTAGGGACCGTGCTTTCGAGCAAACCAATCGATGTGGCAGAATGCTATCATCGAAGATCTTTTTGTTTATGGAGTTCGAAGGACCACTACCGTGAGCTCGATCGTTGCATTTCAGAGTAGTAGTGATAGGCTTTAGATATAGTACCAATTTTTGTAGAAAAAAAATCAGCTAGATTGATAGGAGCTAGGGCAGGAGCACATATGTGATTGGCAGGGAATGTGGTTGGAGTTTAAAGGTACTGAAAAATCACCCCTAATGATGATTTTGATTGAAACTGAAAATCGGTTTCGATCGAAATTAGTAATAGAGGTGACTTTTCAGTACATTTAACAAGGGGTTTTCACATATGTGCTCCTTTTAGCTTGTTAGTTAGCTACCTCAAAATTTACCATTCACTTATAGTAGCTAGCTAGTTAAAAGAGTGGTATCATATTTCCCGGATTTTAATTTCAGATTGGGCCATTGATCAGTTTGACGTTTAAGATAAATCCAAGAAATTAGAACGTAACAACAATAAATTTCAGATGACGACCTTTCGTTTGAGCTTATTGCCAAAACGTCAACCCAATCACGTAAGTTTAACGATAAACCTGGTGCACAATGACAATGCATTAATCTGCGAGTAAATAACCTAGCTCTTACGTGAAGAAATGGAAGGTCGAAGGTCACACCTTTGAAACAAATAACTACACCAAGATTGGAGCTTTTCGTAGCTTTAGAGAGTGTCTAGGATAAGAGAGAAGCGGACTGGTTGATTTTACTCAACTGTCAAAGCCAGAACCAATCAAGCAACGCATGTCTTGATTGAAATGGCAGTGTTGCTAGAAACCACCTAGGCATAGGTTGCCAAGGTCGTTGGTTTTGAATATGTTTTTCTCTTATCCCAAAAACCCTCTTTACGTAGCACCTTTGGCTGTTGCGTTGCGCTATATAAGTAAAGAACGTCGTACCTTCGGTAGTCAAGATGCTGTTTAAACGAGTGGTGCGACAGTCAACATTGCTCAGGTGTTACTATTTCTTCGACTCCAACTTGGACACCTGATGCTCAAAAAATGCTTCCGATTCTGACTCCACATCCCTGGTTGTTGGTTATTTAAGTTGTATTTAATTAAAGGCGTCTGTACAATAGTGCATTTCTTAAAATTCCTACGTACAGTATTTGGAAAACAAATCAATAAATATTTCACCAAACATAATAGGTAACCATCATGGCTAACCCTCCTCAATTCAAATCAATTCCGTCCCGTTACATCATTTACCACCGGAATCACGCGAACGGTGCCAAGTTTGTCACGACTGGGATAAAGTCTGTAGTATCAAAATATGTCCAAACAGAATCATAGTGTCTATATGGATAATGCTTATTTATTCCCACGTATACCAGATGATTTAGGCTCTCCAAATCGTACTGCAGTTCAGATGATTTGTTTTACTAGATCAACAAAGACTGGGATAATATCTATAGTATCGAAATATCGATATGGAAAGCCTAGAACATTTGGCATACACGAAAATAGGTTGTCATGAGCCACATAGACACTTTGAATCTGTTTGGACATGTTTCGATACTACAGATATTGAATTAGTCTTGGGTGATCTAGTAGAAAAATAATCTGATCTCCATCTATGGGGCGACCCCGGCGTAGTGGTTAGCATCCATACCTCTCACGCCAAAGTCACGAGTTCAAATCTCACCTCCGGACAAGTCACGAATGACCCAAGAGCGTTAAAGTGACTATAATAATAAAAAAAAACTTCTAACATCTTGTATACGTAGCAAGTCCAGTCCAAGCAAATCAATGCATGCCTACGCATCTAAATGTAATTAAACCAGCGAGTGTGGGACACTAGGATACCCTAGGTGAAGGAAATGAACAACACGGCGTTGTATTCCTTCATCGTCTGGAGAGGGATGAAGGTGAACTTTCCATCGAAGCGAGGGACCACTATAGAAGATAAGTTGGAGGAGCATAGAAAAGTGTACAACTTACAGTTCAAGAAGTTTGCATCAGCTTATGAGGTCGGCCAGAAGGTTTTCAAACGGAATTTGCGTCAATCGTCAATCTGGGAGTTTTTTCAGCCAGCGTTATCCGTCCGGGAAAAAAGACTCCACGTCGTTCTTCTGGGTGATTCCTTAAAAAAAAAGAAAAGTTTTAGTTTCTGTCTTAAATTGCGCCTAAATCAGAAACAACTTACCGTACTAACACGTGTAGCATTATGGCACGTGTGAAGATGTAGTCCATAGGTCATCAATGTTGTCCAAAGGCTGTGATTCCTTCGTCAGAGAGGATAAATTTTACAGCATCTTATCATCATCGTCATCTCATCAGTCCGGTAGGGTCGTCGTTGATGAAGATGGAATGCTGAAAAAGAGAAAGAGAAAGATATATAATTATTGTTACCGGTAACAGAATTTCAGTCCGGATTGAAAAGGTGCACAAACAAAAGCCAACGACAAGGAAAAGACTAGTGTCTCTAAGTAGGAGAGATGGCACCGTCAGCGTTGACGGCAAATAACTCACGAACACTAGCGGACCGTGAGTACTGTGCCACCTATGCATCCTTCCATCTTGATCTTGGAATGAATACGAATCCATCTTCACATTATAGCCACTAAGAATTCCAGCTTCACCGTTAATTATTGTGTAGATTCCAATCGTTACTCACCAGCAAGCACACTTCACAAGTACCACCTAACTTTGTCACACATTTAATACCCCAACAATCCTGCACCACTGTCCGTTACAATTTTTTCAGTTGATGATGCATCGTTTAAAAAATTGACGTTTCAATGAAGAAAAAAACATGCACGCCTACGTTGATCAAAATTTCGATTTTCACGACTTTCACCCACTGCGCATCCCCTTCCATAGTCGCTACCATAGCAACACCATTAACACCGAATAGGGACTTTTTGATGAATAAAAACTTCGTTTAGGGACCGTGCTTTCGAGCAAACCAATCGATGTGGCAGAATGCTATCATCGAAGATCTTTTTGTTTATGGAGTTCGAAGGACCACTACCGTGAGCTCGATCGTTGCATTTCAGAGTAGTAGTGATAGGCTTTAGATATAGTACCAATTTTTGTAGAAAAAAAATCAGCTAGATTGATAGGAGCTAGGGCAGGAGCACATATGTGATTGGCAGGGAATGTGGTTGGAGTTTAAAGGTACTGAAAAATCACCCCTAATGATGATTTTGATTGAAACTGAAAATCGGTTTCGATCGAAATTAGTAATAGAGGTGACTTTTCAGTACATTTAACAAGGGGTTTTCACATATGTGCTCCTTTTAGCTTGTTAGTTAGCTACCTCAAAATTTACCATTCACTTATAGTAGCTAGCTAGTTAAAAGAGTGGTATCATATTTCCCGGATTTTAATTTCAGATTGGGCCATTGATCAGTTTGACGTTTAAGATAAATCCAAGAAATTAGAACGTAACAACAATAAATTTCAGATGACGACCTTTCGTTTGAGCTTATTGCCAAAACGTCAACCCAATCACGTAAGTTTAACGATAAACCTGGTGCACAATGACAATGCATTAATCTGCGAGTAAATAACCTAGCTCTTACGTGAAGAAATGGAAGGTCGAAGGTCACACCTTTGAAACAAATAACTACACCAAGATTGGAGCTTTTCGTAGCTTTAGAGAGTGTCTAGGATAAGAGAGAAGCGGACTGGTTGATTTTACTCAACTGTCAAAGCCAGAACCAATCGAGCAACGCATGTCTTGATTGAAATGGCAGTGTTGCTAGAAACCACCTAGGCATAGGTTGCCAAGGTCGTTGGTTTTGAATATGTTTTTCTCTTATCCCAAAAACCCTCTTTACGTAGCACCTTTGGCTGTTGCGTTGCGCTATATAAGTAAAGAACGTCGTACCTTCGGTAGTCAAGATGCTGTTTAAACGAGTGGTGCGACAGTCAACATTGCTCAGGTGTTACTATTTCTTCGACTCCAACTTGGACACCTGATGCTCAAAAAATGCTTCCGATTCTGACTCCACATCCCTGGTTGTTGGTTATTTAAGTTGTATTTAATTAAAGGCGTCTGTACAATAGTGCATTTCTTAAAATTCCTACGTACAGTATTTGGAAAACAAATCAATAAATATTTCACCAAACATAATAGGTAACCATCATGGCTAACCCTCCTCAATTCAAATCAATTCCGTCCCGTTACATCATTTACCACCGGAATCACGCGAACGGTGCCAAGTTTGTCACGACTGGGATAAAGTCTGTAGTATCAAAATATGTCCAAACAGAATCATAGTGTCTATATGGATAATGCTTATTTATTCCCACGTATACCAGATGATTTAGGCTCTCCAAATCGTACTGCAGTTCAGATGATTTGTTTTACTAGATCAACAAAGACTGGGATAATATCTATAGTATCGAAATATCGATATGGAAAGCCTAGAACATTTGGCATACACGAAAATAGGTTGTCATGAGCCACATAGACACTTTGAATCTGTTTGGACATGTTTCGATACTACAGATATTGAATTAGTCTTGGGTGATCTAGTAGAAAAATAATCTGATCTCCATCTATGGGGCGACCCCGGCGTAGTGGTTAGCATCCATACCTCTCACGCCAAAGTCACGAGTTCAAATCTCACCTCCGGACAAGTCACGAATGACCCAAGAGCGTTAAAGTGACTATAATAATAAAAAAAAACTTCTAACATCTTGTATACGTAGCAAGTCCAGTCCAAGCAAATCAATGCATGCCTACGCATCTACATGTAATTAAACCAGCGAGTGTGGGACACTAGGATACCCTAGGTGAAGGAAATGAACAACACGGCGTTGTATTCCTTCATCGTCTGGAGAGGGATGAAGGTGAACTTTCCATCGAAGCGAGGGACCACTATAGAAGATAAGTTGGAGGAGCATAGAAAAGTGTACAACTTACAGTTCAAGAAGTTTGCATCAGCTTATGAGGTCGGCCAGAAGGTTTTCAAACGGAATTTGCGTCAATCGTCAATCTGGGAGTTTTTTCAGCCAGCGTTATCCGTCCGGGAAAAAAGACTCCACGTCGTTCTTCTGGGTGATTCCTTAAAAAAAAAGAAAAGTTTTAGTTTCTGTCTTAAATTGCGCCTAAATCAGAAACAACTTACCGTACTAACACGTGTAGCATTATGGCACGTGTGAAGATGTAGTCCATAGGTCATCAATGTTGTCCAAAGGCTGTGATTCCTTCGTCAGAGAGGATAAATTTTACAGCATCTTATCATCATCGTCATCTCATCAGTCCGGTAGGGTCGTCGTTGATGAAGATGGAATGCTGAAAAAGAGAAAGAGAAAGATATATAATTATTGTTACCGGTAACAGAATTTCAGTCCGGATTGAAAAGGTGCACAAACAAAAGCCAACGACAAGGAAAAGACTAGTGTCTCTAAGTAGGAGAGATGGCACCGTCAGCGTTGACGGCAAATAACTCACGAACACTAGCGGACCGTGAGTACTGTGCCACCTATGCATCCTTCCATCTTGATCTTGGAATGAATACGAATCCATCTTCACATTATAGCCACTAGGAATTCCAGCTTCACCGTTAATTATTGTGTAGATTCCAATCGGTACTCACCAGCAAGCACACTTCACAAGTACCACCTAACTTTGTCACACATTTAATACCACTGTCCGTTACAATTTTTTCAGTTGATGATGCATCGTTTAAAAAATTGACGTTTCAATGAAGAAAAAAACATGCACGCCTACGTTGATCAAAATTTCGATTTTCACGACTTTCACCCACTGCGCATCCCCTTCCATAGTCGCTACCATAGCAACACCATTAACACCGAATAGGGACTTTTTGATGAATAAAAAATTCGTTTAGGGACCGTGCTTTCGAGCAAACCAATCGATGTGGCAGAATGCTATCATCGAAGATCTTTTTGTTTATGGAGTTCGAAGGACCACTACCGTGAGCTCGATCGTTGCATTTCAGAGTAGTAGTGATAGGCTTTAGATATAGTACCAATTTTTGTAGAAAAAAAATCAGCTAGATTGATAGGAGCTAGGGCAGGAGCACATATGTGATTGGCAGGGAATGTGGTTGGAGTTTAAAGGTACTGAAAAATCACCCCTAATGATGATTTTGATTGAAACTGAAAATCGGTTTCGATCGAAATTAGTAATAGAGGTGACTTTTCAGTACATTTAACAAGGGGTTTTCACATATGTGCTCCTTTTAGCTTGTTAGTTAGCTACCTCAAAATTTACCATTCACTTATAGTAGCTAGCTAGTTAAAAGAGTGGTATCATATTTCCCGGATTTTAATTTCAGATTGGGCCATTGATCAGTTTGACGTTTAAGATAAATCCAAGAAATTAGAACGTAACAACAATAAATTTCAGATGACGACCTTTCGTTTGAGCTTATTGCCAAAACGTCAACCCAATCACGTAAGTTTAACGATAAACCTGGTGCACAATGACAATGCATTAATCTGCGAGTAAATAACCTAGCTCTTACGTGAAGAAATGGAAGGTCGAAGGTCACACCTTTGAAACAAATAACTACACCAAGATTGGAGCTTTTCGTAGCTTTAGAGAGTGTCTAGGATAAGAGAGAAGCGGACTGGTTGATTTTACTCAACTGTCAAAGCCAGAACCAATCAAGCAACGCATGTCTTGATTGAAATGGCAGTGTTGCTAGAAACCACCTAGGCATAGGTTGCCAAGGTCGTTGGTTTTGAATATGTTTTTCTCTTATCCCAAAAACCCTCTTTACGTAGCACCTTTGGCTGTTGCGTTGCGCTATATAAGTAAAGAACGTCGTACCTTCGGTAGTCAAGATGCTGTTTAAACGAGTGGTGCGACAGTCAACATTGCTCAGGTGTTACTATTTCTTCGACTCCAACTTGGACACCTGATGCTCAAAAAATGCTTCCGATTCTGACTCCACATCCCTGGTTGTTGGTTATTTAAGTTGTATTTAATTAAAGGCGTCTGTACAATAGTGCATTTCTTAAAATTCCTACGTACAGTATTTGGAAAACAAATCAATAAATATTTCACCAAACATAATAGGTAACCATCATGGCTAACCCTCCTCAATTCAAATCAATTCCGTCCCGTTACATCATTTACCACCGGAATCACGCGAACGGTGCCAAGTTTGTCACGACTGGGATAAAGTCTGTAGTATCAAAATATGTCCAAACAGAATCATAGTGTCTATATGGATAATGCTTATTTATTCCCACGTATACCAGATGATTTAGGCTCTCCAAATCGTACTGCAGTTCAGATGATTTGTTTTACTAGATCAACAAAGACTGGGATAATATCTATAGTATCGAAATATCGATATGGAAAGCCTAGAACATTTGGCATACACGAAAATAGGTTGTCATGAGCCACATAGACACTTTGAATCTGTTTGGACATGTTTCGATACTACAGATATTGAATTAGTCTTGGGTGATCTAGTAGAAAAATAATCTGATCTCCATCTATGGGGCGACCCCGGCGTAGTGGTTAGCATCCATACCTCTCACGCCAAAGTCACGAGTTCAAATCTCACCTCCGGACAAGTCACGAATGACCCAAGAGCGTTAAAGTGACTATAATAATAAAAAAAAACTTCTAACATCTTGTATACGTAGCAAGTCCAGTCCAAGCAAATCAATGCATGCCTACGCATCTACATGTAATTAAACCAGCGAGTGTGGGACACTAGGATACCCTAGGTGAAGGAAATGAACAACACGGCGTTGTATTCCTTCATCGTCTGGAGAGGGATGAAGGTGAACTTTCCATCGAAGCGAGGGACCACTATAGAAGATAAGTTGGAGGAGCATAGAAAAGTGTACAACTTACAGTTCAAGAAGTTTGCATCAGCTTATGAGGTCGGCCAGAAGGTTTTCAAACGGAATTTGCGTCAATCGTCAATCTGGGAGTTTTTTCAGCCAGCGTTATCCGTCCGGGAAAAAAGACTCCACGTCGTTCTTCTGGGTGATTCCTTAAAAAAAAAGAAAAGTTTTAGTTTCTGTCTTAAATTGCGCCTAAATCAGAAACAACTTACCGTACTAACACGTGTAGCATTATGGCACGTGTGAAGATGTAGTCCATAGGTCATCAATGTTGTCCAAAGGCTGTGATTCCTTCGTCAGAGAGGATAAATTTTACAGCATCTTATCATCATCGTCATCTCATCAGTCCGGTAGGGTCGTCGTTGATGAAGATGGAATGCTGAAAAAGAGAAAGAGAAAGATATATAATTATTGTTACCGGTAACAGAATTTCAGTCCGGATTGAAAAGGTGCACAAACAAAAGCCAACGACAAGGAAAAGACTAGTGTCTCTAAGTAGGAGAGATGGCACCGTCAGCGTTGACGGCAAATAACTCACGAACACTAGCGGACCGTGAGTACTGTGCCACCTATGCATCCTTCCATCTTGATCTTGGAATGAATACGAATCCATCTTCACATTATAGCCACTAAGAATTCCAGCTTCACCGTTAATTATTGTGTAGATTCCAATCGTTACTCACCAGCAAGCACACTTCACAAGTACCACCTAACTTTGTCACACATTTAATACCCCAACAATCCTGCACCACTGTCCGTTACAATTTTTTCAGTTGATGATGCATCGTTTAAAAAATTGACGTTTCAATGAAGCAAAAAACCTGCACGCCTACGTTGATCAAAATTTCGATTTTCACGACTTTCACCCACTGCGCATCCCCTTCCATAGTCGCTACCATAGCAACACCATTAACACCGAATAGGGACTTTTTGGTGAATAAAAAATTCGTTTAGGGACCGTGCTTTCGAGCAAACCAATCGATGTGGCAGAATGCTATCATCGAAGATCTTTTTGTTTATGGAGTTCGAAGGACCACTACCGTGAGCTCGATCGTTGCATTTCAGAGTAGTAGTGATAGGCTTTAGATATAGTACCAATTTTTGTAGAAAAAAAAAATCAGCTAGATTGATAGGAGCTAGGGCAGGAGCACATATGTGATTGGCAGGGAATGTGGTTGGAGTTTAAAGGTACTGAAAAATCACCCCTAATGATGATTTTGATTGAAACTGAAAATCGGTTTCGATCGAAATTAGTAATAGAGGTGACTTTTCAGTACATTTAACGAGGGCTTATCACATATGTGCTCCTTTTAGCTTGTTAGTTAGCTACCTCAAAATTTACCATTCACTTATAGTAGCTAGCTAGTTAAAAGAGTGGTATCATATTTCCCGGATTTTAATTTCAGATTGGGCCATTGATCAGTTTGACGTTTAAGATAAATCCAAGAAATTAGAACGTAACAACAATAAATTTCAGATGACGACCTTTCGTTTGAGCTTATTGCCAAAACGTCAACCCAATCACGTAAGTTTAACGATAAACCTGGTGCACAATGACAATGCATTAATCTGCGAGTAAATAACCTAGCTCTTACGTGAAGAAATGGAAGGTCGAAGGTCACACCTTTGAAACAAATAACTACACCAAGATTGGAGCTTTTCGTAGCTTTAGAGAGTGTCTAGGATAAGAGAGAAGCGGACTGGTTGATTTTACTCAACTGTCAAAGCCAGAACCAATCGAGCAACGCATGTCTTGATTGAAATGGCAGTGTTGCTAGAAACCACCTAGGCATAGGTTGCCAAGGTCGTTGGTTTTGAATATGTTTTTCTCTTATCCCAAAAACCCTCTTTACGTAGCACCTTTGGCTGTTGCGTTACGCTATATAAGTAAAGAACGTCGTACCTTCGGTAGTCAAGATGCTGTTTAAACGAGTGGTGCGACAGTCAACATTGCTCAGGTGTTACTATTTCTTCGACTCCAACTTGGACACCTGATGCTCAAAAAATGCTTCCGATTCTGACTCCACATCCCTGGTTGTTGGTTATTTAAGTTGTATTTAATTAAAGGCGTCTGTACAATAGTGCATTTCTTAAAATTCCTACGTACAGTATTTGGAAAACAAATCAATAAATATTTCACCAAACATAATAGGTAACCATCATGGCTAACCCTCCTCAATTCAAATCAATTCCGTCCCGTTACATCATTTACCACCGGAATCACGCGAACGGTGCCAAGTTTGTCACGACTGGGATAAAGTCTGTAGTATCAAAATATGTCCAAACAGAATCATACTGTCTATATGGATAATGCTTATTTATTCCCACGTATACCAGATGATTTAGGCTCTCCAAATCGTACTGCAGTTCAGATGATTTGTTTTACTAGATCAACAAAGACTGGGATAATATCTATAGTATTGAAATATCGATATGGAAAGCCTAGAACATTTGGCATACACGAAAATAGGTTGTCATGAGCCACATAGACACTTTGAATCTGTTTGGACATGTTTCGATACTACAGATATTGAATTAGTCTTGGGTGATCTAGTAGAAAAATAATCTGATCTCCATCTATGGGGCGACCCCGGCGTAGTGGTTAGCATCCATACCTCTCACGCCAAAGTCACGAGTTCAAATCTCACCTCCGGACAAGTCACGAATGACCCAAGAGCGTTAAAGTGACTATAATAATAAAAAAAAACTTCTAACATCTTGTATACGTAGCAAGTCCAGTCCAAGCAAATCAATGCATGCCTACGCATCTACATGTAATTAAACCAGCGAGTGTGGGACACTAGGATACCCTAGGTGAAGGAAATGAACAACACGGCGTTGTATTCCTTCATCGTCTGGAGAGGGATGAAGGTGAACTTTCCATCGAAGCGAGGGACCACTATAGAAGATAAGTTGGAGGAGCATAGAAAAGTGTACAACTTACAGTTCAAGAAGTTTGCATCAGCTTATGAGGTCGGCCAGAAGGTTTTCAAACGGAATTTGCGTCAATCGTCAATCTGGGAGTTTTTTCAGCCAGCGTTATCCGTCCGGGAAAAAAGACTCCACGTCGTTCTTCTGGGTGATTCCTTAAAAAAAAAGAAAAGTTTTAGTTTCTGTCTTAAATTGCGCCTAAATCAGAAACAACTTACCGTACTAACACGTGTAGCATTATGGCACGTGTGAAGATGTAGTCCATAGGTCATCAATGTTGTCCAAAGGCTGTGATTCCTTCGTCAGAGAGGATAAATTTTACAGCATCTTATCATCATCGTCATCTCATCAGTCCGGTAGGGTCGTCGTTGATGAAGATGGAATGCTGAAAAAGAGAAAGAGAAAGATATATAATTATTGTTACCGGTAACAGAATTTCAGTCCGGATTGAAAAGGTGCACAAACAAAAGCCAACGACAAGGAAAAGACTAGTGTCTCTAAGTAGGAGAGATGGCACCGTCAGCGTTGACGGCAAATAACTCACGAACACTAGCGGACCGTGAGTACTGTGCCACCTATGCATCCTTCCATCTTGATCTTGGAATGAATACGAATCCATCTTCACATTATAGCCACTAGGAATTCCAGCTTCACCGTTAATTATTGTGTAGATTCCAATCGGTACTCACCAGCAAGCACACTTCACAAGTACCACCTAACTTTGTCACACATTTAATACCCCAACAATCCTGCACCACTGTCCGTTACAATTTTTTCAGTTGATGATGCATCGTTTAAAAAATTGACGTTTCAATGAAGAAAAAAACATGCACGCCTACGTTGATCAAAATTTCGATTTTCACGACTTTCACCCACTGCGCATCCCCTTCCATAGTCGCTACCATAGCAACACCATTAACACCGAATAGGGACTTTTTGATGAATAAAAAATTCGTTTAGGGACCGTGCTTTCGAGCAAACCAATCGATGTGGCAGAATGCTATCATCGAAGATCTTTTTGTTTATGGAGTTCGAAGGACCACTACCGTGAGCTCGATCGTTGCATTTCAGAGTAGTAGTGATAGGCTTTAGATATAGTACCAATTTTTGTAGAAAAAAAATCAGCTAGATTGATAGGAGCTAGGGCAGGAGCACATATGTGATTGGCAGGGAATGTGGTTGGAGTTTAAAGGTACCCCTAATGATGATTTTGATTGAAACTGAAAATCGGTTTCGATCGAAATTAGTAATAGAGGTGACTTTTCAGTACATTTAACGAGGGCTTATCACATATGTGCTCCTTTTAGCTTGTTAGTTAGCTACCTCAAAATTTACCAGGTCACACCTTTGAAACAAATAACTACACCAAGATTGGAGCTTTTCGTAGCTTTAGAGAGTGTCTAGGATAAGAGAGAAGCGGACTGGTTGATTTTACTCAACTGTCAAAGCCAGAACCAATCGAGCAACGCATGTCTTGATTGAAATGGCAGTGTTGCTAGAAACCACCTAGGCATAGGTTGCCAAGGTCGTTGGTTTTGAATATGTTTTTCTCTTATCCCAAAAACCCTCTTTACGTAGCACCTTTGGCTGTTGCGTTACGCTATATAAGTAAAGAACGTCGTACCTTCGGTAGTCAAGATGCTGTTTAAACGAGTGGTGCGACAGTCAACATTGCTCAGGTGTTACTATTTCTTCGACTCCAACTTGGACACCTGATGCTCAAAAAATGCTTCCGATTCTGACTCCACATCCCTGGTTGTTGGTTATTTAAGTTGTATTTAATTAAAGGCGTCTGTACAATAGTGCATTTCTTAAAATTCCTACGTACAGTATTTGGAAAACAAATCAATAAATATTTCACCAAACATAATAGGTAACCATCATGGCTAACCCTCCTCAATTCAAATCAATTCCGTCCCGTTACATCATTTACCACCGGAATCACGCGAACGGTGCCAAGTTTGTCACGACTGGGATAAAGTCTGTAGTATCAAAATATGTCCAAACAGAATCATACTGTCTATATGGATAATGCTTATTTATTCCCACGTATACCAGATGATTTAGGCTCTTCAAATCGTACTGCAGTTCAGATGATTTGTTTTACTAGATCAACAAAGACTGGGATAATATCTATAGTATCGAAATATCGATATGGAAAGCCTAGAACATTTGGCATACACGAAAATAGGTTGTCATGAGCCACATAGACACTTTGAATCTGTTTGGACATGTTTCGATACTACAGATATTGAATTAGTCTTGGGTGATCTAGTAGAAAAATAATCTGATCTCCATCTATGGGGCGACCCCGGCGTAGTGGTTAGCATCCATACCTCTCACGCCAAAGTCACGAGTTCAAATCTCACCTCCGGACAAGTCACGAATGACCCAAGAGCGTTAAAGTGACTATAATAATAAAAAAAAACTTCTAACATCTTGTATACGTAGCAAGTCCAGTCCAAGCAAATCAATGCATGCCTACGCATCTACATGTAATTAAACCAGCGAGTGTGGGACACTAGGATACCCTAGGTGAAGGAAATGAACAACACGGCGTTGTATTCCTTCATCGTCTGGAGAGGGATGAAGGTGAACTTTCCATCGAAGCGAGGGACCACTATAGAAGATAAGTTGGAGGAGCATAGAAAAGTGTACAACTTACAGTTCAAGAAGTTTGCATCAGCTTATGAGGTCGGCCAGAAGGTTTTCAAACGGAATTTGCGTCAATCGTCAATCTGGGAGTTTTTTCAGCCAGCGTTATCCGTCCGGGAAAAAAGACTCCACGTCGTTCTTCTGGGTGATTCCTTAAAAAAAAAGAAAAGTTTTAGTTTCTGTCTTAAATTGCGCCTAAATCAGAAACAACTTACCGTACTAACACGTGTAGCATTATGGCACGTGTGAAGATGTAGTCCATAGGTCATCAATGTTGTCCAAAGGCTGTGATTCCTTCGTCAGAGAGGATAAATTTTACAGCATCTTATCATCATCGTCATCTCATCAGTCCGGTAGGGTCGTCGTTGATGAAGATGGAATGCTGAAAAAGAGAAAAAGAAAGATATATAATTATTGTTACCGGTAACAGAATTTCAGTCCGGATTGAAAAGGTGCACAAACAAAAGCCAACGACAAGGAAAAGACTAGTGTCTCTAAGTAGGAGAGATGGCACCGTCAGCGTTGACGGCAAATAACTCACGAACACTAGCGGACCGTGAGTACTGTGCCACCTATGCATCCTTCCATCTTGATCTTGGAATGAATACGAATCCATCTTCACATTATAGCCACTAGGAATTCCAGCTTCACCGTTAATTATTGTGTAGATTCCAATCGGTACTCACCAGCAAGCACACTTCACAAGTACCACCTAACTTTGTCACACATTTAATACCCCAACAATCCTGCACCACTGTCCGTTACAATTTTTTCAGTTGATGATGCATCGTTTAAAAAATTGACGTTTCAATGAAGAAAAAAACATGCACGCCTACGTTGATCAAAATTTCGATTTTCACGACTTTCACCCACTGCGCATCCCCTTCCATAGTCGCTACCATAGCAACACCATTAACACCGAATAGGGACTTTTTGGTGAATAAAAAATTCGTTTAGGGACCGTGCTTTCGAGCAAACCAATCGATGTGGCAGAATGCTATCATCGAAGATCTTTTTGTTTATGGAGTTCGAAGGACCACTACCGTGAGCTCGATCGTTGCATTTCAGAGTAGTAGTGATAGGCTTTAGATATAGTACCAATTTTTGTAGAAAAAAAAAATCAGCTAGATTGATAGGAGCTAGGGCAGGAGCACATATGTGATTGGCAGGGAATGTGGTTGGAGTTTAAAGGTACTGAAAAATCACCCCTAATGATGATTTTGATTGAAACTGAAAATCGGTTTCGATCGAAATTAGTAATAGAGGTGACTTTTCAGTACATTTAACGAGGGCTTATCACATATGTGCTCCTTTTAGCTTGTTAGTTAGCTACCTCAAAATTTACCATTCACTTATAGTTAACATGCTAGCTAGTTAAAAGAGTGGTATCATATTTCCCGGATTTTAATTTCAGATTGGGCCATTGATCAGTTTGACGTTTAAGATAAATCCAAGAAATTAGAACGTAACAACAATAAATTTCAGATGACGACCTTTCGTTTGAGCTTATTGCCAAAACGTCAACCCAATCACGTAAGTTTAACGATAAACCTGGTGCACAATGACAATGCATTAATCTGCGAGTAAATAACCTAGCTCTTACGTGAAGAAATGGAAGGTCGAAGGTCACACCTTTGAAACAAATAACTACACCAAGATTGGAGCTTTTCGTAGCTTTAGAGAGTGTCTAGGATAAGAGAGAAGCGGACTGGTTGATTTTACTCAACTGTCAAAGCCAGAACCAATCGAGCAACGCATGTCTTGATTGAAATGGCAGTGTTGCTAGAAACCACCTAGGCATAGGTTGCCAAGGTCGTTGGTTTTGAATATGTTTTTCTCTTATCCCAAAAACCCTCTTTACGTAGCACCTTTGGCTGTTGCGTTGCGCTATATAAGTAAAGAACGTCGTACCTTCGGTAGTCAAGATGCTGTTTAAACGAGTGGTGTGACAGTCAACATTGCTCAGGTGTTACTATTTCTTCGACTCCAACTTGGACACCTGATGCTCAAAAAATGCTTCCGATTCTGACTCCACATCCCTGGTTGTTGGTTATTTAAGTTGTATTTAATTAAAGGCGTCTGTACAATAGTGCATTTCTTAAAATTCCTACGTACAGTATTTGGAAAACAAATCAATAAATATTTCACCAAACATAATAGGTAACCATCATGGCTAACCCTCCTCAATTCAAATCAATTCCGTCCCGTTACATCATTTACCACCGGAATCACGCGAACGGTGCCAAGTTTGTCACGACTGGGATAAAGTCTGTAGTATCAAAATATGTCCAAACAGAATCATAGTGTCTATATGGATAATGCTTATTTATTCCCACGTATACCAGATGATTTAGGCTCTCCAAATCGTACTGCAGTTCAGATGATTTGTTTTACTAGATCAACAAAGACTGGGATAATATCTATAGTATCGAAATATCGATATGGAAAGCCTAGAACATTTGGCATACACGAAAATAGGTTGTCATGAGCCACATAGACACTTTGAATCTGTTTGGACATTGAATTGATATTGAATTAGTCTTGGGTGATCTAGTAGAAAAATAATCTGATCTCCATCTATGGGGCGACCCCGGCGTAGTGGTTAGCATCCATACCTCTCACGCCAAAGTCACGAGTTCAAATCTCACCTCCGGACAAGTCACGAATGACCCAAGAGCGTTAAAGTGACTATAATAATAAAAAAAAACTTCTAACATCTTGTATACGTAGCAAGTCCAGTCCAAGCAAATCAATGCATGCCTACGCATCTACATGTAATTAAACCAGCGAGTGTGGGACACTAGGATACCCTAGGTGAAGGAAATGAACAACACGGCGTTGTATTCCTTCATCGTCTGGAGAGGGATGAAGGTGAACTTTCCATCGAAGCGAGGGACCACTATAGAAGATAAGTTGGAGGAGCATAGAAAAGTGTACAACTTACAGTTCAAGAAGTTTGCATCAGCTTATGAGGTCGGCCAGAAGGTTTTCAAACGGAATTTGCGTCAATCGTCAATCTGGGAGTTTTTTCAGCCAGCGTTATCCGTCCGGGAAAAAAGACTCCACGTCGTTCTTCTGGGTGATTCCTTAAAAAAAAGAAAAGTTTTAGTTTCTGTCTTAAATTGCGCCTAAATCAGAAACAACTTACCGTACTAACACGTGTAGCATTATGGCACGTGTGAAGATGTAGTCCATAGGTCATCAATGTTGTCCAAAGGCTGTGATTCCTTCGTCAGAGAGGATAAATTTTACAGCATCTTATCATCATCGTCATCTCATCAGTCCGGTAGGGTCGTCGTTGATGAAGATGGAATGCTGAAAAAGAGAAAGAGAAAGATATAAGAAAAGTGTACAACTTACAGTTCAAGAAGTTTGCATCAGCTTATGAGGTCGGCCAGAAGGTTTTCAGACGGAATTTGCGTCAATCGTCAATCTGGGAGTTTTTTTCAGCCAGCGTTATCCGTCCGGGAAAAAAGACTCCACGTCGTTCTTCTGGGTGATTCCTTAAAAAAAAAGAAAAGTTTTAGTTTCTGTCTTAAATTGCGCCTAAATCAGAAACAACTTACCGTACTACACGTGTAGCATTATGGCACGTGTGAAGATGTAGTCCATAGGTCATCAATGTTGTCCAAAGGCTGTGATTCCTTCGTCAGAGAGGATAAATTTTACAGCATCTTATCATCATCGTCATCTCATCAGTCCGGTAGGGTCGTCGTTGATGAAGATGGAATGCTGAAAAAGAGAAAGAGAAAGATATATAATTATTGTTACCGGTAACAGAATTTCAGTCCGGATTGAAAAGGTGCACAAACAAAAGCCAACGACAAGTAGGAGAGATGGCACCGTCAGCGTTGACGGCAAATAACTCACGAACACTAGCGGACCGTGAGTACTGTGCCACCTATGCATCCTTCCATCTTGATCTTGGAATGAATACGAACCCATCTTCACATTATAGCCACTAGGAATTCCAGCTTCACCGTTAATTATTGTGTAGATTCCAATCGGTACTCACCAGCAAGCACACTTCACAAGTACCACCTAACTTTGTCACACATTTAATACCACTGTCCGTTACAATTTTTTCAGTTGATGATGCATCGTTTAAAAAATTGACGTTTCAATGAAGAAAAAAACATGCACGCCTACGTTGATCAAAATTTCGATTTTCACGACTTTCACCCACTGCGCATCCCCTTCCATAGTCGCTACCATAGCAACACCATTAACACCGAATAGGGACTTTTTGATGAATAAAAAATTCGTTTAGGGACCGTGCTTTCGAGCAAACCAATCGATGTGGCAGAATGCTATCATCGAAGATCTTTTTGTTTATGGAGTTCGAAGGACCACTACCGTGAGCTCGATCGTTGCATTTCAGAGTAGTAGTGATAGGCTTTAGATATAGTACCAATTTTTGTAGAAAAAAAATCAGCTAGATTGATAGGAGCTAGGGCAGGAGCACATATGTGATTGGCAGGGAATGTGGTTGGAGTTTAAAGGTACCCCTAATGATGATTTTGATTGAAACTGAAAATCGGTTTCGATCGAAATTAGTAATAGAGGTGACTTTTCAGTACATTTAACAAGGGGTTTTCACATATGTGCTCCTTTTAGCTTGTTAGTTAGCTACCTCAAAATTTACCATTCACTTATAGTAGCTAGCTAGTTAAAAGAGTGGTATCATATTTCCCGGATTTTAATTTCAGATTGGGCCATTGATCAGTTTGACGTTTAAGATAAATCCAAGAAATTAGAACGTAACAACAATAAATTTCAGATGACGACCTTTCGTTTGAGCTTATTGCCAAAACGTCAACCCAATCACGTAAGTTTAACGATAAACCTGGTGCACAATGACAATGCATTAATCTGCGAGTAAATAACCTAGCTCTTACGTGAAGAAATGGAAGGTCGAAGGTCACACCTTTGAAACAAATAACTACACCAAGATTGGAGCTTTTCGTAGCTTTAGAGAGTGTCTAGGATAAGAGAGAAGCGGACTGGTTGATTTTACTCAACTGTCAAAGCCAGAACCAATCAAGCAACGCATGTCTTGATTGAAATGGCAGTGTTGCTAGAAACCACCTAGGCATAGGTTGCCAAGGTCGTTGGTTTTGAATATGTTTTTCTCTTATCCCAAAAACCCTCTTTACGTAGCACCTTTGGCTGTTGCGTTGCGCTATATAAGTAAAGAACGTCGTACCTTCGGTAGTCAAGATGCTGTTTAAACGAGTGGTGCGACAGTCAACATTGCTCAGGTGTTACTATTTCTTCGACTCCAACTTGGACACCTGATGCTCAAAAAATGCTTCCGATTCTGACTCCACATCCCTGGTTGTTGGTTATTTAAGTTGTATTTAATTAAAGGCGTCTGTACAATAGTGCATTTCTTAAAATTCCTACGTACAGTATTTGGAAAACAAATCAATAAATATTTCACCAAACATAATAGGTAACCATCATGGCTAACCCTCCTCAATTCAAATCAATTCCGTCCCGTTACATCATTTACCACCGGAATCACGCGAACGGTGCCAAGTTTGTCACGACTGGGATAAAGTCTGTAGTATCAAAATATGTCCAAACAGAATCATAGTGTCTATATGGATAATGCTTATTTATTCCCACGTATACCAGATGATTTAGGCTCTCCAAATCGTACTGCAGTTCAGATGATTTGTTTTACTAGATCAACAAAGACTGGGATAATATCTATAGTATCGAAATATCGATATGGAAAGCCTAGAACATTTGGCATACACGAAAATAGGTTGTCATGAGCCACATAGACACTTTGAATCTGTTTGGACATTGAATTGATATTGAATTAGTCTTGGGTGATCTAGTAGAAAAATAATCTGATCTCCATCTATGGGGCGACCCCGGCGTAGTGGTTAGCATCCATACCTCTCACGCCAAAGTCACGAGTTCAAATCTCACCTCCGGACAAGTCACGAATGACCCAAGAGCGTTAAAGTGACTATAATAATAAAAAAAAACTTCTAACATCTTGTATACGTAGCAAGTCCAGTCCAAGCAAATCAATGCATGCCTACGCATCTACATGTAATTAAACCAGCGAGTGTGGGACACTAGGATACCCTAGGTGAAGGAAATGAACAACACGGCGTTGTATTCCTTCATCGTCTGGAGAGGGATGAAGGTGAACTTTCCATCGAAGCGAGGGACCACTATAGAAGATAAGTTGGAGGAGCATAGAAAAGTGTACAACTTACAGTTCAAGAAGTTTGCATCAGCTTATGAGGTCGGCCAGAAGGTTTTCAAACGGAATTTGCGTCAATCGTCAATCTGGGAGTTTTTTCAGCCAGCGTTATCCGTCCGGGAAAAAAGACTCCACGTCGTTCTTCTGGGTGATTCCTTAAAAAAAAGAAAAGTTTTAGTTTCTGTCTTAAATTGCGCCTAAATCAGAAACAACTTACCGTACTAACACGTGTAGCATTATGGCACGTGTGAAGATGTAGTCCATAGGTCATCAATGTTGTCCAAAGGCTGTGATTCCTTCGTCAGAGAGGATAAATTTTACAGCATCTTATCATCATCGTCATCTCATCAGTCCGGTAGGGTCGTCGTTGATGAAGATGGAATGCTGAAAAAGAGAAAGAGAAAGATATAAGAAAAGTGTACAACTTACAGTTCAAGAAGTTTGCATCAGCTTATGAGGTCGGCCAGAAGGTTTTCAGACGGAATTTGCGTCAATCGTCAATCTGGGAGTTTTTTTCAGCCAGCGTTATCCGTCCGGGAAAAAAGACTCCACGTCGTTCTTCTGGGTGATTCCTTAAAAAAAAAGAAAAGTTTTAGTTTCTGTCTTAAATTGCGCCTAAATCAGAAACAACTTACCGTACTAACACGTGTAGCATTATGGCACGTGTGAAGATGTAGTCCATAGGTCATCAATGTTGTCCAAAGGCTGTGATTCCTTCGTCAGAGAGGATAAATTTTACAGCATCTTATCATCATCGTCATCTCATCAGTCCGGTAGGGTCGTCGTTGATGAAGATGGAATGCTGAAAAAGAGAAAGAGAAAGATATATAATTATTGTTACCGGTAACAGAATTTCAGTCCGGATTGAAAAGGTGCACAAACAAAAGCCAACGACAAGTAGGAGAGATGGCACCGTCAGCGTTGACGGCAAATAACTCACGAACACTAGCGGACCGTGAGTACTGTGCCACCTATGCATCCTTCCATCTTGATCTTGGAATGAATACGAACCCATCTTCACATTATAGCCACTAGGAATTCCAGCTTCACCGTTAATTATTGTGTAGATTCCAATCGGTACTCACCAGCAAGCACACTTCACAAGTACCACCTAACTTTGTCACACATTTAATACCACTGTCCGTTACAATTTTTTCAGTTGATGATGCATCGTTTAAAAAATTGACGTTTCAATGAAGAAAAAAACATGCACGCCTACGTTGATCAAAATTTCGATTTTCACGACTTTCACCCACTGCGCATCCCCTTCCATAGTCGCTACCATAGCAACACCATTAACACCGAATAGGGACTTTTTGATGAATAAAAAATTCGTTTAGGGACCGTGCTTTCGAGCAAACCAATCGATGTGGCAGAATGCTATCATCGAAGATCTTTTTGTTTATGGAGTTCGAAGGACCACTACCGTGAGCTCGATCGTTGCATTTCAGAGTAGTAGTGATAGGCTTTAGATATAGTACCAATTTTTGTAGAAAAAAAATCAGCTAGATTGATAGGAGCTAGGGCAGGAGCACATATGTGATTGGCAGGGAATGTGGTTGGAGTTTAAAGGTACCCCTAATGATGATTTTGATTGAAACTGAAAATCGGTTTCGATCGAAATTAGTAATAGAGGTGACTTTTCAGTACATTTAACAAGGGGTTTTCACATATGTGCTCCTTTTAGCTTGTTAGTTAGCTACCTCAAAATTTACCATTCACTTATAGTAGCTAGCTAGTTAAAAGAGTGGTATCATATTTCCCGGATTTTAATTTCAGATTGGGCCATTGATCAGTTTGACGTTTAAGATAAATCCAAGAAATTAGAACGTAACAACAATAAATTTCAGATGACGACCTTTCGTTTGAGCTTATTGCCAAAACGTCAACCCAATCACGTAAGTTTAACGATAAACCTGGTGCACAATGACAATGCATTAATCTGCGAGTAAATAACCTAGCTCTTACGTGAAGAAATGGAAGGTCGAAGGTCACACCTTTGAAACAAATAACTACACCAAGATTGGAGCTTTTCGTAGCTTTAGAGAGTGTCTAGGATAAGAGAGAAGCGGACTGGTTGATTTTACTCAACTGTCAAAGCCAGAACCAATCAAGCAACGCATGTCTTGATTGAAATGGCAGTGTTGCTAGAAACCACCTAGGCATAGGTTGCCAAGGTCGTTGGTTTTGAATATGTTTTTCTCTTATCCCAAAAACCCTCTTTACGTAGCACCTTTGGCTGTTGCGTTGCGCTATATAAGTAAAGAACGTCGTACCTTCGGTAGTCAAGATGCTGTTTAAACGAGTGGTGCGACAGTCAACATTGCTCAGGTGTTACTATTTCTTCGACTCCAACTTGGACACCTGATGCTCAAAAAATGCTTCCGATTCTGACTCCACATCCCTGGTTGTTGGTTATTTAAGTTGTATTTAATTAAAGGCGTCTGTACAATAGTGCATTTCTTAAAATTCCTACGTACAGTATTTGGAAAACAAATCAATAAATATTTCACCAAACATAATAGGTAACCATCATGGCTAACCCTCCTCAATTCAAATCAATTCCGTCCCGTTACATCATTTACCACCGGAATCACGCGAACGGTGCCAAGTTTGTCACGACTGGGATAAAGTCTGTAGTATCAAAATATGTCCAAACAGAATCATAGTGTCTATATGGATAATGCTTATTTATTCCCACGTATACCAGATGATTTAGGCTCTCCAAATCGTACTGCAGTTCAGATGATTTGTTTTACTAGATCAACAAAGACTGGGATAATATCTATAGTATCGAAATATCGATATGGAAAGCCTAGAACATTTGGCATACACGAAAATAGGTTGTCATGAGCCACATAGACACTTTGAATCTGTTTGGACATGTTTCGATACTACAGATATTGAATTAGTCTTGGGTGATCTAGTAGAAAAATAATCTGATCTCCATCTATGGGGCGACCCCGGCGTAGTGGTTAGCATCCATACCTCTCACGCCAAAGTCACGAGTTCAAATCTCACCTCCGGACAAGTCACGAATGACCCAAGAGCGTTAAAGTGACTATAATAATAAAAAAAACTTCTAACATCTTGTATACGTAGCAAGTCCAGTCCAAGCAAATCAATGCATGCCTACGCATCTACATGTAATTAAACCAGCGAGTGTGGGACACTAGGATACCCTAGGTGAAGGAAATGAACAACACGGCGTTGTATTCCTTCATCGTCTGGAGAGGGATGAAGGTGAACTTTCCATCGAAGCGAGGGACCACTATAGAAGATAAGTTGGAGGAGCATAGAAAAGTGTACAACTTACAGTTCAAGAAGTTTGCATCAGCTTATGAGGTCGGCCAGAAGGTTTTCAAACGGAATTTGCGTCAATCGTCAATCTGGGAGTTTTTTCAGCCAGCGTTATCCGTCCGGGAAAAAAGACTCCACGTCGTTCTTCTGGGTGATTCCTTAAAAAAAAAGAAAAGTTTTAGTTTCTGTCTTAAATTGCGCCTAAATCAGAAACAACTTACCGTACTAACACGTGTAGCATTATGGCACGTGTGAAGATGTAGTCCATAGGTCATCAATGTTGTCCAAAGGCTGTGATTCCTTCGTCAGAGAGGATAAATTTTACAGCATCTTATCATCATCGTCATCTCATCAGTCCGGTAGGGTCGTCGTTGATGAAGATGGAATGCTGAAAAAGAGAAAGAGAAAGATATATAATTATTGTTACCGGTAACAGAATTTCAGTCCGGATTGAAAAGGTGCACAAACAAAAGCCAACGACAAGGAAAAGACTAGTGTCTCTAAGTAGGAGAGATGGCACCGTCAGCGTTGACGGCAAATAACTCACGAACACTAGCGGACCGTGAGTACTGTGCCACCTATGCATCCTTCCATCTTGATCTTGGAATGAATACGAATCCATCTTCACATTATAGCCACTAAGAATTCCAGCTTCACCGTTAATTATTGTGTAGATTCCAATCGTTACTCACCAGCAAGCACACTTCACAAGTACCACCTAACTTTGTCACACATTTAATACCCCAACAATCCTGCACCACTGTCCGTTACAATTTTTTCAGTTGATGATGCATCGTTTAAAAAATTGACGTTTCAATGAAGCAAAAAACCTGCACGCCTACGTTGATCAAAATTTCGATTTTCACGACTTTCACCCACTGCGCATCCCCTTCCATAGTCGCTACCATAGCAACACCATTAACACCGAATAGGGACTTTTTGGTGAATAAAAAATTCGTTTAGGGACCGTGCTTTCGAGCAAACCAATCGATGTGGCAGAATGCTATCATCGAAGATCTTTTTGTTTATGGAGTTCGAAGGACCACTACCGTGAGCTCGATCGTTGCATTTCAGAGTAGTAGTGATAGGCTTTAGATATAGTACCAATTTTTGTAGAAAAAAAAATCAGCTAGATTGATAGGAGCTAGGGCAGGAGCACATATGTGATTGGCAGGGAATGTGGTTGGAGTTTAAAGGTACTGAAAAATCACCCCTAATGATGATTTTGATTGAAACTGAAAATCGGTTTCGATCGAAATTAGTAATAGAGGTGACTTTTCAGTACATTTAACGAGGGCTTATCACATATGTGCTCCTTTTAGCTTGTTAGTTAGCTACCTCAAAATTTACCATTCACTTATAGTAGCTAGCTAGTTAAAAGAGAGGTATCATATTTCCCGGATTTTAATTTCAGATTGGGCCATTGATCAGTTTGACGTTTAAGATAAATCCAAGAAATTAGAACGTAACAACAATAAATTTCAGATGACGACCTTTCGTTTGAGCTTATTGCCAAAACGTCAACCCAATCACGTAAGTTTAACGATAAACCTGGTGCACAATGACAATGCATTAATCTGCGAGTAAATAACCTAGCTCTTACGTGAAGAAATGGAAGGTCGAAGGTCACACCTTTGAAACAAATAACTACACCAAGATTGGAGCTTTTCGTAGCTTTAGAGAGTGTCTAGGATAAGAGAGAAGCGGACTGGTTGATTTTACTCAACTGTCAAAGCCAGAACCAATCGAGCAACGCATGTCTTGATTGAAATGGCAGTGTTGCTAGAAACCACCTAGGCATAGGTTGCCAAGGTCGTTGGTTTTGAATATGTTCTCTTATCCCAAAAACCCTCTTTACGTAGCACCTTTGGCTGTTGCGTTGCGCTATATAAGTAAAGAACGTCGTACCTTCGGTAGTCAAGATGCTGTTTAAACGAGTGGTGCGACAGTCAACATTGCTCAGGTGTTACTATTTCTTCGACTCCAACTTGGACACCTGATGCTCAAAAAATGCTTCCGATTCTGACTCCACATCCCTGGTTGTTGGTTATTTAAGTTGTATTTAATTAAAGGCGTCTGTACAATAGTGCATTTCTTAAAATTCCTACGTACAGTATTTGGAAAACAAATCAATAAATATTTCACCAAACATAATAGGTAACCATCATGGCTAACCCTCCTCAATTCAAATCAATTCCGTCCCGTTACATCATTTACCACCGGAATCACGCGAACGGTGCCAAGTTTGTCACGACTGGGATAAAGTCTGTAGTATCAAAATATGTCCAAACAGAATCATAGTGTCTATATGGATAATGCTTATTTATTCCCACGTATACCAGATGATTTAGGCTCTCCAAATCGTACTGCAGTTCAGATGATTTGTTTTACTAGATCAACAAAGACTGGGATAATATCTATAGTATCGAAATATCGATATGGAAAGCCTAGAACATTTGGCATACACGAAAATAGGTTGTCATGAGCCACATAGACACTTTGAATCTGTTTGGACATGTTTCGATACTACAGATATTGAATTAGTCTTGGGTGATCTAGTAGAAAAATAATCTGATCTCCATCTATGGGGCGACCCCGGCGTAGTGGTTAGCATCCATACCTCTCACGCCAAAGTCACGAGTTCAAATCTCACCTCCGGACAAGTCACGAATGACCCAAGAGCGTTAAAGTGACTATAATAATAAAAAAAAACTTCTAACATCTTGTATACGTAGCAAGTCCAGTCCAAGCAAATCAATGCATGCCTACGCATCTACATGTAATTAAACCAGCGAGTGTGGGACACTAGGATACCCTAGGTGAAGGAAATGAACAACACGGCGTTGTATTCCTTCATCGTCTGGAGAGGGATGAAGGTGAACTTTCCATCGAAGCGAGGGACCACTATAGAAGATAAGTTGGAGGAGCATAGAAAAGTGTACAACTTACAGTTCAAGAAGTTTGCATCAGCTTATGAGGTCGGCCAGAAGGTTTTCAAACGGAATTTGCGTCAATCGTCAATCTGGGAGTTTTTTCAGCCAGCGTTATCCGTCCGGGAAAAAAGACTCCACGTCGTTCTTCTGGGTGATTCCTTAAAAAAAAGAAAAGTTTTAGTTTCTGTCTTAAATTGCGCCTAAATCAGAAACAACTTACCGTACTAACACGTGTAGCATTATGGCACGTGTGAAGATGTAGTCCATAGGTCATCAATGTTGTCCAAAGGCTGTGATTCCTTCGTCAGAGAGGATAAATTTTACAGCATCTTATCATCATCGTCATCTCATCAGTCCGGTAGGGTCGTCGTTGATGAAGATGGAATGCTGAAAAAGAGAAAGAGAAAGATATATAATTATTGTTACCGGTAACAGAATTTCAGTCCGGATTGAAAAGGTGCACAAACAAAAGCCAACGACAAGGAAAAGACTAGTGTCTCTAAGTAGGAGAGATGGCACCGTCAGCGTTGACGGCAAATAACTCACGAACACTAGCGGACCGTGAGTACTGTGCCACCTATGCATCCTTCCATCTTGATCTTGGAATGAATACGAATCCATCTTCACATTATAGCCACTAGGAATTCCAGCTTCACCGTTAATTATTGTGTAGATTCCAATCGGTACTCACCAGCAAGCACACTTCACAAGTACCACCTAACTTTGTCACACATTTAATACCACTGTCCGTTACAATTTTTTCAGTTGATGATGCATCGTTTAAAAAATTGACGTTTCAATGAAGAAAAAAACATGCACGCCTACGTTGATCAAAATTTCGATTTTCACGACTTTCACCCACTGCGCATCCCCTTCCATAGTCGCTACCATAGCAACACCATTAACACCGAATAGGGACTTTTTGATGAATAAAAAATTCGTTTAGGGACCGTGCTTTCGAGCAAACCAATCGATGTGGCAGAATGCTATCATCGAAGATCTTTTTGTTTATGGAGTTCGAAGGACCACTACCGTGAGCTCGATCGTTGCATTTCAGAGTAGTAGTGATAGGCTTTAGATATAGTACCAATTTTTGTAGAAAAAAAATCAGCTAGATTGATAGGAGCTAGGGCAGGAGCACATATGTGATTGGCAGGGAATGTGGTTGGAGTTTAAAGGTACTGAAAAATCACCCCTAATGATGATTTTGATTGAAACTGAAAATCGGTTTCGATCGAAATTAGTAATAGAGGTGACTTTTCAGTACATTTAACAAGGGGTTTTCACATATGTGCTCCTTTTAGCTTGTTAGTTAGCTACCTCAAAATTTACCATTCACTTATAGTAGCTAGCTAGTTAAAAGAGTGGTATCATATTTCCCGGATTTTAATTTCAGATTGGGCCATTGATCAGTTTGACGTTTAAGATAAATCCAAGAAATTAGAACGTAACAACAATAAATTTCAGATGACGACCTTTCGTTTGAGCTTATTGCCAAAACGTCAACCCAATCACGTAAGTTTAACGATAAACCTGGTGCACAATGACAATGCATTAATCTGCGAGTAAATAACCTAGCTCTTACGTGAAGAAATGGAAGGTCGAAGGTCACACCTTTGAAACAAATAACTACACCAAGATTGGAGCTTTTCGTAGCTTTAGAGAGTGTCTAGGATAAGAGAGAAGCGGACTGGTTGATTTTACTCAACTGTCAAAGCCAGAACCAATCAAGCAACGCATGTCTTGATTGAAATGGCAGTGTTGCTAGAAACCACCTAGGCATAGGTTGCCAAGGTCGTTGGTTTTGAATATGTTTTTCTCTTATCCCAAAAACCCTCTTTACGTAGCACCTTTGGCTGTTGCGTTGCGCTATATAAGTAAAGAACGTCGTACCTTCGGTAGTCAAGATGCTGTTTAAACGAGTGGTGCGACAGTCAACATTGCTCAGGTGTTACTATTTCTTCGACTCCAACTTGGACACCTGATGCTCAAAAAATGCTTCCGATTCTGACTCCACATCCCTGGTTGTTGGTTATTTAAGTTGTATTTAATTAAAGGCGTCTGTACAATAGTGCATTTCTTAAAATTCCTACGTACAGTATTTGGAAAACAAATCAATAAATATTTCACCAAACATAATAGGTAACCATCATGGCTAACCCTCCTCAATTCAAATCAATTCCGTCCCGTTACATCATTTACCACCGGAATCACGCGAACGGTGCCAAGTTTGTCACGACTGGGATAAAGTCTGTAGTATCAAAATATGTCCAAACAGAATCATAGTGTCTATATGGATAATGCTTATTTATTCCCACGTATACCAGATGATTTAGGCTCTCCAAATCGTACTGCAGTTCAGATGATTTGTTTTACTAGATCAACAAAGACTGGGATAATATCTATAGTATCGAAATATCGATATGGAAAGCCTAGAACATTTGGCATACACGAAAATAGGTTGTCATGAGCCACATAGACACTTTGAATCTGTTTGGACATGTTTCGATACTACAGATATTGAATTAGTCTTGGGTGATCTAGTAGAAAAATAATCTGATCTCCATCTATGGGGCGACCCCGGCGTAGTGGTTAGCATCCATACCTCTCACGCCAAAGTCACGAGTTCAAATCTCACCTCCGGACAAGTCACGAATGACCCAAGAGCGTTAAAGTGACTATAATAATAAAAAAAAACTTCTAACATCTTGTATACGTAGCAAGTCCAGTCCAAGCAAATCAATGCATGCCTACGCATCTACATGTAATTAAACCAGCGAGTGTGGGACACTAGGATACCCTAGGTGAAGGAAATGAACAACACGGCGTTGTATTCCTTCATCGTCTGGAGAGGGATGAAGGTGAACTTTCCATCGAAGCGAGGGACCACTATAGAAGATAAGTTGGAGGAGCATAGAAAAGTGTACAACTTACAGTTCAAGAAGTTTGCATCAGCTTATGAGGTCGGCCAGAAGGTTTTCAAACGGAATTTGCGTCAATCGTCAATCTGGGAGTTTTTTCAGCCAGCGTTATCCGTCCGGGAAAAAAGACTCCACGTCGTTCTTCTGGGTGATTCCTTAAAAAAAAAGAAAAGTTTTAGTTTCTGTCTTAAATTGCGCCTAAATCAGAAACAACTTACCGTACTAACACGTGTAGCATTATGGCACGTGTGAAGATGTAGTCCATAGGTCATCAATGTTGTCCAAAGGCTGTGATTCCTTCGTCAGAGAGGATAAATTTTACAGCATCTTATCATCATCGTCATCTCATCAGTCCGGTAGGGTCGTCGTTGATGAAGATGGAATGCTGAAAAAGAGAAAGAGAAAGATATATAATTATTGTTACCGGTAACAGAATTTCAGTCCGGATTGAAAAGGTGCACAAACAAAAGCCAACGACAAGGAAAAGACTAGTGTCTCTAAGTAGGAGAGATGGCACCGTCAGCGTTGACGGCAAATAACTCACGAACACTAGCGGACCGTGAGTACTGTGCCACCTATGCATCCTTCCATCTTGATCTTGGAATGAATACGAATCCATCTTCACATTATAGCCACTAAGAATTCCAGCTTCACCGTTAATTATTGTGTAGATTCCAATCGTTACTCACCAGCAAGCACACTTCACAAGTACCACCTAACTTTGTCACACATTTAATACCCCAACAATCCTGCACCACTGTCCGTTACAATTTTTTCAGTTGATGATGCATCGTTTAAAAAATTGACGTTTCAATGAAGCAAAAAACCTGCACGCCTACGTTGATCAAAATTTCGATTTTCACGACTTTCACCCACTGCGCATCCCCTTCCATAGTCGCTACCATAGCAACACCATTAACACCGAATAGGGACTTTTTGGTGAATAAAAAATTCGTTTAGGGACCGTGCTTTCGAGCAAACCAATCGATGTGGCAGAATGCTATCATCGAAGATCTTTTTGTTTATGGAGTTCGAAGGACCACTACCGTGAGCTCGATCGTTGCATTTCAGAGTAGTAGTGATAGGCTTTAGATATAGTACCAATTTTTGTAGAAAAAAAAAATCAGCTAGATTGATAGGAGCTAGGGCAGGAGCACATATGTGATTGGCAGGGAATGTGGTTGGAGTTTAAAGGTACTGAAAAATCACCCCTAATGATGATTTTGATTGAAACTGAAAATCGGTTTCGATCGAAATTAGTAATAGAGGTGACTTTTCAGTACATTTAACGAGGGCTTATCACATATGTGCTCCTTTTAGCTTGTTAGTTAGCTACCTCAAAATTTACCATTCACTTATAGTAGCTAGCTAGTTAAAAGAGTGGTATCATATTTCCCGGATTTTAATTTCAGATTGGGCCATTGATCAGTTTGACGTTTAAGATAAATCCAAGAAATTAGAACGTAACAACAATAAATTTCAGATGACGACCTTTCGTTTGAGCTTATTGCCAAAACGTCAACCCAATCACGTAAGTTTAACGATAAACCTGGTGCACAATGACAATGCATTAATCTGCGAGTAAATAACCTAGCTCTTACGTGAAGAAATGGAAGGTCGAAGGTCACACCTTTGAAACAAATAACTACACCAAGATTGGAGCTTTTCGTAGCTTTAGAGAGTGTCTAGGATAAGAGAGAAGCGGACTGGTTGATTTTACTCAACTGTCAAAGCCAGAACCAATCGAGCAACGCATGTCTTGATTGAAATGGCAGTGTTGCTAGAAACCACCTAGGCATAGGTTGCCAAGGTCGTTGGTTTTGAATATGTTTTTCTCTTATCCCAAAAACCCTCTTTACGTAGCACCTTTGGCTGTTGCGTTACGCTATATAAGTAAAGAACGTCGTACCTTCGGTAGTCAAGATGCTGTTTAAACGAGTGGTGCGACAGTCAACATTGCTCAGGTGTTACTATTTCTTCGACTCCAACTTGGACACCTGATGCTCAAAAAATGCTTCCGATTCTGACTCCACATCCCTGGTTGTTGGTTATTTAAGTTGTATTTAATTAAAGGCGTCTGTACAATAGTGCATTTCTTAAAATTCCTACGTACAGTATTTGGAAAACAAATCAATAAATATTTCACCAAACATAATAGGTAACCATCATGGCTAACCCTCCTCAATTCAAATCAATTCCGTCCCGTTACATCATTTACCACCGGAATCACGCGAACGGTGCCAAGTTTGTCACGACTGGGATAAAGTCTGTAGTATCAAAATATGTCCAAACAGAATCATACTGTCTATATGGATAATGCTTATTTATTCCCACGTATACCAGATGATTTAGGCTCTCCAAATCGTACTGCAGTTCAGATGATTTGTTTTACTAGATCAACAAAGACTGGGATAATATCTATAGTATCGAAATATCGATATGGAAAGCCTAGAACATTTGGCATACACGAAAATAGGTTGTCATGAGCCACATAGACACTTTGAATCTGTTTGGACATGTTTCGATACTACAGATATTGAATTAGTCTTGGGTGATCTAGTAGAAAAATAATCTGATCTCCATCTATGGGGCGACCCCGGCGTAGTGGTTAGCATCCATACCTCTCACGCCAAAGTCACGAGTTCAAATCTCACCTCCGGACAAGTCACGAATGACCCAAGAGCGTTAAAGTGACTATAATAATAAAAAAAAACTTCTAACATCTTGTATACGTAGCAAGTCCAGTCCAAGCAAATCAATGCATGCCTACGCATCTACATGTAATTAAACCAGCGAGTGTGGGACACTAGGATACCCTAGGTGAAGGAAATGAACAACACGGCGTTGTATTCCTTCATCGTCTGGAGAGGGATGAAGGTGAACTTTCCATCGAAGCGAGGGACCACTATAGAAGATAAGTTGGAGGAGCATAGAAAAGTGTACAACTTACAGTTCAAGAAGTTTGCATCAGCTTATGAGGTCGGCCAGAAGGTTTTCAAACGGAATTTGCGTCAATCGTCAATCTGGGAGTTTTTTCAGCCAGCGTTATCCGTCCGGGAAAAAAGACTCCACGTCGTTCTTCTGGGTGATTCCTTAAAAAAAAAGAAAAGTTTTAGTTTCTGTCTTAAATTGCGCCTAAATCAGAAACAACTTACCGTACTAACACGTGTAGCATTATGGCACGTGTGAAGATGTAGTCCATAGGTCATCAATGTTGTCCAAAGGCTGTGATTCCTTCGTCAGAGAGGATAAATTTTACAGCATCTTATCATCATCGTCATCTCATCAGTCCGGTAGGGTCGTCGTTGATGAAGATGGAATGCTGAAAAAGAGAAAGAGAAAGATATATAATTATTGTTACCGGTAACAGAATTTCAGTCCGGATTGAAAAGGTGCACAAACAAAAGCCAACGACAAGGAAAAGACTAGTGTCTCTAAGTAGGAGAGATGGCACCGTCAGCGTTGACGGCAAATAACTCACGAACACTAGCGGACCGTGAGTACTGTGCCACCTATGCATCCTTCCATCTTGATCTTGGAATGAATACGAATCCATCTTCACATTATAGCCACTAAGAATTCCAGCTTCACCGTTAATTATTGTGTAGATTCCAATCGTTACTCACCAGCAAGCACACTTCACAAGTACCACCTAACTTTGTCACACATTTAATACCCCAACAATCCTGCACCACTGTCCGTTACAATTTTTTCAGTTGATGATGCATCGTTTAAAAAATTGACGTTTCAATGAAGCAAAAAACCTGCACGCCTACGTTGATCAAAATTTCGATTTTCACGACTTTCACCCACTGCGCATCCCCTTCCATAGTCGCTACCATAGCAACACCATTAACACCGAATAGGGACTTTTTGGTGAATAAAAAATTCGTTTAGGGACCGTGCTTTCGAGCAAACCAATCGATGTGGCAGAATGCTATCATCGAAGATCTTTTTGTTTATGGAGTTCGAAGGACCACTACCGTGAGCTCGATCGTTGCATTTCAGAGTAGTAGTGATAGGCTTTAGATATAGTACCAATTTTTGTAGAAAAAAAAAATCAGCTAGATTGATAGGAGCTAGGGCAGGAGCACATATGTGATTGGCAGGGAATGTGGTTGGAGTTTAAAGGTACTGAAAAATCACCCCTAATGATGATTTTGATTGAAACTGAAAATCGGTTTCGATCGAAATTAGTAATAGAGGTGACTTTTCAGTACATTTAACGAGGGCTTATCACATATGTGCTCCTTTTAGCTTGTTAGTTAGCTACCTCAAAATTTACCATTCACTTATAGTAGCTAGCTAGTGTAATTAAACCAGCGAGTGTGGGACACTAGGATACCCTAGGTGAAGGAAATGAACAACACGGCGTTGTATTCCTTCATCGTCTGGAGAGGGATGAAGGTGAACTTTCCATCGAAGCGAGGGACCACTATAGAAGATAAGTTGGAGGAGCATAGAAAAGTGTACAACTTACAGTTCAAGAAGTTTGCATCAGCTTATGAGGTCGGCCAGAAGGTTTTCAAACGGAATTTGCGTCAATCGTCAATCTGGGAGTTTTTTCAGCCAGCGTTATCCGTCCGGGAAAAAAGACTCCACGTCGTTCTTCTGGGTGATTCCTTAAAAAAAAAGAAAAGTTTTAGTTTCTGTCTTAAATTGCGCCTAAATCAGAAACAACTTACCGTACTAACACGTGTAGCATTATGGCACGTGTGAAGATGTAGTCCATAGGTCATCAATGTTGTCCAAAGGCTGTGATTCCTTCGTCAGAGAGGATAAATTTTACAGCATCTTATCATCATCGTCATCTCATCAGTCCGGTAGGGTCGTCGTTGATGAAGATGGAATGCTGAAAAAGAGAAAGAGAAAGATATATAATTATTGTTACCGGTAACAGAATTTCAGTCCGGATTGAAAAGGTGCACAAACAAAAGCCAACGACAAGGAAAAGACTAGTGTCTCTAAGTAGGAGAGATGGCACCGTCAGCGTTGACGGCAAATAACTCACGAACACTAGCGGACCGTGAGTACTGTGCCACCTATGCATCCTTCCATCTTGATCTTGGAATGAATACGAATCCATCTTCACATTATAGCCACTAAGAATTCCAGCTTCACCGTTAATTATTGTGTAGATTCCAATCGTTACTCACCAGCAAGCACACTTCACAAGTACCACCTAACTTTGTCACACATTTAATACCCCAACAATCCTGCACCACTGTCCGTTACAATTTTTTCAGTTGATGATGCATCGTTTAAAAAATTGACGTTTCAATGAAGCAAAAAACCTGCACGCCTACGTTGATCAAAATTTCGATTTTCACGACTTTCACCCACTGCGCATCCCCTTCCATAGTCGCTACCATAGCAACACCATTAACACCGAATAGGGACTTTTTGGTGAATAAAAAATTCGTTTAGGGACCGTGCTTTCGAGCAAACCAATCGATGTGGCAGAATGCTATCATCGAAGATCTTTTTGTTTATGGAGTTCGAAGGACCACTACCGTGAGCTCGATCGTTGCATTTCAGAGTAGTAGTGATAGGCTTTAGATATAGTACCAATTTTTGTAGAAAAAAAAAATCAGCTAGATTGATAGGAGCTAGGGCAGGAGCACATATGTGATTGGCAGGGAATGTGGTTGGAGTTTAAAGGTACTGAAAAATCACCCCTAATGATGATTTTGATTGAAACTGAAAATCGGTTTCGATCGAAATTAGTAATAGAGGTGACTTTTCAGTACATTTAACGAGGGCTTATCACATATGTGCTCCTTTTAGCTTGTTAGTTAGCTACCTCAAAATTTACCATTCACTTATAGTAGCTAGCTAGTTAAAAGAGTGGTATCATATTTCCCGGATTTTAATTTCAGATTGGGCCATTGATCAGTTTGACGTTTAAGATAAATCCAAGAAATTAGAACGTAACAACAATAAATTTCAGATGACGACCTTTCGTTTGAGCTTATTGCCAAAACGTCAACCCAATCACGTAAGTTTAACGATAAACCTGGTGCACAATGACAATGCATTAATCTGCGAGTAAATAACCTAGCTCTTACGTGAAGAAATGGAAGGTCGAAGGTCACACCTTTGAAACAAATAACTACACCAAGATTGGAGCTTTTCGTAGCTTTAGAGAGTGTCTAGGATAAGAGAGAAGCGGACTGGTTGATTTTACTCAACTGTCAAAGCCAGAACCAATCGAGCAACGCATGTCTTGATTGAAATGGCAGTGTTGCTAGAAACCACCTAGGCATAGGTTGCCAAGGTCGTTGGTTTTGAATATGTTTTTCTCTTATCCCAAAAACCCTCTTTACGTAGCACCTTTGGCTGTTGCGTTACGCTATATAAGTAAAGAACGTCGTACCTTCGGTAGTCAAGATGCTGTTTAAACGAGTGGTGCGACAGTCAACATTGCTCAGGTGTTACTATTTCTTCGACTCCAACTTGGACACCTGATGCTCAAAAAATGCTTCCGATTCTGACTCCACATCCCTGGTTGTTGGTTATTTAAGTTGTATTTAATTAAAGGCGTCTGTACAATAGTGCATTTCTTAAAATTCCTACGTACAGTATTTGGAAAACAAATCAATAAATATTTCACCAAACATAATAGGTAACCATCATGGCTAACCCTCCTCAATTCAAATCAATTCCGTCCCGTTACATCATTTACCACCGGAATCACGCGAACGGTGCCAAGTTTGTCACGACTGGGATAAAGTCTGTAGTATCAAAATATGTCCAAACAGAATCATACTGTCTATATGGATAATGCTTATTTATTCCCACGTATACCAGATGATTTAGGCTCTCCAAATCGTACTGCAGTTCAGATGATTTGTTTTACTAGATCAACAAAGACTGGGATAATATCTATAGTATCGAAATATCGATATGGAAAGCCTAGAACATTTGGCATACACGAAAATAGGTTGTCATGAGCCACATAGACACTTTGAATCTGTTTGGACATGTTTCGATACTACAGATATTGAATTAGTCTTGGGTGATCTAGTAGAAAAATAATCTGATCTCCATCTATGGGGCGACCCCGGCGTAGTGGTTAGCATCCATACCTCTCACGCCAAAGTCACGAGTTCAAATCTCACCTCCGGACAAGTCACGAATGACCCAAGAGCGTTAAAGTGACTATAATAATAAAAAAAAACTTCTAACATCTTGTATACGTAGCAAGTCCAGTCCAAGCAAATCAATGCATGCCTACGCATCTACATGTAATTAAACCAGCGAGTGTGGGACACTAGGATACCCTAGGTGAAGGAAATGAACAACACGGCGTTGTATTCCTTCATCGTCTGGAGAGGGATGAAGGTGAACTTTCCATCGAAGCGAGGGACCACTATAGAAGATAAGTTGGAGGAGCATAGAAAAGTGTACAACTTACAGTTCAAGAAGTTTGCATCAGCTTATGAGGTCGGCCAGAAGGTTTTCAAACGGAATTTGCGTCAATCGTCAATCTGGGAGTTTTTTCAGCCAGCGTTATCCGTCCGGGAAAAAAGACTCCACGTCGTTCTTCTGGGTGATTCCTTAAAAAAAAAGAAAAGTTTTAGTTTCTGTCTTAAATTGCGCCTAAATCAGAAACAACTTACCGTACTAACACGTGTAGCATTATGGCACGTGTGAAGATGTAGTCCATAGGTCATCAATGTTGTCCAAAGGCTGTGATTCCTTCGTCAGAGAGGATAAATTTTACAGCATCTTATCATCATCGTCATCTCATCAGTCCGGTAGGGTCGTCGTTGATGAAGATGGAATGCTGAAAAAGAGAAAGAGAAAGATATATAATTATTGTTACCGGTAACAGAATTTCAGTCCGGATTGAAAAGGTGCACAAACAAAAGCCAACGACAAGGAAAAGACTAGTGTCTCTAAGTAGGAGAGATGGCACCGTCAGCGTTGACGGCAAATAACTCACGAACACTAGCGGACCGTGAGTACTGTGCCACCTATGCATCCTTCCATCTTGATCTTGGAATGAATACGAATCCATCTTCACATTATAGCCACTAGGAATTCCAGCTTCACCGTTAATTATTGTGTAGATTCCAATCGGTACTCACCAGCAAGCACACTTCACAAGTACCACCTAACTTTGTCACACATTTAATACCCCAACAATCCTGCACCACTGTCCGTTACAATTTTTTCAGTTGATGATGCATCGTTTAAAAAATTGACGTTTCAATGAAGAAAAAAACATGCACGCCTACGTTGATCAAAATTTCGATTTTCACGACTTTCACCCACTGCGCATCCCCTTCCATAGTCGCTACCATAGCAACACCATTAACACCGAATAGGGACTTTTTGATGAATAAAAAATTCGTTTAGGGACCGTGCTTTCGAGCAAACCAATCGATGTGGCAGAATGCTATCATCGAAGATCTTTTTGTTTATGGAGTTCGAAGGACCACTACCGTGAGCTCGATCGTTGCATTTCAGAGTAGTAGTGATAGGCTTTAGATATAGTACCAATTTTTGTAGAAAAAAAATCAGCTAGATTGATAGGAGCTAGGGCAGGAGCACATATGTGATTGGCAGGGAATGTGGTTGGAGTTTAAAGGTACCCCTAATGATGATTTTGATTGAAACTGAAAATCGGTTTCGATCGAAATTAGTAATAGAGGTGACTTTTCAGTACATTTAACGAGGGCTTATCACATATGTGCTCCTTTTAGCTTGTTAGTTAGCTACCTCAAAATTTACCAGGTCACACCTTTGAAACAAATAACTACACCAAGATTGGAGCTTTTCGTAGCTTTAGAGAGTGTCTAGGATAAGAGAGAAGCGGACTGGTTGATTTTACTCAACTGTCAAAGCCAGAACCAATCAAGCAACGCATGTCTTGATTGAAATGGCAGTGTTGCTAGAAACCACCTAGGCATAGGTTGCCAAGGTCGTTGGTTTTGAATATGTTTTTCTCTTATCCCAAAAACCCTCTTTACGTAGCACCTTTGGCTGTTGCGTTGCGCTATATAAGTAAAGAACGTCGTACCTTCGGTAGTCAAGATGCTGTTTAAACGAGTGGTGCGACAGTCAACATTGCTCAGGTGTTACTATTTCTTCGACTCCAACTTGGACACCTGATGCTCAAAAAATGCTTCCGATTCTGACTCCACATCCCTGGTTGTTGGTTATTTAAGTTGTATTTAATTAAAGGCGTCTGTACAATAGTGCATTTCTTAAAATTCCTACGTACAGTATTTGGAAAACAAATCAATAAATATTTCACCAAACATAATAGGTAACCATCATGGCTAACCCTCCTCAATTCAAATCAATTCCGTCCCGTTACATCATTTACCACCGGAATCACGCGAACGGTGCCAAGTTTGTCACGACTGGGATAAAGTCTGTAGTATCAAAATATGTCCAAACAGAATCATAGTGTCTATATGGATAATGCTTATTTATTCCCACGTATACCAGATGATTTAGGCTCTCCAAATCGTACTGCAGTTCAGATGATTTGTTTTACTAGATCAACAAAGACTGGGATAATATCTATAGTATCGAAATATCGATATGGAAAGCCTAGAACATTTGGCATACACGAAAATAGGTTGTCATGAGCCACATAGACACTTTGAATCTGTTTGGACATGTTTCGATACTACAGATATTGAATTAGTCTTGGGTGATCTAGTAGAAAAATAATCTGATCTCCATCTATGGGGCGACCCCGGCGTAGTGGTTAGCATCCATACCTCTCACGCCAAAGTCACGAGTTCAAATCTCACCTCCGGACAAGTCACGAATGACCCAAGAGCGTTAAAGTGACTATAATAATAAAAAAAAACTTCTAACATCTTGTATACGTAGCAAGTCCAGTCCAAGCAAATCAATGCATGCCTACGCATCTACATGTAATTAAACCAGCGAGTGTGGGACACTAGGATACCCTAGGTGAAGGAAATGAACAACACGGCGTTGTATTCCTTCATCGTCTGGAGAGGGATGAAGGTGAACTTTCCATCGAAGCGAGGGACCACTATAGAAGATAAGTTGGAGGAGCATAGAAAAGTGTACAACTTACAGTTCAAGAAGTTTGCATCAGCTTATGAGGTCGGCCAGAAGGTTTTCAAACGGAATTTGCGTCAATCGTCAATCTGGGAGTTTTTTCAGCCAGCGTTATCCGTCCGGGAAAAAAGACTCCACGTCGTTCTTCTGGGTGATTCCTTAAAAAAAAAGAAAAGTTTTAGTTTCTGTCTTAAATTGCGCCTAAATCAGAAACAACTTACCGTACTAACACGTGTAGCATTATGGCACGTGTGAAGATGTAGTCCATAGGTCATCAATGTTGTCCAAAGGCTGTGATTCCTTCGTCAGAGAGGATAAATTTTACAGCATCTTATCATCATCGTCATCTCATCAGTCCGGTAGGGTCGTCGTTGATGAAGATGGAATGCTGAAAAAGAGAAAGAGAAAGATATATAATTATTGTTACCGGTAACAGAATTTCAGTCCGGATTGAAAAGGTGCACAAACAAAAGCCAACGACAAGGAAAAGACTAGTGTCTCTAAGTAGGAGAGATGGCACCGTCAGCGTTGACGGCAAATAACTCACGAACACTAGCGGACCGTGAGTACTGTGCCACCTATGCATCCTTCCATCTTGATCTTGGAATGAATACGAATCCATCTTCACATTATAGCCACTAGGAATTCCAGCTTCACCGTTAATTATTGTGTAGATTCCAATCGGTACTCACCAGCAAGCACACTTCACAAGTACCACCTAACTTTGTCACACATTTAATACCCCAACAATCCTGCACCACTGTCCGTTACAATTTTTTCAGTTGATGATGCATCGTTTAAAAAATTGACGTTTCAATGAAGAAAAAAACATGCACGCCTACGTTGATCAAAATTTCGATTTTCACGACTTTCACCCACTGCGCATCCCCTTCCATAGTCGCTACCATAGCAACACCATTAACACCGAATAGGGACTTTTTGGTGAATAAAAAATTCGTTTAGGGACCGTGCTTTCGAGCAAACCAATCGATGTGGCAGAATGCTATCATCGAAGATCTTTTTGTTTATGGAGTTCGAAGGACCACTACCGTGAGCTCGATCGTTGCATTTCAGAGTAGTAGTGATAGGCTTTAGATATAGTACCAATTTTTGTAGAAAAAAAAAATCAGCTAGATTGATAGGAGCTAGGGCAGGAGCACATATGTGATTGGCAGGGAATGTGGTTGGAGTTTAAAGGTACTGAAAAATCACCCCTAATGATGATTTTGATTGAAACTGAAAATCGGTTTCGATCGAAATTAGTAATAGAGGTGACTTTTCAGTACATTTAACGAGGGCTTATCACATATGTGCTCCTTTTAGCTTGTTAGTTAGCTACCTCAAAATTTACCATTCACTTATAGTTAACATGCTAGCTAGTTAAAAGAGTGGTATCATATTTCCCGGATTTTAATTTCAGATTGGGCCATTGATCAGTTTGACGTTTAAGATAAATCCAAGAAATTAGAACGTAACAACAATAAATTTCAGATGACGACCTTTCGTTTGAGCTTATTGCCAAAACGTCAACCCAATCACGTAAGTTTAACGATAAACCTGGTGCACAATGACAATGCATTAATCTGCGAGTAAATAACCTAGCTCTTACGTGAAGAAATGGAAGGTCGAAGGTCACACCTTTGAAACAAATAACTACACCAAGATTGGAGCTTTTCGTAGCTTTAGAGAGTGTCTAGGATAAGAGAGAAGCGGACTGGTTGATTTTACTCAACTGTCAAAGCCAGAACCAATCGAGCAACGCATGTCTTGATTGAAATGGCAGTGTTGCTAGAAACCACCTAGGCATAGGTTGCCAAGGTCGTTGGTTTTGAATATGTTTTTCTCTTATCCCAAAAACCCTCTTTACGTAGCACCTTTGGCTGTTGCGTTGCGCTATATAAGTAAAGAACGTCGTACCTTCGGTAGTCAAGATGCTGTTTAAACGAGTGGTGTGACAGTCAACATTGCTCAGGTGTTACTATTTCTTCGACTCCAACTTGGACACCTGATGCTCAAAAAATGCTTCCGATTCTGACTCCACATCCCTGGTTGTTGGTTATTTAAGTTGTATTTAATTAAAGGCGTCTGTACAATAGTGCATTTCTTAAAATTCCTACGTACAGTATTTGGAAAACAAATCAATAAATATTTCACCAAACATAATAGGTAACCATCATGGCTAACCCTCCTCAATTCAAATCAATTCCGTCCCGTTACATCATTTACCACCGGAATCACGCGAACGGTGCCAAGTTTGTCACGACTGGGATAAAGTCTGTAGTATCAAAATATGTCCAAACAGAATCATAGTGTCTATATGGATAATGCTTATTTATTCCCACGTATACCAGATGATTTAGGCTCTCCAAATCGTACTGCAGTTCAGATGATTTGTTTTACTAGATCAACAAAGACTGGGATAATATCTTTAGTATCGAAATATCGATATGGAAAGCCTAGAACATTTGGCATACACGAAAATAGGTTGTCATGAGCCACATAGACACTTTGAATCTGTTTGGACATTGAATTGATATTGAATTAGTCTTGGGTGATCTAGTAGAAAAATAATCTGATCTCCATCTATGGGGCGACCCCGGCGTAGTGGTTAGCATCCATACCTCTCACGCCAAAGTCACGAGTTCAAATCTCACCTCCGGACAAGTCACGAATGACCCAAGAGCGTTAAAGTGACTATAATAATAAAAAAAAACTTCTAACATCTTGTATACGTAGCAAGTCCAGTCCAAGCAAATCAATGCATGCCTACGCATCTACATGTAATTAAACCAGCGAGTGTGGGACACTAGGATACCCTAGGTGAAGGAAATGAACAACACGGCGTTGTATTCCTTCATCGTCTGGAGAGGGATGAAGGTGAACTTTCCATCGAAGCGAGGGACCACTATAGAAGATAAGTTGGAGGAGCATAGAAAAGTGTACAACTTACAGTTCAAGAAGTTTGCATCAGCTTATGAGGTCGGCCAGAAGGTTTTCAAACGGAATTTGCGTCAATCGTCAATCTGGGAGTTTTTTCAGCCAGCGTTATCCGTCCGGGAAAAAAGACTCCACGTCGTTCTTCTGGGTGATTCCTTAAAAAAAAGAAAAGTTTTAGTTTCTGTCTTAAATTGCGCCTAAATCAGAAACAACTTACCGTACTAACACGTGTAGCATTATGGCACGTGTGAAGATGTAGTCCATAGGTCATCAATGTTGTCCAAAGGCTGTGATTCCTTCGTCAGAGAGGATAAATTTTACAGCATCTTATCATCATCGTCATCTCATCAGTCCGGTAGGGTCGTCGTTGATGAAGATGGAATGCTGAAAAAGAGAAAGAGAAAGATATAAGAAAAGTGTACAACTTACAGTTCAAGAAGTTTGCATCAGCTTATGAGGTCGGCCAGAAGGTTTTCAGACGGAATTTGCGTCAATCGTCAATCTGGGAGTTTTTTTCAGCCAGCGTTATCCGTCCGGGAAAAAAGACTCCACGTCGTTCTTCTGGGTGATTCCTTAAAAAAAAAGAAAAGTTTTAGTTTCTGTCTTAAATTGCGCCTAAATCAGAAACAACTTACCGTACTAACACGTGTAGCATTATGGCACGTGTGAAGATGTAGTCCATAGGTCATCAATGTTGTCCAAAGGCTGTGATTCCTTCGTCAGAGAGGATAAATTTTACAGCATCTTATCATCATCGTCATCTCATCAGTCCGGTAGGGTCGTCGTTGATGAAGATGGAATGCTGAAAAAGAGAAAGAGAAAGATATATAATTATTGTTACCGGTAACAGAATTTCAGTCCGGATTGAAAAGGTGCACAAACAAAAGCCAACGACAAGGAAAAGACTAGTGTCTCTAAGTAGGAGAGATGGCACCGTCAGCGTTGACGGCAAATAACTCACGAACACTAGCGGACCGTGAGTACTGTGCCACCTATGCATCCTTCCATCTTGATCTTGGAATGAATACGAACCCATCTTCACATTATAGCCACTAGGAATTCCAGCTTCACCGTTAATTATTGTGTAGATTCCAATCGGTACTCACCAGCAAGCACACTTCACAAGTACCACCTAACTTTGTCACACATTTAATACCACTGTCCGTTACAATTTTTTCAGTTGATGATGCATCGTTTAAAAAATTGACGTTTCAATGAAGAAAAAAACATGCACGCCTACGTTGATCAAAATTTCGATTTTCACGACTTTCACCCACTGCGCATCCCCTTCCATAGTCGCTACCATAGCAACACCATTAACACCGAATAGGGACTTTTTGATGAATAAAAAATTCGTTTAGGGACCGTGCTTTCGAGCAAACCAATCGATGTGGCAGAATGCTATCATCGAAGATCTTTTTGTTTATGGAGTTCGAAGGACCACTACCGTGAGCTCGATCGTTGCATTTCAGAGTAGTAGTGATAGGCTTTAGATATAGTACCAATTTTTGTAGAAAAAAAATCAGCTAGATTGATAGGAGCTAGGGCAGGAGCACATATGTGATTGGCAGGGAATGTGGTTGGAGTTTAAAGGTACCCCTAATGATGATTTTGATTGAAACTGAAAATCGGTTTCGATCGAAATTAGTAATAGAGGTGACTTTTCAGTACATTTAACAAGGGGTTTTCACATATGTGCTCCTTTTAGCTTGTTAGTTAGCTACCTCAAAATTTACCATTCACTTATAGTAGCTAGCTAGTTAAAAGAGTGGTATCATATTTCCCGGATTTTAATTTCAGATTGGGCCATTGATCAGTTTGACGTTTAAGATAAATCCAAGAAATTAGAACGTAACAACAATAAATTTCAGATGACGACCTTTCGTTTGAGCTTATTGCCAAAACGTCAACCCAATCACGTAAGTTTAACGATAAACCTGGTGCACAATGACAATGCATTAATCTGCGAGTAAATAGCCTAGCTCTTACGTGAAGAAATGGAAGGTCGAAGGTCACACCTTTGAAACAAATAACTACACCAAGATTGGAGCTTTTCGTAGCTTTAGAGAGTGTCTAGGATAAGAGAGAAGCGGACTGGTTGATTTTACTCAACTGTCAAAGCCAGAACCAATCAAGCAACGCATGTCTTGATTGAAATGGCAGTGTTGCTAGAAACCACCTAGGCATAGGTTGCCAAGGTCGTTGGTTTTGAATATGTTTTTCTCTTATCCCAAAAACCCTCTTTACGTAGCACCTTTGGCTGTTGCGTTGCGCTATATAAGTAAAGAACGTCGTACCTTCGGTAGTCAAGATGCTGTTTAAACGAGTGGTGCGACAGTCAACATTGCTCAGGTGTTACTATTTCTTCGACTCCAACTTGGACACCTGATGCTCAAAAAATGCTTCCGATTCTGACTCCACATCCCTGGTTGTTGGTTATTTAAGTTGTATTTAATTAAAGGCGTCTGTACAATAGTGCATTTCTTAAAATTCCTACGTACAGTATTTGGAAAACAAATCAATAAATATTTCACCAAACATAATAGGTAACCATCATGGCTAACCCTCCTCAATTCAAATCAATTCCGTCCCGTTACATCATTTACCACCGGAATCACGCGAACGGTGCCAAGTTTGTCACGACTGGGATAAAGTCTGTAGTATCAAAATATGTCCAAACAGAATCATAGTGTCTATATGGATAATGCTTATTTATTCCCACGTATACCAGATGATTTAGGCTCTCCAAATCGTACTGCAGTTCAGATGATTTGTTTTACTAGATCAACAAAGACTGGGATAATATCTATAGTATCGAAATATCGATATGGAAAGCCTAGAACATTTGGCATACACGAAAATAGGTTGTCATGAGCCACATAGACACTTTGAATCTGTTTGGACATGTTTCGATACTACAGATATTGAATTAGTCTTGGGTGATCTAGTAGAAAAATAATCTGATCTCCATCTATGGGGCGACCCCGGCGTAGTGGTTAGCATCCATACCTCTCACGCCAAAGTCACGAGTTCAAATCTCACCTCCGGACAAGTCACGAATGACCCAAGAGCGTTAAAGTGACTATAATAATAAAAAAAACTTCTAACATCTTGTATACGTAGCAAGTCCAGTCCAAGCAAATCAATGCATGCCTACGCATCTACATGTAATTAAACCAGCGAGTGTGGGACACTAGGATACCCTAGGTGAAGGAAATGAACAACACGGCGTTGTATTCCTTCATCGTCTGGAGAGGGATGAAGGTGAACTTTCCATCGAAGCGAGGGACCACTATAGAAGATAAGTTGGAGGAGCATAGAAAAGTGTACAACTTACAGTTCAAGAAGTTTGCATCAGCTTATGAGGTCGGCCAGAAGGTTTTCAAACGGAATTTGCGTCAATCGTCAATCTGGGAGTTTTTTCAGCCAGCGTTATCCGTCCGGGAAAAAAGACTCCACGTCGTTCTTCTGGGTGATTCCTTAAAAAAAAAGAAAAGTTTTAGTTTCTGTCTTAAATTGCGCCTAAATCAGAAACAACTTACCGTACTAACACGTGTAGCATTATGGCACGTGTGAAGATGTAGTCCATAGGTCATCAATGTTGTCCAAAGGCTGTGATTCCTTCGTCAGAGAGGATAAATTTTACAGCATCTTATCATCATCGTCATCTCATCAGTCCGGTAGGGTCGTCGTTGATGAAGATGGAATGCTGAAAAAGAGAAAGAGAAAGATATATAATTATTGTTACCGGTAACAGAATTTCAGTCCGGATTGAAAAGGTGCACAAACAAAAGCCAACGACAAGGAAAAGACTAGTGTCTCTAAGTAGGAGAGATGGCACCGTCAGCGTTGACGGCAAATAACTCACGAACACTAGCGGACCGTGAGTACTGTGCCACCTATGCATCCTTCCATCTTGATCTTGGAATGAATACGAATCCATCTTCACATTATAGCCACTAAGAATTCCAGCTTCACCGTTAATTATTGTGTAGATTCCAATCGTTACTCACCAGCAAGCACACTTCACAAGTACCACCTAACTTTGTCACACATTTAATACCCCAACAATCCTGCACCACTGTCCGTTACAATTTTTTCAGTTGATGATGCATCGTTTAAAAAATTGACGTTTCAATGAAGCAAAAAACCTGCACGCCTACGTTGATCAAAATTTCGATTTTCACGACTTTCACCCACTGCGCATCCCCTTCCATAGTCGCTACCATAGCAACACCATTAACACCGAATAGGGACTTTTTGGTGAATAAAAAATTCGTTTAGGGACCGTGCTTTCGAGCAAACCAATCGATGTGGCAGAATGCTATCATCGAAGATCTTTTTGTTTATGGAGTTCGAAGGACCACTACCGTGAGCTCGATCGTTGCATTTCAGAGTAGTAGTGATAGGCTTTAGATATAGTACCAATTTTTGTAGAAAAAAAAATCAGCTAGATTGATAGGAGCTAGGGCAGGAGCACATATGTGATTGGCAGGGAATGTGGTTGGAGTTTAAAGGTACTGAAAAATCACCCCTAATGATGATTTTGATTGAAACTGAAAATCGGTTTCGATCGAAATTAGTAATAGAGGTGACTTTTCAGTACATTTAACGAGGGCTTATCACATATGTGCTCCTTTTAGCTTGTTAGTTAGCTACCTCAAAATTTACCATTCACTTATAGTAGCTAGCTAGTTAAAAGAGAGGTATCATATTTCCCGGATTTTAATTTCAGATTGGGCCATTGATCAGTTTGACGTTTAAGATAAATCCAAGAAATTAGAACGTAACAACAATAAATTTCAGATGACGACCTTTCGTTTGAGCTTATTGCCAAAACGTCAACCCAATCACGTAAGTTTAACGATAAACCTGGTGCACAATGACAATGCATTAATCTGCGAGTAAATAACCTAGCTCTTACGTGAAGAAATGGAAGGTCGAAGGTCACACCTTTGAAACAAATAACTACACCAAGATTGGAGCTTTTCGTAGCTTTAGAGAGTGTCTAGGATAAGAGAGAAGCGGACTGGTTGATTTTACTCAACTGTCAAAGCCAGAACCAATCGAGCAACGCATGTCTTGATTGAAATGGCAGTGTTGCTAGAAACCACCTAGGCATAGGTTGCCAAGGTCGTTGGTTTTGAATATGTTCTCTTATCCCAAAAACCCTCTTTACGTAGCACCTTTGGCTGTTGCGTTGCGCTATATAAGTAAAGAACGTCGTACCTTCGGTAGTCAAGATGCTGTTTAAACGAGTGGTGCGACAGTCAACATTGCTCAGGTGTTACTATTTCTTCGACTCCAACTTGGACACCTGATGCTCAAAAAATGCTTCCGATTCTGACTCCACATCCCTGGTTGTTGGTTATTTAAGTTGTATTTAATTAAAGGCGTCTGTACAATAGTGCATTTCTTAAAATTCCTACGTACAGTATTTGGAAAACAAATCAATAAATATTTCACCAAACATAATAGGTAACCATCATGGCTAACCCTCCTCAATTCAAATCAATTCCGTCCCGTTACATCATTTACCACCGGAATCACGCGAACGGTGCCAAGTTTGTCACGACTGGGATAAAGTCTGTAGTATCAAAATATGTCCAAACAGAATCATAGTGTCTATATGGATAATGCTTATTTATTCCCACGTATACCAGATGATTTAGGCTCTCCAAATCGTACTGCAGTTCAGATGATTTGTTTTACTAGATCAACAAAGACTGGGATAATATCTATAGTATCGAAATATCGATATGGAAAGCCTAGAACATTTGGCATACACGAAAATAGGTTGTCATGAGCCACATAGACACTTTGAATCTGTTTGGACATGTTTCGATACTACAGATATTGAATTAGTCTTGGGTGATCTAGTAGAAAAATAATCTGATCTCCATCTATGGGGCGACCCCGGCGTAGTGGTTAGCATCCATACCTCTCACGCCAAAGTCACGAGTTCAAATCTCACCTCCGGACAAGTCACGAATGACCCAAGAGCGTTAAAGTGACTATAATAATAAAAAAAAACTTCTAACATCTTGTATACGTAGCAAGTCCAGTCCAAGCAAATCAATGCATGCCTACGCATCTACATGTAATTAAACCAGCGAGTGTGGGACACTAGGATACCCTAGGTGAAGGAAATGAACAACACGGCGTTGTATTCCTTCATCGTCTGGAGAGGGATGAAGGTGAACTTTCCATCGAAGCGAGGGACCACTATAGAAGATAAGTTGGAGGAGCATAGAAAAGTGTACAACTTACAGTTCAAGAAGTTTGCATCAGCTTATGAGGTCGGCCAGAAGGTTTTCAAACGGAATTTGCGTCAATCGTCAATCTGGGAGTTTTTTCAGCCAGCGTTATCCGTCCGGGAAAAAAGACTCCACGTCGTTCTTCTGGGTGATTCCTTAAAAAAAAAGAAAAGTTTTAGTTTCTGTCTTAAATTGCGCCTAAATCAGAAACAACTTACCGTACTAACACGTGTAGCATTATGGCACGTGTGAAGATGTAGTCCATAGGTCATCAATGTTGTCCAAAGGCTGTGATTCCTTCGTCAGAGAGGATAAATTTTACAGCATCTTATCATCATCGTCATCTCATCAGTCCGGTAGGGTCGTCGTTGATGAAGATGGAATGCTGAAAAAGAGAAAGAGAAAGATATATAATTATTGTTACCGGTAACAGAATTTCAGTCCGGATTGAAAAGGTGCACAAACAAAAGCCAACGACAAGGAAAAGACTAGTGTCTCTAAGTAGGAGAGATGGCACCGTCAGCGTTGACGGCAAATAACTCACGAACACTAGCGGACCGTGAGTACTGTGCCACCTATGCATCCTTCCATCTTGATCTTGGAATGAATACGAATCCATCTTCACATTATAGCCACTAGGAATTCCAGCTTCACCGTTAATTATTGTGTAGATTCCAATCGGTACTCACCAGCAAGCACACTTCACAAGTACCACCTAACTTTGTCACACATTTAATACCCCAACAATCCTGCACCACTGTCCGTTACAATTTTTTCAGTTGATGATGCATCGTTTAAAAAATTGACGTTTCAATGAAGAAAAAAACATGCACGCCTACGTTGATCAAAATTTCGATTTTCACGACTTTCACCCACTGCGCATCCCCTTCCATAGTCGCTACCATAGCAACACCATTAACACCGAATAGGGACTTTTTGGTGAATAAAAAATTCGTTTAGGGACCGTGCTTTCGAGCAAACCAATCGATGTGGCAGAATGCTATCATCGAAGATCTTTTTGTTTATGGAGTTCGAAGGACCACTACCGTGAGCTCGATCGTTGCATTTCAGAGTAGTAGTGATAGGCTTTAGATATAGTACCAATTTTTGTAGAAAAAAAAATCAGCTAGATTGATAGGAGCTAGGGCAGGAGCACATATGTGATTGGCAGGGAATGTGGTTGGAGTTTAAAGGTACTGAAAAATCACCCCTAATGATGATTTTGATTGAAACTGAAAATCGGTTTCGATCGAAATTAGTAATAGAGGTGACTTTTCAGTACATTTAACGAGGGCTTATCACATATGTGCTCCTTTTAGCTTGTTAGTTAGCTACCTCAAAATTTACCATTCACTTATAGTTAACATGCTAGCTAGTTAAAAAAGTGGTATCATATTTCCCGGATTTTAATTTCAGATTGGGCCATTGATCAGTTTGACGTTTAAGATAAATCCAAGAAATTAGAACGTAACAACAATAAATTTCAGATGACGACCTTTCGTTTGAGCTTATTGCCAAAACGTCAACCCAATCACGTAAGTTTAACGATAAACCTGGTGCACAATGACAATGCATTAATCTGCGAGTAAATAACCTAGCTCTTACGTGAAGAAATGGAAGGTCGAAGGTCACACCTTTGAAACAAATAACTACACCAAGATTGGAGCTTTTCGTAGCTTTAGAGAGTGTCTAGGATAAGAGAGAAGCGGACTGGTTGATTTTACTCAACTGTCAAAGCCAGAACCAATCGAGCAACGCATGTCTTGATTGAAATGGCAGTGTTGCTAGAAACCACCTAGGCATAGGTTGCCAAGGTCGTTGGTTTTGAATATGTTTTTCTCTTATCCCAAAAACCCTCTTTACGTAGCACCTTTGGCTGTTGCGTTGCGCTATATAAGTAAAGAACGTCGTACCTTCGGTAGTCAAGATGCTGTTTAAACGAGTGGTGCGACAGTCAACATTGCTCAGGTGTTACTATTTCTTCGACTCCAACTTGGACACCTGATGCTCAAAAAATGCTTCCGATTCTGACTCCACATCCCTGGTTGTTGGTTATTTAAGTTGTATTTAATTAAAGGCGTCTGTACAATAGTGCATTTCTTAAAATTCCTACGTACAGTATTTGGAAAACAAATCAATAAATATTTCACCAAACATAATAGGTAACCATCATGGCTAACCCTCCTCAGTTCAAATCAATTCCGTCCCTTTACATCATTTACCACCGGAATCACGCGAACGGTGCCAAGTTTGTCACGACTGGGATAAAGTCTGTAGTATCAAAATATGTCCAAACAGAATCATAGTGTCTATATGGATAATGCTTATTTATTCCCACGTATACCAGATGATTTAGGCTCTCCAAATCGTACTGCAGTTCAGATGATTTGTTTTACTAGATCAACAAAGACTGGGATAATATCTATAGTATCGAAATATCGATATGGAAAACCTAGAACATTTGGCATACACGAAAATAGGTTGTCATGAGCCACATAGACACTTTGAATCTGTTTGGACATGTTTCGATACTACAGATATTGAATTAGTCTTGGGTGATCTAGTAGAAAAATAATCTGATCTCCATCTATGGGGCGACCCCGGCGTAGTGGTTAGCATCCATACCTCTCACGCCAAAGTCACGAGTTCAAATCTCACCTCCGGACAAGTCACGAATGACCCAAGAGCGTTAAAGTGACTATAATAATAAAAAAACTTCTAACATCTTGTATACGTAGCAAGTCCAGTCCAAGCAAATCAATGCATGCCTACGCATCTACATGTAATTAAACCAGCGAGTGTGGGACACTAGGATACCCTAGGTGAAGGAAATGAACAACACGGCGTTGTATTCCTTCATCGTCTGGAGAGGGATGAAGGTGAACTTTCCATCGAAGCGAGGGACCACTATAGAAGATAAGTTGGAGGAGCATAGAAAAGTGTACAACTTACAGTTCAAGAAGTTTGCATCAGCTTATGAGGTCGGCCAGAAGGTTTTCAAACGGAATTTGCGTCAATCGTCAATCTGGGAGTTTTTTCAGCCAGCGTTATCCGTCCGGGAAAAAAGACTCCACGTCGTTCTTCTGGGTGATTCCTTAAAAAAAAGAAAAGTTTTAGTTTCTGTCTTAAATTGCGCCTAAATCAGAAACAACTTACCGTACTAACACGTGTAGCATTATGGCACGTGTAAAGATGTAGTCCATAGGTCATCAATGTTGTCCAAAGGCTGTGATTCCTTCGTCAGAGAGGATAAATTTTACAGCATCTTATCATCATCGTCATCTCATCAGTCCGGTAGGGTCGTCGTTGATGAAGATGGAATGCTGAAAAAGAGAAAGAGAAAGATATATAATTATTGTTACCGGTAACAGAATTTCAGTCCGGATTGAAAAGGTGCACAAACAAAAGCCAACGACAAGGAAAAGACTAGTGTCTCTAAGTAGGAGAGATGGCACCGTCAGCGTTGACGGCAAATAACTCACGAACACTAGCGGACCGTGAGTACTGTGCCACCTATGCATCCTTCCATCTTGATCTTGGAATGAATACGAATCCATCTTCACATTATAGCCACTAAGAATTCCAGCTTCACCGTTAATTATTGTGTAGATTCCAATCGTTACTCACCAGCAAGCACACTTCACAAGTACCACCTAACTTTGTCACACATTTAATACCCCAACAATCCTGCACCACTGTCCGTTACAATTTTTTCAGTTGATGATGCATCGTTTAAAAAATTGACGTTTCAATGAAGCAAAAAACCTGCACGCCTACGTTGATCAAAATTTCGATTTTCACGACTTTCACCCACTGCGCATCCCCTTCCATAGTCGCTACCATAGCAACACCATTAACACCGAATAGGGACTTTTTGGTGAATAAAAAATTCGTTTAGGGACCGTGCTTTCGAGCAAACCAATCGATGTGGCAGAATGCTATCATCGAAGATCTTTTTGTTTATGGAGTTCGAAGGACCACTACCGTGAGCTCGATCGTTGCATTTCAGAGTAGTAGTGATAGGCTTTAGATATAGTACCAATTTTTGTAGAAAAAAAAATCAGCTAGATTGATAGGAGCTAGGGCAGGAGCACATATGTGATTGGCAGGGAATGTGGTTGGAGTTTAAAGGTACTGAAAAATCACCCCTAATGATGATTTTGATTGAAACTGAAAATCGGTTTCGATCGAAATTAGTAATAGAGGTGACTTTTCAGTACATTTAACGAGGGCTTATCACATATGTGCTCCTTTTAGCTTGTTAGTTAGCTACCTCAAAATTTACCATTCACTTATAGTAGCTAGCTAGTTAAAAGAGAGGTATCATATTTCCCGGATTTTAATTTCAGATTGGGCCATTGATCAGTTTGACGTTTAAGATAAATCCAAGAAATTAGAACGTAACAACAATAAATTTCAGATGACGACCTTTCGTTTGAGCTTATTGCCAAAACGTCAACCCAATCACGTAAGTTTAACGATAAACCTGGTGCACAATGACAATGCATTAATCTGCGAGTAAATAACCTAGCTCTTACGTGAAGAAATGGAAGGTCGAAGGTCACACCTTTGAAACAAATAACTACACCAAGATTGGAGCTTTTCGTAGCTTTAGAGAGTGTCTAGGATAAGAGAGAAGCGGACTGGTTGATTTTACTCAACTGTCAAAGCCAGAACCAATCGAGCAACGCATGTCTTGATTGAAATGGCAGTGTTGCTAGAAACCACCTAGGCATAGGTTGCCAAGGTCGTTGGTTTTGAATATGTTTTTCTCTTATCCCAAAAACCCTCTTTACGTAGCACCTTTGGCTGTTGCGTTGCGCTATATAAGTAAAGAACGTCGTACCTTCGGTAGTCAAGATGCTGTTTAAACGAGTGGTGCGACAGTCAACATTGCTCAGGTGTTACTATTTCTTCGACTCCAACTTGGACACCTGATGCTCAAAAAATGCTTCCGATTCTGACTCCACATCCCTGGTTGTTGGTTATTTAAGTTGTATTTAATTAAAGGCGTCTGTACAATAGTGCATTTCTTAAAATTCCTACGTACAGTATTTGGAAAACAAATCAATAAATATTTCACCAAACATAATAGGTAACCATCATGGCTAACCCTCCTCAATTCAAATCAATTCCGTCCCGTTACATCATTTACCACCGGAATCACGCGAACGGTGCCAAGTTTGTCACGACTGGGATAAAGTCTGTAGTATCAAAATATGTCCAAACAGAATCATAGTGTCTATATGGATAATGCTTATTTATTCCCACGTATACCAGATGATTTAGGCTCTCCAAATCGTACTGCAGTTCAGATGATTTGTTTTACTAGATCAACAAAGACTGGGATAATATCTATAGTATCGAAATATCGATATGGAAAGCCTAGAACATTTGGCATACACGAAAATAGGTTGTCATGAGCCACATAGACACTTTGAATCTGTTTGGACATGTTTCGATACTACAGATATTGAATTAGTCTTGGGTGATCTAGTAGAAAAATAATCTGATCTCCATCTATGGGGCGACCCCGGCGTAGTGGTTAGCATCCATACCTCTCACGCCAAAGTCACGAGTTCAAATCTCACCTCCGGACAAGTCACGAATGACCCAAGAGCGTTAAAGTGACTATAATAATAAAAAAAAACTTCTAACATCTTGTATACGTAGCAAGTCCAGTCCAAGCAAATCAATGCATGCCTACGCATCTACATGTAATTAAACCAGCGAGTGTGGGACACTAGGATACCCTAGGTGAAGGAAATGAACAACACGGCGTTGTATTCCTTCATCGTCTGGAGAGGGATGAAGGTGAACTTTCCATCGAAGCGAGGGACCACTATAGAAGATAAGTTGGAGGAGCATAGAAAAGTGTACAACTTACAGTTCAAGAAGTTTGCATCAGCTTATGAGGTCGGCCAGAAGGTTTTCAAACGGAATTTGCGTCAATCGTCAATCTGGGAGTTTTTTCAGCCAGCGTTATCCGTCCGGGAAAAAAGACTCCACGTCGTTCTTCTGGGTGATTCCTTAAAAAAAAAGAAAAGTTTTAGTTTCTGTCTTAAATTGCGCCTAAATCAGAAACAACTTACCGTACTAACACGTGTAGCATTATGGCACGTGTGAAGATGTAGTCCATAGGTCATCAATGTTGTCCAAAGGCTGTGATTCCTTCGTCAGAGAGGATAAATTTTACAGCATCTTATCATCATCGTCATCTCATCAGTCCGGTAGGGTCGTCGTTGATGAAGATGGAATGCTGAAAAAGAGAAAGAGAAAGATATATAATTATTGTTACCGGTAACAGAATTTCAGTCCGGATTGAAAAGGTGCACAAACAAAAGCCAACGACAAGGAAAAGACTAGTGTCTCTAAGTAGGAGAGATGGCACCGTCAGCGTTGACGGCAAATAACTCACGAACACTAGCGGACCGTGAGTACTGTGCCACCTATGCATCCTTCCATCTTGATCTTGGAATGAATACGAATCCATCTTCACATTATAGCCACTAGGAATTCCAGCTTCACCGTTAATTATTGTGTAGATTCCAATCGGTACTCACCAGCAAGCACACTTCACAAGTACCACCTAACTTTGTCACACATTTAATACCCCAACAATCCTGCACCACTGTCCGTTACAATTTTTTCAGTTGATGATGCATCGTTTAAAAAATTGACGTTTCAATGAAGAAAAAAACATGCACGCCTACGTTGATCAAAATTTCGATTTTCACGACTTTCACCCACTGCGCATCCCCTTCCATAGTCGCTACCATAGCAACACCATTAACACCGAATAGGGACTTTTTGGTGAATAAAAAATTCGTTTAGGGACCGTGCTTTCGAGCAAACCAATCGATGTGGCAGAATGCTATCATCGAAGATCTTTTTGTTTATGGAGTTCGAAGGACCACTACCGTGAGCTCGATCGTTGCATTTCAGAGTAGTAGTGATAGGCTTTAGATATAGTACCAATTTTTGTAGAAAAAAAAATCAGCTAGATTGATAGGAGCTAGGGCAGGAGCACATATGTGATTGGCAGGGAATGTGGTTGGAGTTTAAAGGTACTGAAAAATCACCCCTAATGATGATTTTGATTGAAACTGAAAATCGGTTTCGATCGAAATTAGTAATAGAGGTGACTTTTCAGTACATTTAACGAGGGCTTATCACATATGTGCTCCTTTTAGCTTGTTAGTTAGCTACCTCAAAATTTACCATTCACTTATAGTTAACATGCTAGCTAGTTAAAAAAGTGGTATCATATTTCCCGGATTTTAATTTCAGATTGGGCCATTGATCAGTTTGACGTTTAAGATAAATCCAAGAAATTAGAACGTAACAACAATAAATTTCAGATGACGACCTTTCGTTTGAGCTTATTGCCAAAACGTCAACCCAATCACGTAAGTTTAACGATAAACCTGGTGCACAATGACAATGCATTAATCTGCGAGTAAATAACCTAGCTCTTACGTGAAGAAATGGAAGGTCGAAGGTCACACCTTTGAAACAAATAACTACACCAAGATTGGAGCTTTTCGTAGCTTTAGAGAGTGTCTAGGATAAGAGAGAAGCGGACTGGTTGATTTTACTCAACTGTCAAAGCCAGAACCAATCGAGCAACGCATGTCTTGATTGAAATGGCAGTGTTGCTAGAAACCACCTAGGCATAGGTTGCCAAGGTCGTTGGTTTTGAATATGTTTTTCTCTTATCCCAAAAACCCTCTTTACGTAGCACCTTTGGCTGTTGCGTTGCGCTATATAAGTAAAGAACGTCGTACCTTCGGTAGTCAAGATGCTGTTTAAACGAGTGGTGCGACAGTCAACATTGCTCAGGTGTTACTATTTCTTCGACTCCAACTTGGACACCTGATGCTCAAAAAATGCTTCCGATTCTGACTCCACATCCCTGGTTGTTGGTTATTTAAGTTGTATTTAATTAAAGGCATCTGTACAATAGTGCATTTCTTAAAATTCCTACGTACAGTATTTGGAAAACAAATCAATAAATATTTCACCAAACATAATAGGTAACCATCATGGCTAACCCTCCTCAGTTCAAATCAATTCCGTCCCTTTACATCATTTACCACCGGAATCACGCGAACGGTGCCAAGTTTGTCACGACTGGGATAAAGTCTGTAGTATCAAAATATGTCCAAACAGAATCATAGTGTCTATATGGATAATGCTTATTTATTCCCACGTATACCAGATGATTTAGGCTCTCCAAATCGTACTGCAGTTCAGATGATTTGTTTTACTAGATCAACAAAGACTGGGATAATATCTATAGTATCGAAATATCGATATGGAAAACCTAGAACATTTGGCATACACGAAAATAGGTTGTCATGAGCCACATAGACACTTTGAATCTGTTTGGACATGTTTCGATACTACAGATATTGAATTAGTCTTGGGTGATCTAGTAGAAAAATAATCTGATCTCCATCTATGGGGCGACCCCGGCGTAGTGGTTAGCATCCATACCTCTCACGCCAAAGTCACGAGTTCAAATCTCACCTCCGGACAAGTCACGAATGACCCAAGAGCGTTAAAGTGACTATAATAATAAAAAAACTTCTAACATCTTGTATACGTAGCAAGTCCAGTCCAAGCAAATCAATGCATGCCTACGCATCTACATGTAATTAAACCAGCGAGTGTGGGACACTAGGATACCCTAGGTGAAGGAAATGAACAACACGGCGTTGTATTCCTTCATCGTCTGGAGAGGGATGAAGGTGAACTTTCCATCGAAGCGAGGGACCACTATAGAAGATAAGTTGGAGGAGCATAGAAAAGTGTACAACTTACAGTTCAAGAAGTTTGCATCAGCTTATGAGGTCGGCCAGAAGGTTTTCAAACGGAATTTGCGTCAATCGTCAATCTGGGAGTTTTTTCAGCCAGCGTTATCCGTCCGGGAAAAAAGACTCCACGTCGTTCTTCTGGGTGATTCCTTAAAAAAAAAGAAAAGTTTTAGTTTCTGTCTTAAATTGCGCCTAAATCAGAAACAACTTACCGTACTAACACGTGTAAAGACTGGGATAATATCTAGGGTATACGTCCCTAACCTCGGTCTAATATGCAGCCATCGATTACGTTTTTAATCATAACTCATCAATGAATTTACCTGCAAACGATATTCTACTGCTAAATGGTATGCTTAGATATGCTTATCATGTCGTTTGCTATCAGAAACCACGAAAAGTTGAAAAACTTACTTTTTTTAAGACAATAACTCACGAGGGAAATGTATGTAATATGGGTCTATTGTCCCCAAATTGGGTCTATTTATGGATGCAACTTCGTCCTATCTTGTTTGATCCTCAAAAAAACGCTCTTGGTAACGTTTTCTGATGTATTTTTTTTATCACTATCACTGTTAACTTAATGCTCTTCATTCCTCAAAACATTTCTTAGAGAAAATTTTACGAAAACTACATTAAATCACTCAATTTAAAAATAAAAAATAAAAAATTTCGCTTATCGTCTTTTGACCGCAGAATATCTAAATCAGAACATTGTGATGTTCATTATACAGGTTTGGCAGAAAAAATCTCCCTTCCTGTTCGTTCCTTATCATCCAAATGCAAAACAACATTGTTGACGTTACTCTTATTGCTATATGCTGTCAAATGAATTTCATGGGCCATAGTTAGGAACATAGAAAAGAAATGTGTCCCTAAAGTTGGGTCCATGTTTTACTTGTGAAAACGTTGTTAAACAATTAAAATAAACATAAAATATTCAAACAGCAACTGTAAGTTTTACGTCTAGTGTGTATTATCAGGTAATTCCAATCAATAAATGCCATAATCAGGCCATTTGATGATCGTCAGTCAACCTTCCCATCTTAACCTTATAAGTCATGGCGGCTAAAAACTCCGAACATTGTGATATTCTCAACCAGTTTTATTACTTACGAGAGCTGAAAATGTATTGAAATGTTGTGATATAAATTGATTTGTGTGTGGTACACATTTATCAACCATCAGTGATCAATATTTTCCTTATTTTTTGTGTAATATTCCTTAATTAATTATTTATTTGCGTGATAGGCCGAATGAAAGGACTAGACCCACATTACATACCGTAACCCTATAGTATCGAAATATCGATATGGAAAGCCTAGAACATTTGGCATACACGAAAATAGGTTGTCATGAGCCACATAGACACTTTGAATCTGTTTGGACATGTTTCGATACTACAGATATTGAATTAGTCTTGGGTGATCTAGTAGAAAAATAATCTGATCTCCATCTATGGGGCGACCCCGGCGTAGTGGTTAGCATCCATACCTCTCACGCCAAAGTCACGAGTTCAAATCTCACCTCCGGACAAGTCACGAATGACCCAAGAGCGTTAAAGTGACTATAATAATAAAAAAAAACTTCTAACATCTTGTATACGTAGCAAGTCCAGTCCAAGCAAATCAATGCATGCCTACGCATCTACATGTAATTAAACCAGCGAGTGTGGGACACTAGGATACCCTAGGTGAAGGAAATGAACAACACGGCGTTGTATTCCTTCATCGTCTGGAGAGGGATGAAGGTGAACTTTCCATCGAAGCGAGGGACCACTATAGAAGATAAGTTGGAGGAGCATAGAAAAGTGTACAACTTACAGTTCAAGAAGTTTGCATCAGCTTATGAGGTCGGCCAGAAGGTTTTCAAACGGAATTTGCGTCAATCGTCAATCTGGGAGTTTTTTCAGCCAGCGTTATCCGTCCGGGAAAAAAGACTCCACGTCGTTCTTCTGGGTGATTCCTTAAAAAAAAAGAAAAGTTTTAGTTTCTGTCTTAAATTGCGCCTAAATCAGAAACAACTTACCGTACTAACACGTGTAGCATTATGGCACGTGTGAAGATGTAGTCCATAGGTCATCAATGTTGTCCAAAGGCTGTGATTCCTTCGTCAGAGAGGATAAATTTTACAGCATCTTATCATCATCGTAATCTCATCAGTCCGGTAGGGTCGTCGTTGATGAAGATGGAATGCTGAAAAAGAGAAAGAGAAAGATATATAATTATTGTTACCGGTAACAGAATTTCAGTCCGGATTGAAAAGGTGCACAAACAAAAGCCAACGACAAGGAAAAGACTAGTGTCTCTAAGTAGGAGAGATGGCACCGTCAGCGTTGACGGCAAATAACTCACGAACACTAGCGGACCGTGAGTACTGTGCCACCTATGCATTGATCTTGGAATGAATACGAATCCATCTTCACATTATAGCCACTAGGAATTCCAGCTTCACCGTTAATTATTGTGTAGATTCCAATCGGTACTCACCAGCAAGCACACTTCACAAGTACCACCTAACTTTGTCACACATTTAATACCCCAACAATCCTGCACCACTGTCCGTTACAATTTTTTCAGTTGATGATGCATCGTTTAAAAAATTGACGTTTCAATGAAGAAAAAAACATGCACGCCTACGTTGATCAAAATTTCGATTTTCACGACTTTCACCCACTGCGCATCCCCTTCCATAGTCGCTACCATAGCAACACCATTAACACCGAATAGGGACTTTTTGGTGAATAAAAAATTCGTTTAGGGACCGTGCTTTCGAGCAAACCAATCGATGTGGCAGAATGCTATCATCGAAGATCTTTTTGTTTATGTAGTTCGAAGGACCACTACCGTGAGCTCGATCGTTGCATTTCAGAGTAGTAGTGATAGGCTTTAGATATAGTACCAATTTTTGTAGCTTTAGAGAGTGTCTAGGATAAGAGAGAAGCGGACTGGTTGATTTTACTCAACTGTCAAAGCCAGAACCAATCGAGCAACGCATGTCTTGATTGAAATGGCAGTGTTGCTAGAAACCACCTAGGCATAGGTTGCCAAGGTCGTTGGTTTTGAATATGTTTTTCTCTTATCCCAAAAACCCTCTTTACGTAGCACCTTTGGCTGTTGCGTTGCGCTATATAAGTAAAGAACGTCGTACCTTCGGTAGTCAAGATGCTGTTTAAACGAGTGGTGCGACAGTCAACATTGCTCAGGTGTTACTATTTCTTCGACTCCAACTTGGACACCTGATGCTCAAAAAATGCTTCCGATTCTGACTCCACATCCCTGGTTGTTGGTTATTTAAGTTGTATTTAATTAAAGGCGTCTGTACAATAGTGCATTTCTTAAAATTCCTACGTACAGTATTTGGAAAACAAATCAATAAATATTTCACCAAACATAATAGGTAACCATCATGGCTAACCCTCCTCAGTTCAAATCAATTCCGTCCCTTTACATCATTTACCACCGGAATCACGCGAACGGTGCCAAGTTTGTCACGACTGGGATAAAGTCTGTAGTATCAAAATATGTCCAAACAGAATCATAGTGTCTATATGGATAATGCTTATTTATTCCCACGTATACCAGATGATTTAGGCTCTCCAAATCGTACTGCAGTTCAGATGATTTGTTTTACTAGATCAACAAAGACTGGGATAATATCTATAGTATCGAAATATCGATATGGAAAACCTAGAACATTTGGCATACACGAAAATAGGTTGTCATGAGCCACATAGACACTTTGAATCTGTTTGGACATGTTTCGATACTACAGATATTGAATTAGTCTTGGGTGATCTAGTAGAAAAATAATCTGATCTCCATCTATGGGGCGACCCCGGCGTAGTGGTTAGCATCCATACCTCTCACGCCAAAGTCACGAGTTCAAATCTCACCTCCGGACAAGTCACGAATGACCCAAGAGCGTTAAAGTGACTATAATAATAAAAAAACTTCTAACATCTTGTATACGTAGCAAGTCCAGTCCAAGCAAATCAATGCATGCCTACGCATCTACATGTAATTAAACCAGCGAGTGTGGGACACTAGGATACCCTAGGTGAAGGAAATGAACAACACGGCGTTGTATTCCTTCATCGTCTGGAGAGGGATGAAGGTGAACTTTCCATCGAAGCGAGGGACCACTATAGAAGATAAGTTGGAGGAGCATAGAAAAGTGTACAACTTACAGTTCAAGAAGTTTGCATCAGCTTATGAGGTCGGCCAGAAGGTTTTCAAACGGAATTTGCGTCAATCGTCAATCTGGGAGTTTTTTCAGCCAGCGTTATCCGTCCGGGAAAAAAGACTCCACGTCGTTCTTCTGGGTGATTCCTTAAAAAAAAAGAAAAGTTTTAGTTTCTGTCTTAAATTGCGCCTAAATCAGAAACAACTTACCGTACTAACACGTGTAAAGACTGGGATAATATCTAGGGTATACGTCCCTAACCTCGGTCTAATATGCAGCCATCGATTACGTTTTTAATCATAACTCATCAATGAATTTACCTGCAAACGATATTCTACTGCTAAATGGTATGCTTAGATATGCTTATCATGTCGTTTGCTATCAGAAACCACGAAAAGTTGAAAAACTTACTTTTTTTAAGACAATAACTCACGAGGGAAATGTATGTAATATGGGTCTATTGTCCCCAAATTGGGTCTATTTATGGATGCAACTTCGTCCTATCTTGTTTGATCCTCAAAAAAACGCTCTTGGTAACGTTTTCTGATGTATTTTTTTTTATCACTATCACTGTTAACTTAATGCTCTTCATTCCTCAAAACATTTCTTAGAGAAAATTTTACGAAAACTACATTAAATCACTCAATTTAAAAATTAAAAATAAAAAATTTCGCTTATCGTCTTTTGACCGCAGAATATCTAAATCAGAACATTGTGATGTTCATTATACAGGTTTGGCAGAAAAAATCTCCCTTCCTGTTCGTTCCTTATCATCCAAATGCAAAACAACATTGTTGACGTTACTCTTATTGCTATATGCTGTCAAATGAATTTCATGGGCCATAGTTAGGAACATAGAAAAGAAATGTGTCCCTAAAGTTGGGTCCATGTTTTACTTGTGAAAACGTTGTTAAACAATTAAAATAAACATAAAATATTCAAACAGCAACTGTAAGTTTTACGTCTAGTGTGTATTATCAGGTAATTCCAATCAATAAATGCCATAATCAGGCCATTTGATGATCGTCAGTCAACCTTCCCATCTTAACCTTATAAGTCATGGCGGCTAAAAACTCCGAACATTGTGATATTCTCAACCAGTTTTATTACTTACGAGAGCTGAAAATGTATTGAAATGTTGTGATATAAATTGATTTGTGTGTGGTACACATTTATCAACCATCAGTGATCAATATTTTCCTTATTTTTTGTGTAATATTCCTTAATTAATTATTTATTTGCGTGATAGGCCGAATGAAAGGACTAGACCCACATTACATACCGTAACCCTATAGTATCGAAATATCGATATGGAAAGCCTAGAACATTTGGCATACACGAAAATAGGTTGTCATGAGCCACATAGACACTTTGAATCTGTTTGGACATGTTTCGATACTACAGATATTGAATTAGTCTTGGGTGATCTAGTAGAAAAATAATCTGATCTCCATCTATGGGGCGACCCCGGCGTAGTGGTTAGCATCCATACCTCTCACGCCAAAGTCACGAGTTCAAATCTCACCTCCGGACAAGTCACGAATGACCCAAGAGCGTTAAAGTGACTATAATAATAAAAAAAAACTTCTAACATCTTGTATACGTAGCAAGTCCAGTCCAAGCAAATCAATGCATGCCTACGCATCTACATGTAATTAAACCAGCGAGTGTGGGACACTAGGATACCCTAGGTGAAGGAAATGAACAACACGGCGTTGTATTCCTTCATCGTCTGGAGAGGGATGAAGGTGAACTTTCCATCGAAGCGAGGGACCACTATAGAAGATAAGTTGGAGGAGCATAGAAAAGTGTACAACTTACAGTTCAAGAAGTTTGCATCAGCTTATGAGGTCGGCCAGAAGGTTTTCAAACGGAATTTGCGTCAATCGTCAATCTGGGAGTTTTTTCAGCCAGCGTTATCCGTCCGGGAAAAAAGACTCCACGTCGTTCTTCTGGGTGATTCCTTAAAAAAAAAGAAAAGTTTTAGTTTCTGTCTTAAATTGCGCCTAAATCAGAAACAACTTACCGTACTAACACGTGTAGCATTATGGCACGTGTGAAGATGTAGTCCATAGGTCATCAATGTTGTCCAAAGGCTGTGATTCCTTCGTCAGAGAGGATAAATTTTACAGCATCTTATCATCATCGTCATCTCATCAGTCCGGTAGGGTCGTCGTTGATGAAGATGGAATGCTGAAAAAGAGAAAGAGAAAGATATATAATTATTGTTACCGGTAACAGAATTTCAGTCCGGATTGAAAAGGTGCACAAACAAAAGCCAACGACAAGGAAAAGACTAGTGTCTCTAAGTAGGAGAGATGGCACCGTCAGCGTTGACGGCAAATAACTCACGAACACTAGCGGACCGTGAGTACTGTGCCACCTATGCATTGATCTTGGAATGAATACGAATCCATCTTCACATTATAGCCACTAGGAATTCCAGCTTCACCGTTAATTATTGTGTAGATTCCAATCGGTACTCACCAGCAAGCACACTTCACAAGTACCACCTAACTTTGTCACACATTTAATACCCCAACAATCCTGCACCACTGTCCGTTACAATTTTTTCAGTTGATGATGCATCGTTTAAAAAATTGACGTTTCAATGAAGAAAAAAACATGCACGCCTACGTTGATCAAAATTTCGATTTTCACGACTTTCACCCACTGCGCATCCCCTTCCATAGTCGCTACCATAGCAACACCATTAACACCGAATAGGGACTTTTTGGTGAATAAAAAATTCGTTTAGGGACCGTGCTTTCGAGCAAACCAATCGATGTGGCAGAATGCTATCATCGAAGATCTTTTTGTTTATGGAGTTCGAAGGACCACTACCGTGAGCTCGATCGTTGCATTTCAGAGTAGTAGTGATAGGCTTTAGATATAGTACCATTTTTTGTAGAAAAAAAAATCAGCTAGATTGATAGGAGCTAGGGCAGGAGCACATATGTGATTGGCAGGGAATGTGGTTGGAGTTTAAAGGTACTGAAAAATCACCCCTAATGATGATTTTGATTGAAACTGAAAATCGGTTTCGATCGAAATTAGTAATAGAGGTGACTTTTCAGTACATTTAACGAGGGCTTATCACATATGTGCTCCTTTTAGCTTGTTAGTTAGCTACCTCAAAATTTACCATTCACTTATAGTTAACATGCTAGCTAGTTAAAAGAGTGGTATCATATTTCCCGGATTTTAATTTCAGATTGGGCCATTGATCAGTTTGACGTTTAAGATAAATCCAAGAAATTAGAACGTAACAACAATAAATTTCAGATGACGACCTTTCGTTTGAGCTTATTGCCAAAACGTCAACCCAATCACGTAAGTTTAACGATAAACCTGGTGCACAATGACAATGCATTAATCTGCGAGTAAATAACCTAGCTCTTACGTGAAGAAATGGAAGGTCGAAGGTCACACCTTTGAAACAAATAACTACACCAAGATTGGAGCTTTTCGTAGCTTTAGAGAGTGTCTAGGATAAGAGAGAAGCGGACTGGTTGATTTTACTCAACTGTCAAAGCCAGAACCAATCGAGCAACGCATGTCTTGATTGAAATGGCAGTGTTGCTAGAAACCACCTAGGCATAGGTTGCCAAGGTCGTTGGTTTTGAATATGTTTTTCTCTTATCCCAAAAACCCTCTTTACGTAGCACCTTTGGCTGTTGCGTTGCGCTATATAAGTAAAGAACGTCGTACCTTCGGTAGTCAAGATGCTGTTTAAACGAGTGGTGCGACAGTCAACATTGCTCAGGTGTTACTATTTCTTCGACTCCAACTTGGACACCTGATGCTCAAAAAATGCTTCCGATTCTGACTCCACATCCCTGGTTGTTGGTTATTTAAGTTGTATTTAATTAAAGGCGTCTGTACAATAGTGCATTTCTTAAAATTCCTACGTACAGTATTTGGAAAACAAATCAATAAATATTTCACCAAACATAATAGGTAACCATCATGGCTAACCCTCCTCAATTCAAATCAATTCCGTCCCGTTACATCATTTACCACCGGAATCACGCGAACGGTGCCAAGTTTGTCACGACTGGGATAAAGTCTGTAGTATCAAAATATGTCCAAACAGAATCATAGTGTCTATATGGATAATGCTTATTTATTCCCACGTATACCAGATGATTTAGGCTCTCCAAATCATACTGCAGTTCAGATGATTTGTTTTACTAGATCAACACAGACTGGGATAATATCTATAGTATCGAAATATCGATATGGAAAGCCTAGAACATTTGGCATACACGAAAATAGGTTGTCATGAGCCACATAGACACTTTGAATCTGTTTGGACATGTTTCGATACTACAGACATTGAATTAGTCTTGGGTGATCTAGTAGAAAAATAATCTGATCTCCATCTATGGGGCGACCCCGGCGTAGTGGTTAGCATCCATACCTCTCACGCCAAAGTCACGAGTTCAAATCTCACCTCCGGACAAGTCACGAATGACCCAAGAGCGTTAAAGTGACTATAATAATAAAAAAAAACTTCTAACATCTTGTATACGTAGCAAGTCCAGTCCAAGCAAATCAATGCATGCCTACGCATCTACATGTAATTAAACCAGCGAGTGTGGGACACTAGGATACCCTAGGTGAAGGAAATGAACAACACGGCGTTGTATTCCTTCATCGTCTGGAAAGGGATGAAGGTGAACTTTCCATCGAAGCGAGGGACCACTATAGAAGATAAGTTGGAGGAGCATAGAAAAGTGTACAACTTACAGTTCAAGAAGTTTGCATCAGCTTATGAGGTCGGCCAGAAGGTTTTCAAACGGAATTTGCGTCAATCGTCAATCTGGGAGTTTTTTCAGCCAGCGTTATCCGTCCGGGAAAAAAGACTCCACGTCGTTCTTCTGGGTGATTCCTTAAAAAAAAGAAAAGTTTTAGTTTCTGTCTTAAATTGCGCCTAAATCAGAAACAACTTACCGTACTAACACGTGTAGCATTATGGCACGTGTGAAGATGTAGTCCATAGGTCATCAATGTTGTCCAAAGGCTGTGATTCCTTCGTCAGAGAGGATAAATTTTACAGCATCTTATCATCATCGTCATCTCATCAGTCCGGTAGGGTCGTCGTTGATGAAGATGGAATGCTGAAAAAGAGAAAGAGAAAGATATATAATTATTGTTACCGGTAACAGAATTTCAGTCCGGATTGAAAAGGTGCACAAACAAAAGCCAACGACAAGGAAAAGACTAGTGTCTCTAAGTAGGAGAGATGGCACCGTCAGCGTTGACGGCAAATAACTCACGAACACTAGCGGACCGTGAGTACTGTGCCACCTATGCATCCTTCCATCTTGATCTTGGAATGAATACGAATCCATCTTCACATTATAGCCACTAGGAATTCCAGCTTCACCGTTAATTATTGTGTAGATTCCAATCGGTACTCACCAGCAAGCACACTTCACAAGTACCACCTAACTTTGTCACACATTTAATACCCCAACAATCCTGCACCACTGTCCGTTACAATTTTTTCAGTTGATGATGCATCGTTTAAAAAATTGACGTTTCAATGAAGAAAAAAACATGCACGCCTACGTTGATCAAAATTTCGATTTTCACGACTTTCACCCACTGCGCATCCCCTTCCATAGTCGCTACCATAGCAACACCATTAACACCGAATAGGGACTTTTTGGTGAATAAAAAATTCGTTTAGGGACCGTGCTTTCGAGCAAACCAATCGATGTGGCAGAATGCTATCATCGAAGATCTTTTTGTTTATGGAGTTCGAAGGACCACTACCGTGAGCTCGATCGTTGCATTTCAGAGTAGTAGTGATAGGCTTTAGATATAGTACCAATTTTTGTAGAAAAAAAAAATCAGCTAGATTGATAGGAGCTAGGGCAGGAGCACATATGTGATTGGCAGGGAATGTGGTTGGAGTTTAAAGGTACTGAAAAATCACCCCTAATGATGATTTTGATTGAAACTGAAAATCGGTTTCGATCGAAATTAGTAATAGAGGTGACTTTTCAGTACATTTAACGAGGGCTTATCACATATGTGCTCCTTTTAGCTTGTTAGTTAGCTACCTCAAAATTTACCATTCACTTATAGTTAACATGCTAGCTAGTTAAAAGAGTGGTATCATATTTCCCGGATTTTAATTTCAGATTGGGCCATTGATCAGTTTGACGTTTAAGATAAATCCAAGAAATTAGAACGTAACAACAATAAATTTCAGATGACGACCTTTCGTTTGAGCTTATTGCCAAAACGTCAACCCAATCACGTAAGTTTAACGATAAACCTGGTGCACAATGACAATGCATTAATCTGCGAGTAAATAACCTAGCTCTTACGTGAAGAAATGGAAGGTCGAAGGTCACACCTTTGAAACAAATAACTACACCAAGATTGGAGCTTTTCGTAGCTTTAGAGAGTGTCTAGGATAAGAGAGAAGCGGACTGGTTGATTTTACTCAACTGTCAAAGCCAGAACCAATCGAGCAACGCATGTCTTGATTGAAATGGCAGTGTTGCTAGAAACCACCTAGGCATAGGTTGCCAAGGTCGTTGGTTTTGAATATGTTTTTCTCTTATCCCAAAAACCCTCTTTACGTAGCACCTTTGGCTGTTGCGTTGCGCTATATAAGTAAAGAACGTCGTACCTTCGGTAGTCAAGATGCTGTTTAAACGAGTGGTGTGACAGTCAACATTGCTCAGGTGTTACTATTTCTTCGACTCCAACTTGGACACCTGATGCTCAAAAAATGCTTCCGATTCTGACTCCACATCCCTGGTTGTTGGTTATTTAAGTTGTATTTAATTAAAGGCGTCTGTACAATAGTGCATTTCTTAAAATTCCTACGTACAGTATTTGGAAAACAAATCAATAAATATTTCACCAAACATAATAGGTAACCATCATGGCTAACCCTCCTCAATTCAAATCAATTCCGTCCCGTTACATCATTTACCACCGGAATCACGCGAACGGTGCCAAGTTTGTCACGACTGGGATAAAGTCTGTAGTATCAAAATATGTCCAAACAGAATCATAGTGTCTATATGGATAATGCTTATTTATTCCCACGTATACCAGATGATTTAGGCTCTCCAAATCGTACTGCAGTTCAGATGATTTGTTTTACTAGATCAACAAAGACTGGGATAATATCTATAGTATCGAAATATCGATATGGAAAGCCTAGAACATTTGGCATACACGAAAATAGGTTGTCATGAGCCACATAGACACTTTGAATCTGTTTGGACATTGAATTGATATTGAATTAGTCTTGGGTGATCTAGTAGAAAAATAATCTGATCTCCATCTATGGGGCGACCCCGGCGTAGTGGTTAGCATCCATACCTCTCACGCCAAAGTCACGAGTTCAAATCTCACCTCCGGACAAGTCACGAATGACCCAAGAGCGTTAAAGTGACTATAATAATAAAAAAAAACTTCTAACATCTTGTATACGTAGCAAGTCCAGTCCAAGCAAATCAATGCATGCCTACGCATCTACATGTAATTAAACCAGCGAGTGTGGGACACTAGGATACCCTAGGTGAAGGAAATGAACAACACGGCGTTGTATTCCTTCATCGTCTGGAGAGGGATGAAGGTGAACTTTCCATCGAAGCGAGGGACCACTATAGAAGATAAGTTGGAGGAGCATAGAAAAGTGTACAACTTACAGTTCAAGAAGTTTGCATCAGCTTATGAGGTCGGCCAGAAGGTTTTCAAACGGAATTTGCGTCAATCGTCAATCTGGGAGTTTTTTCAGCCAGCGTTATCCGTCCGGGAAAAAAGACTCCACGTCGTTCTTCTGGGTGATTCCTTAAAAAAAAGAAAAGTTTTAGTTTCTGTCTTAAATTGCGCCTAAATCAGAAACAACTTACCGTACTAACACGTGTAGCATTATGGCACGTGTGAAGATGTAGTCCATAGGTCATCAATGTTGTCCAAAGGCTGTGATTCCTTCGTCAGAGAGGATAAATTTTACAGCATCTTATCATCATCGTCATCTCATCAGTCCGGTAGGGTCGTCGTTGATGAAGATGGAATGCTGAAAAAGAGAAAGAGAAAGATATAAGAAAAGTGTACAACTTACAGTTCAAGAAGTTTGCATCAGCTTATGAGGTCGGCCAGAAGGTTTTCAGACGGAATTTGCGTCAATCGTCAATCTGGGAGTTTTTTTCAGCCAGCGTTATCCGTCCGGGAAAAAAGACTCCACGTCGTTCTTCTGGGTGATTCCTTAAAAAAAAGAAAAGTTTTAGTTTCTGTCTTAAATTGCGCCTAAATCAGAAACAACTTACCGTACTAACACGTGTAGCATTATGGCACGTGTGAAGATGTAGTCCATAGGTCATCAATGTTGTCCAAAGGCTGTGATTCCTTCGTCAGAGAGGATAAATTTTACAGCATCTTATCATCATCGTCATCTCATCAGTCCGGTAGGGTCGTCGTTGATGAAGATGGAATGCTGAAAAAGAGAAAGAGAAAGATATATAATTATTGTTACCGGTAACAGAATTTCAGTCCGGATTGAAAAGGTGCACAAACAAAAGCCAACGACAAGGAAAAGACTAGTGTCTCTAAGTAGGAGAGATGGCACCGTCAGCGTTGACGGCAAATAACTCACGAACACTAGCGGACCGTGAGTACTGTGCCACCTATGCATCCTTCCATCTTGATCTTGGAATGAATACGAATCCATCTTCACATTATAGCCACTAGGAATTCCAGCTTCACCGTTAATTATTGTGTAGATTCCAATCGGTACTCACCAGCAAGCACACTTCACAAGTACCACCTAACTTTGTCACACATTTAATACCACTGTCCGTTACAATTTTTTCAGTTGATGATGCATCGTTTAAAAAATTGACGTTTCAATGAAGAAAAAAACATGCACGCCTACGTTGATCAAAATTTCGATTTTCACGACTTTCACCCACTGCGCATCCCCTTCCATAGTCGCTACCATAGCAACACCATTAACACCGAATAGGGACTTTTTGATGAATAAAAACTTCGTTTAGGGACCGTGCTTTCGAGCAAACCAATCGATGTGGCAGAATGCTATCATCGAAGATCTTTTTGTTTATGGAGTTCGAAGGACCACTACCGTGAGCTCGATCGTTGCATTTCAGAGTAGTAGTGATAGGCTTTAGATATAGTACCATTTTTTGTAGAAAAAAAATCAGCTAGATTGATAGGAGCTAGGGCAGGAGCACATATGTGATTGGCAGGGAATGTGGTTGGAGTTTAAAGGTACCCCTAATGATGATTTTGATTGAAACTGAAAATCGGTTTCGATCGAAATTAGTAATAGAGGTGACTTTTCAGTACATTTAACGAGGGCTTATCACATATGTGCTCCTTTTAGCTTGTTAGTTAGCTACCTCAAAATTTACCATTCACTTATAGTAGCTAGCTAGTTAAAAGAGTGGTATCATATTTCCCGGATTTTAATTTCAGATTGGGCCATTGATCAGTTTGACGTTTAAGATAAATCCAAGAAATTAGAACGTAACAACAATAAATTTCAGATGACGACCTTTCGTTTGAGCTTATTGCCAAAACGTCAACCCAATCACGTAAGTTTAACGATAAACCTGGTGCACAATGACAATGCATTAATCTGCGAGTAAATAACCTAGCTCTTACGTGAAGAAATGGAAGGTCGAAGGTCACACCTTTGAAACAAATAACTACACCAAGATTGGAGCTTTTCGTAGCTTTAGAGAGTGTCTAGGATAAGAGAGAAGCGGACTGGTTGATTTTACTCAACTGTCAAAGCCAGAACCAATCGAGCAACGCATGTCTTGATTGAAATGGCAGTGTTGCTAGAAACCACCTAGGCATAGGTTGCCAAGGTCGTTGGTTTTGAATATACTCTTATCCCAAAAACCCTCTTTACGTAGCACCTTTGGCTGTTGCGTTGCGCTATATAAGTAAAGAACGTCGTACCTTCGGTAGTCAAGATGCTGTTTAAACGAGTGGTGCGACAGTCAACATTGCTCAGGTGTTACTATTTCTTCGACTCCAACTTGGACACCTGATGCTCAAAAAATGCTTCCGATTCTGACTCCACATCCCTGGTTGTTGGTTATTTAAGTTGTATTTAATTAAAGGCGTCTGTACAATAGTGCATTTCTTAAAATTCCTACGTACAGTATTTGGAAAACAAATCAATAAATATTTCACCAAACATAATAGGTAACCATCATGGCTAACCCTCCTCAATTCAAATCAATTCCGTCCCGTTACATCATTTACCACCGGAATCACGCGAACGGTGCCAAGTTTGTCACGACTGGGATAAAGTCTGTAGTATCAAAATATGTCCAAACAGAATCATAGTGTCTATATGGATAATGCTTATTTATTCCCACGTATACCAGATGATTTAGGCTCTCCAAATCGTACTGCAGTTCAGATGATTTGTTTTACTAGATCAACAAAGACTGGGATAATATCTATAGTATCGAAATATCGATATGGAAAGCCTAGAACATTTGGCATACACGAAAATAGGTTGTCATGAGCCACATAGACACTTTGAATCTGTTTGGACATGTTTCGATACTACAGATATTGAATTAGTCTTGGGTGATCTAGTAGAAAAATAATCTGATCTCCATCTATGGGGCGACCCCGGCGTAGTGGTTAGCATCCATACCTCTCACGCCAAAGTCACGAGTTCAAATCTCACCTCCGGACAAGTCACGAATGACCCAAGAGCGTTAAAGTGACTATAATAATAAAAAAAAACTTCTAACATCTTGTATACGTAGCAAGTCCAGTCCAAGCAAATCAATGCATGCCTACGCATCTACATGTAATTAAACCAGCGAGTGTGGGACACTAGGATACCCTAGGTGAAGGAAATGAACAACACGGCGTTGTATTCCTTCATCGTCTGGAGAGGGATGAAGGTGAACTTTCCATCGAAGCGAGGGACCACTATAGAAGATAAGTTGGAGGAGCATAGAAAAGTGTACAACTTACAGTTCAAGAAGTTTGCATCAGCTTATGAGGTCGGCCAGAAGGTTTTCAAACGGAATTTGCGTCAATCGTCAATCTGGGAGTTTTTTCAGCCAGCGTTATCCGTCCGGGAAAAAAGACTCCACGTCGTTCTTCTGGGTGATTCCTTAAAAAAAAAGAAAAGTTTTAGTTTCTGTCTTAAATTGCGCCTAAATCAGAAACAACTTACCGTACTAACACGTGTAGCATTATGGCACGTGTGAAGATGTAGTCCATAGGTCATCAATGTTGTCCAAAGGCTGTGATTCCTTCGTCAGAGAGGATAAATTTTACAGCATCTTATCATCATCGTCATCTCATCAGTCCGGTAGGGTCGTCGTTGATGAAGATGGAATGCTGAAAAAGAGAAAGAGAAAGATATATAATTATTGTTACCGGTAACAGAATTTCAGTCCGGATTGAAAAGGTGCACAAACAAAAGCCAACGACAAGGAAAAGACTAGTGTCTCTAAGTAGGAGAGATGGCACCGTCAGCGTTGACGGCAAATAACTCACGAACACTAGCGGACCGTGAGTACTGTGCCACCTATGCATCCTTCCATCTTGATCTTGGAATGAATACGAATCCATCTTCACATTATAGCCACTAGGAATTCCAGCTTCACCGTTAATTATTGTGTAGATTCCAATCGGTACTCACCAGCAAGCACACTTCACAAGTACCACCTAACTTTGTCACACATTTAATACCCCAACAATCCTGCACCACTGTCCGTTACAATTTTTTCAGTTGATGATGCATCGTTTAAAAAATTGACGTTTCAATGAAGAAAAAAACATGCACGCCTACGTTGATCAAAATTTCGATTTTCACGACTTTCACCCACTGCGCATCCCCTTCCATAGTCGCTACCATAGCAACACCATTAACACCGAATAGGGACTTTTTGGTGAATAAAAAATTCGTTTAGGGACCGTGCTTTCGAGCAAACCAATCGATGTGGCAGAATGCTATCATCGAAGATCTTTTTGTTTATGGAGTTCGAAGGACCACTACCGTGAGCTCGATCGTTGCATTTCAGAGTAGTAGTGATAGGCTTTAGATATAGTACCAATTTTTGTAGAAAAAAAAATCAGCTAGATTGATAGGAGCTAGGGCAGGAGCACATATGTGATTGGCAGGGAATGTGGTTGGAGTTTAAAGGTACTGAAAAATCACCCCTAATGATGATTTTGATTGAAACTGAAAATCGGTTTCGATCGAAATTAGTAATAGAGGTGACTTTTCAGTACATTTAACGAGGGCTTATCACATATGTGCTCCTTTTAGCTTATTAGTTAGCTACCTCAAAATTTACCATTCACTTATAGTAGCTAGCTAGTTAAAAGAGTGGTATCATATTTCCCGGATTTTAATTTCAGATTGGGCCATTGATCAGTTTGACGTTTAAGATAAATCCAAGAAATTAGAACGTAACAACAATAAATTTCAGATGACGACCTTTCGTTTGAGCTTATTGCCAAAACGTCAACCCAATCACGTAAGTTTAACGATAAACCTGGTGCACAATGACAATGCATTAATCTGCGAGTAAATAACCTAGCTCTTACGTGAAGAAATGGAAGGTCGAAGGTCACACCTTTGAAACAAATAACTACACCAAGATTGGAGCTTTTCGTAGCTTTAGAGAGTGTCTAGGATAAGAGAGAAGCGGACTGGTTGATTTTACTCAACTGTCAAAGCCAGAACCAATCGAGCAACGCATGTCTTGATTGAAATGGCAGTGTTGCTAGAAACCACCTAGGCATAGGTTGCCAAGGTCGTTGGTTTTGAATATGTTTTACTCTTATCCCAAAAACCCTCTTTACGTAGCACCTTTGGCTGTTGCGTTGCGCTATATAAGTAAAGAACGTCGTACCTTCGGTAGTCAAGATGCTGTTTAAACGAGTGGTGCGACAGTCAACATTGCTCAGGTGTTACTATTTCTTCGACTCCAACTTGGACACCTGATGCTCAAAAAATGCTTCCGATTCTGACTCCACATCCCTGGTTGTTGGTTATTTAAGTTGTATTTAATTAAAGGCGTCTGTACAATAGTGCATTTCTTAAAATTCCTACGTACAGTATTTGGAAAACAAATCAATAAATATTTTACCAAACATAATAGGTAACCATCATGGCTAACCCTCCTCAATTCAAATCAATTCCGTCCCTTTACATCATTTACCACCGGAATCACGCGAACGGTGCCAAGTTTGTCACGACTGGGATAAAGTCTGTAGTATCAAAATATGTCCAAACAGAATCATAGTGTCTATATGGATAATGCTTATTTATTCCCACGTATACCAGATGATTTAGGCTCTCCAAATCGTACTGCAGTTCAGATGATTTGTTTTACTAGATCAACAAAGACTGGGATAATATCTATAGTATCGAAATATCGATATGGAAAGCCTAGAACATTTGGCATACACGAAAATAGGTTGTCATGAGCCACATAGACACTTTGAATCTGTTTGGACATGTTTCGATACTACAGATATTGAATTAGTCTTGGGTGATCTAGTAGAAAAATAATCTGATCTCCATCTATGGGGCGACCCCGGCGTAGTGGTTAGCATCCATACCTCTCACGCCAAAGTCACGAGTTCAAATCTCACCTCCGGACAAGTCACGAATGACCCAAGAGCGTTAAAGTGACTATAATAATAAAAAAAAAACTTCTAACATCTTGTATACGTAGCAAGTCCAGTCCAAGCAAATCAATGCATGCCTACGCATCTACATGTAATTAAACCAGCGAGTGTGGGACACTAGGATACCCTAGGTGAAGGAAATGAACAACACGGCGTTGTATTCCTTCATCGTCTGGAGAGGGATGAAGGTGAACTTTCCATCGAAGCGAGGGACCACTATAGAAGATAAGTTGGAGGAGCATAGAAAAGTGTACAACTTACAGTTCAAGAAGTTTGCATCAGCTTATGAGGTCGGCCAGAAGGTTTTCAAACGGAATTTGCGTCAATCGTCAATCTGGGAGTTTTTTCAGCCAGCGTTATCCGTCCGGGAAAAAAGACTCCACGTCGTTCTTCTGGGTGATTCCTTAAAAAAAAGAAAAGTTTTAGTTTCTGTCTTAAATTGCGCCTAAATCAGAAACAACTTACCGTACTAACACGTGTAGCATTATGGCACGTGTGAAGATGTAGTCCATAGGTCATCAATGTTGTCCAAAGGCTGTGATTCCTTCGTCAGAGAGGATAAATTTTACAGCATCTTATCATCATCGTCATCTCATCAGTCCGATAGGGTCGTCGTTGATGAAGATGGAATGCTGAAAAAGAGAAAGAGAAAGATATATAATTATTGTTACCGGTAACAGAATTCCAGTCCGGATTGAAAAGGTGCACAAACAAAAGCCAACGACAAGGAAAAGACTAGTGTCTCTAAGTAGGAGAGATGGCACCGTCAGCGTTGACGGCAAATAACTCACGAACACTAGCGGACCGTGAGTACTGTGCCACCTATGCATCCTTCCATCTTGATCTTGGAATGAATACGAATCCATCTTCACATTATAGCCACTAGGAATTCCAGCTTCATCGTTAATTATTGTGTAGATTCCAATCGGTACTCACCAGCAAGCACACTTCACAAGTACCACCTAACACATTTAATACCCCAACAATCCTGCACCACTGTCCGTTACAATTTTTTTCAGTTGATGATGCATCGTTTAAAAAATTGACGTTTCAATGAAGAAAAAAACATGCACGCCTACGTTGATCAAAATTTCGATTTTCACGACTTTCACCCACTGCGCATCCCCTTCCATAGTCGCTACCATAGCAACACCATTAACACCGAATAGGGACTTTTTGGTGAATAAAAAATTCGTTTAGGGACCGTGCTTTCGAGCAAACCAATCGATGTGGCAGAATGCTATCATCGAAGATCTTTTTGTTTATGGAGTTCGAAGGACCACTACCGTGAGCTCGATCGTTGCATTTCAGAGTAGTAGTGATAGGCTTTAGATATAGTACCAATTTTTGTAGAAAAAAAAAATCAGCTAGATTGATAGGAGCTAGGGCAGGAGCACATATGTGATTGGCAGGGAATGTGGTTGGAGTTTAAAGGTACTGAAAAATCACCCCTAATGATGATTTTGATTGAAACTGAAAATCGGTTTCGATCGAAATTAGTAATAGAGGTGACTTTTCAGTACATTTAACGAGGGCTTATCACATATGTGCTCCTTTTAGCTTGTTAGTTAGCTACCTCAAAATTTACCATTCACTTATAGTAGCTAGCTAGTTAAAAGAGTGGTATCATATTTCCCGGATTTTAATTTCAGATTGGGCCATTGATCAGTTTGACGTTTAAGATAAATCCAAGAAATTAGAACGTAACAACAATAAATTTCAGATGACGACCTTTCGTTTGAGCTTATTGCCAAAACGTCAACCCAATCACGTAAGTTTAACGATAAACCTGGTGCACAATGACAATGCATTAATCTGCGAGTAAATAACCTAGCTCTTACGTGAAGAAATGGAAGGTCGAAGGTCACACCTTTGAAACAAATAACTACACCAAGATTGGAGCTTTTCGTAGCTTTAGAGAGTGTCTAGGATAAGAGAGAAGCGGACTGGTTGATTTTACTCAACTGTCAAAGCCAGAACCAATCGAGCAACGCATGTCTTGATTGAAATGGCAGTGTTGCTAGAAACCACCTAGGCATAGGTTGCCAAGGTCGTTGGTTTTGAATATGTTTTTCTCTTATCCCAAAAACCCTCTTTACGTAGCACCTTTGGCTGTTGCGTTGCGCTATATAAGTAAAGAACGTCGTACCTTCGGTAGTCAAGATGCTGTTTAAACGAGTGGTGCGACAGTCAACATTGCTCAGGTGTTACTATTTCTTCGACTCCAACTTGGACACCTGATGCTCAAAAAATGCTTCCGATTCTGACTCCACATCCCTGGTTGTTGGTTATTTAAGTTGTATTTAATTAAAGGCGTCTGAACAATAGTGCATTTCTTAAAATTCCTACGTACAGTATTTGGAAAACAAATCAATAAATATTTCACCAAACATAATAGGTAACCATCATGGCTAACCCTCCTCAATTCAAATCAATTCCGTCCCGTTACATCATTTACCACCGGAATCACGCGAACGGTGCCAAGTTTGTCACGACTGGGATAAAGTCTGTAGTATCAAAATATGTCCAAACAGAATCATAGTGTCTATATGGATAATGCTTATTTATTCCCACGTATACCAGATGATTTAGGCTCTCCAAATCATACTGCAGTTCAGATGATTTGTTTTACTAGATCAACAAAGACTGGGATAATATCTATAGTATCGAAATATCGATATGGAAAGCCTAGAACATTTGGCATACACGAAAATAGGTTGTCATGAGCCACATAGACACTTTGAATCTGTTTGGACATGTTTCGATACTACAGATATTGAATTAGTCTTGGGTGATCTAGTAGAAAAATAATCTGATCTCCATCTATGGGGCGACCCCGGCGTAGTGGTTAGCATCCATACCTCTCACGCCAAAGTCACGAGTTCAAATCTCACCTCCGGACAAGTCACGAATGACCCAAGAGCGTTAAAGTGACTATAATAATAAAAAAAAACTTCTAACATCTTGTATACGTAGCAAGTCCAGTCCAAGCAAATCAATGCATGCCTACGCATCTACATGTAATTAAACCAGCGAGTGTGGGACACTAGGATACCCTAGGTGAAGGAAATGAACAACACGGCGTTGTATTCCTTCATCGTCTGGAGAGGGATGAAGGTGAACTTTCCATCGAAGCGAGGGACCACTATAGAAGATAAGTTGGAGGAGCATAGAAAAGTGTACAACTTACAGTTCAAGAAGTTTGCATCAGCTTATGAGGTCGGCCAGAAGGTTTTCAAACGGAATTTGCGTCAATCGTCAATCTGGGAGTTTTTTCAGCCAGCGTTATCCGTCCGGGAAAAAAGACTCCACGTCGTTCTTCTGGGTGATTCCTTAAAAAAAAGAAAAGTTTTAGTTTCTGTCTTAAATTGCGCCTAAATCAGAAACAACTTACCGTACTAACACGTGTAGCATTATGGCACGTGTGAAGATGTAGTCCATAGGTCATCAATGTTGTCCAAAGGCTGTGATTCCTTCGTCAGAGAGGATAAATTTTACAGCATCTTATCATCATCGTCATCTCATCAGTCCGGTAGGGTCGTCGTTGATGAAGATGGAATGCTGAAAAAGAGAAAGAGAAAGATATATAATTATTGTTACCGGTAACAGAATTTCAGTCCGGATTGAAAAGGTGCACAAACAAAAGCCAACAACAAGGAAAAGACTAGTGTCTCTAAGTAGGAGAGATGGCACCGTCAGCGTTGACGGCAAATAACTCACGAACACTAGCGGACCGTGAGTACTGTGCCACCTATGCATCCTTCCATCTTGATCTTGGAATGAATACGAATCCATCTTCACATTATAGCCACTAGGAATTCCAGCTTCACCGTTAATTATTGTGTAGATTCCAATCGGTACTCACCAGCAAGCACACTTCACAAGTACCACCTAACTTTGTCACACATTTAATACCCCAACAATCCTGCACCACTGTCCGTTACAATTTTTTCAGTTGATGATGCATCGTTTAAAAAATTGACGTTTCAATGAAGAAAAAAACATGCACGCCTACGTTGATCAAAATTTCGATTTTCACGACTTTCACCCACTGCGCATCCCCTTCCATAGTCGCTACCATAGCAACACCATTAACACCGAATAGGGACTTTTTGGTGAATAAAAAATTCGTTTAGGGACCGTGCTTTCGAGCAAACCAATCGATGTGGCAGAATGCTATCATCGAAGATCTTTTTGTTTATGGAGTTCGAAGGACCACTACCGTGAGCTCGATCGTTGCATTTCAGAGTAGTAGTGATAGGCTTTAGATATAGTACCAATTTTTGTAGAAAAAAAAAAATCAGCTAGATTGATAGGAGCTAGGGCAGGAGCACATATGTGATTGGCAGGGAATGTGGTTGGAGTTTAAAGGTACTGAAAAATCACCCCTAATGATGATTTTGATTGAAACTGAAAATCGGTTTCGATCGAAATTAGTAATAGAGGTGACTTTTCAGTACATTTAACGAGGGCTTATCACATATGTGCTCCTTTAAGCTTGTTAGTTAGCTACCTCAAAATTTATCATTCACTTATAGTAGCTAGCTAGTTAAAAGAGTGGTATCATATTTCCCGGATTTTAATTTCAGATTGGGCCATTGATCAGTTTGACGTTTAAGATAAATCCAAGAAATTAGAACGTAACAACAATAAATTTCAGATGACGACCTTTCGTTTGAGCTTATTGCCAAAACGTCAACCCAATCACGTAAGTTTAACGATAAACCTGGTGCACAATGACAATGCATTAATCTGCGAGTAAATAACCTAGCTCTTACGTGAAGAAATGGAAGGTCGAAGGTCACACCTTTGAAACAAATAACTACACCAAGATTGGAGCTTTTCGTAGCTTTAGAGAGTGTCTAGGATAAGAGAGAAGCGGACTGGTTGATTTTACTCAACTGTCAAAGCCAGAACCAATCGAGCAACGCATGTCTTGATTGAAATGGCAGTGTTGCTAGAAACCACCTAGGCATAGGTTGCCAAGGTCGTTGGTTTTGAATATGTTTTTCTCTTATCCCAAAAACCCTCTTTACGTAGCACCTTTGGCTGTTGCGTTGCGCTATATAAGTAAAGAACGTCGTACCTTCGGTAGTCAAGATGCTGTTTAAACGAGTGGTGCGACAGTCAACATTGCTCAGGTGTTACTATTTCTTCGACTCCAACTTGGACACCTGATGCTCAAAAAATGCTTCCGATTCTGACTCCACATCCCTGGTTGTTGGTTATTTAAGTTGTATTTAATTAAAGGCGTCTGTACAATAGTGCATTTCTTAAAATTCCTACGTACAGTATTTGGAAAACAAATCAATAAATATTTCACCAAACATAATAGGTAACCATCATGGCTAACCCTCCTCAATTCAAATCAATTCCGTCCCGTTACATCATTTACCACCGGAATCACGCGAACGGTGCCAAGTTTGTCACGACTGGGATAAAGTCTGTAGTATCAAAATATGTCCAAACAGAATCATAGTGTCTATATGGATAATGCTTATTTATTCCCACGTATACCAGATGATTTAGGCTCTCCAAATCGTACTGCAGTTCAGATGATTTGTTTTACTAGATCAACAAAGACTGGGATAATATCTATAGTATCGAAATATCGATATGGAAAGCCTAGAACATTTGGCATACACGAAAATAGGTTGTCATGAGCCACATAGACACTTTGAATCTGTTTGGACATGTTTCGATACTACAGATATTGAATTAGTCTTGGGTGATCTAGTAGAAAAATAATCTGATCTCCATCTATGGGGCGACCCCGGCGTAGTGGTTAGCATCCATACCTCTCACGCCAAAGTCACGAGTTCAAATCTCACCTCCGGACAAGTCACGAATGACCCAAGAGCGTTAAAGTGACTATAATAATAAAAAAAAACTTCTAACATCTTGTATACGTAGCAAGTCCAGTCCAAGCAAATCAATGCATGCCTACGCATCTACATGTAATTAAACCAGCGAGTGTGGGACACTAGGATACCCTAGGTGAAGGAAATGAACAACACGGCGTTGTATTCCTTCATCGTCTGGAGAGGGATGAAGGTGAACTTTCCATCGAAGCGAGGGACCACTATAGAAGATAAGTTGGAGGAGCATAGAAAAGTGTACAACTTACAGTTCAAGAAGTTTGCATCAGCTTATGAGGTCGGCCAGAAGGTTTTCAAACGGAATTTGCGTCAATCGTCAATCTGGGAGTTTTTTCAGCCAGCGTTATCCGTCCGGGAAAAAAGACTCCACGTCGTTCTTCTGGGTGATTCCTTAAAAAAAAAAGAAAAGTTTTAGTTTCTGTCTTAAATTGCGCCTAAATCAGAAACAACTTACCGTACTAACACGTGTAGCATTATGGCACGTGTGAAGATGTAGTCCATAGGTCATCAATGTTGTCCAAAGGCTGTGATTCCTTCGTCAGAGAGGATAAATTTTACAGCATCTTATCATCATCGTCATCTCATCAGTCCGGTAGGGTCGTCGTTGATGAAGATGGAATGCTGAAAAAGAGAAAGAGAAAGATATATAATTATTGTTACCGGTAACAGAATTTCAGTCCGGATTGAAAAGGTGCACAAACAAAAGCCAACGACAAGGAAAAGACTAGTGTCTCTAAGTAGGAGAGATGGCACCGTCAGCGTTGACGGCAAATAACTCACGAACACTAGCGGACCGTGAGTACTGTGCCACCTATGCATCCTTCCATCTTGATCTTGGAATGAATACGAATCCATCTTCACATTATAGCCACTAGGAATTCCAGCTTCACCGTTAATTATTGTGTAGATTCCAATCGGTACTCACCAGCAAGCACACTTCACAAGTACCACCTAACTTTGTCACACATTTAATACCCCAACAATCCTGCACCACTGTCCGTTACAATTTTTTCAGTTGATGATGCATCGTTTAAAAAATTGACGTTTCAATGAAGAAAAAAACATGCACGCCTACGTTGATCAAAATTTCGATTTTCACGACTTTCACCCACTGCGCATCCCCTTCCATAGTCGCTACCATAGCAACACCATTAACACCGAATAGGGACTTTTTGGTGAATAAAAAATTCGTTTAGGGACCGTGCTTTCGAGCAAACCAATCGATGTGGCAGAATGCTATCATCGAAGATCTTTTTGTTTATGGAGTTCGAAGGACCACTACCGTGAGCTCGATCGTTGCATTTCAGAGTAGTAGTGATAGGCTTTAGATATAGTACCAATTTTTGTAGAAAAAAAAATCAGCTAGATTGATAGGAGCTAGGGCAGGAGCACATATGTGATTGGCAGGGAATGTGGTTGGAGTTTAAAGGTACTGAAAAATCACCCCTAATGATGATTTTGATTGAAACTGAAAATCGGTTTCGATCGAAATTAGTAATAGAGGTGACTTTTCAGTACATTTAACGAGGGCTTATCACATATGTGCTCCTTTTAGCTTGTTAGTTAGCTACCTCAAAATTTACCATTCACTTATAGTTAACATGCTAGCTAGTTAAAAGAGTGGTATCATATTTCCCGGATTTTAATTTCAGATTGGGCCATTGATCAGTTTGACGTTTAAGATAAATCCAAGAAATTAGAACGTAACAACAATAAATTTCAGATGACGACCTTTCGTTTGAGCTTATTGCCAAAACGTCAACCCAATCACGTAAGTTTAACGATAAACCTGGTGCACAATGACAATGCATTAATCTGCGAGTAAATAACCTAGCTCTTACGTGAAGAAATGGAAGGTCGAAGGTCACACCTTTGAAACAAATAACTACACCAAGATTGGAGCTTTTCGTAGCTTTAGAGAGTGTCTAGGATAAGAGAGAAGCGGACTGGTTGATTTTACTCAACTGTCAAAGCCAGAACCAATCGAGCAACGCATGTCTTGATTGAAATGGCAGTGTTGCTAGAAACCACCTAGGCATAGGTTGCCAAGGTCGTTGGTTTTGAATATGTTTTTCTCTTATCCCAAAAACCCTCTTTACGTAGCACCTTTGGCTGTTGCGTTGCGCTATATAAGTAAAGAACGTCGTACCTTCGGTAGTCAAGATGCTGTTTAAACGAGTGGTGCGACAGTCAACATTGCTCAGGTGTTACTATTTCTTCGACTCCAACTTGGACACCTGATGCTCAAAAAATGCTTCCGATTCTGACTCCACATCCCTGGTTGTTGGTTATTTAAGTTGTATTTAATTAAAGGCGTCTGTACAATAGTGCATTTCTTAAAATTCCTACGTACAGTATTTGGAAAACAAATCAATAAATATTTCACCAAACATAATAGGTAACCATCATGGCTAACCCTCCTCAGTTCAAATCAATTCCGTCCCTTTACATCATTTACCACCGGAATCACGCGAACGGTGCCAAGTTTGTCACGACTGGGATAAAGTCTGTAGTATCAAAATATGTCCAAACAGAATCATAGTGTCTATATGGATAATGCTTATTTATTCCCACGTATACCAGATGATTTAGGCTCTCCAAATCGTACTGCAGTTCAGATGATTTGTTTTACTAGATCAACAAAGACTGGGATAATATCTATAGTATCGAAATATCGATATGGAAAACCTAGAACATTTGGCATACACGAAAATAGGTTGTCATGAGCCACATAGACACTTTGAATCTGTTTGGACATGTTTCGATACTACAGATATTGAATTAGTCTTGGGTGATCTAGTAGAAAAATAATCTGATCTCCATCTATGGGGCGACCCCGGCGTAGTGGTTAGCATCCATGCCTCTCACGCCAAAGTCACGAGTTCAAATCTCACCTCCGGACAAGTCACGAATGACCCAAGAGCGTTAAAGTTACTATAATAATAAAAAAAAAACTTCTAACATCTTGTATACGTAGCAAGTCCAGTCCAAGCAAATCAATGCATGCCTACGCATCTACATGTAATTAAACCAGCGAGTGTGGGACACTAGGATACCCTAGGTGAAGGAAATGAACAACACGGCGTTGTATTCCTTCATCGTCTGGAGAGGGATGAAGGTGAACTTTCCATCGAAGCGAGGGACCACTATAGAAGATAAGTTGGAGGAGCATAGAAAAGTGTACAACTTACAGTTCAAGAAGTTTGCATCAGCTTATGAGGTCGGCCAGAAGGTTTTCAAACGGAATTTGCGTCAATCGTCAATCTGGGAGTTTTTTCAGCCAGCGTTATCCGTCCGGGAAAAAAGACTCCACGTCGTTCTTCTGGGTGATTCCTTAAAAAAAAAGAAAAGTTTTAGTTTCTGTCTTAAATTGCGCCTAAATCAGAAACAACTTACCGTACTAACACGTGTAGCATTATGGCACGTGTGAAGATGTAGTCCATAGGTCATCAATGTTGTCCAAAGGCTGTGATTCCTTCGTCAGAGAGGATAAATTTTACAGCATCTTATCATCATCGTCATCTCATCAGTCCGGTAGGGTCGTCGTTGATGAAGATGGAATGCTGAAAAAGAGAAAGAGAAAGATATATAATTATTGTTACCGGTAACAGAATTTCAGTCCGGATTGAAAAGGTGCACAAACAAAAGCCAACAACAAGGAAAAGACTAGTGTCTCTAAGTAGGAGAGATGGCACCGTCAGCGTTGACGGCAAATAACTCACGAACACTAGCGGACCGTGAGTACTGTGCCACCTATGCATCCTTCCATCTTGATCTTGGAATGAATACGAATCCATCTTCACATTATAGCCACTAGGAATTCCAGCTTCACCGTTAATTATTGTGTAGATTCCAATCGGTACTCACCAGCAAGCACACTTCACAAGTACCACCTAACTTTGTCACACATTTAATACCCCAACAATCCTGCACCACTGTCCGTTACAATTTTTTCAGTTGATGATGCATCGTTTAAAAAATTGACGTTTCAATGAAGAAAAAAACATGCACGCCTACGTTGATCAAAATTTCGATTTTCACGACTTTCACCCACTGCGCATCCCCTTCCATAGTCGCTACCATAGCAACACCATTAACACCGAATAGGGACTTTTTGGTGAATAAAAAATTCGTTTAGGGACCGTGCTTTCGAGCAAACCAATCGATGTGGCAGAATGCTATCATCGAAGATCTTTTTGTTTATGGAGTTCGAAGGACCACTACCGTGAGCTCGATCGTTGCATTTCAGAGTAGTAGTGATAGGCTTTAGATATAGTACCAATTTTTGTAGAAAAAAAAAATCAGCTAGATTGATAGGAGCTAGGGCAGGAGCACATATGTGATTGGCAGGGAATGTGGTTGGAGTTTAAAGGTACTGAAAAATCACCCCTAATGATGATTTTGATTGAAACTGAAAATCGGTTTCGATCGAAATTAGTAATAGAGGTGACTTTTCAGTACATTTAACGAGGGCTTATCACATATGTGCTCCTTTTAGCTTGTTAGTTAGCTACCTCAAAATTTATCATTCACTTATAGCAGCTAGCTAGTTAAAAGAGTGGTATCATATTTCCCGGATTTTAATTTCAGATTGGGCCATTGATCAGTTTGACGTTTAAGATAAATCCAAGAAATTAGAACGTAACAACAATAAATTTCAGATGACGACCTTTCGTTTGAGCTTATTGCCAAAACGTCAACCCAATCACGTAAGTTTAACGATAAACCTGGTGCACAATGACAATGCATTAATCTGCGAGTAAATAACCTAGCTCTTACGTGAAGAAATGGAAGGTCGAAGGTCACACCTTTGAAAAAAATAACTACACCAAGATTGGAGCTTTTCGTAGCTTTAGAGAGTGTCTAGGATAAGAGAGAAGCGGACTGGTTGATTTTACTCAACTGTCAAAGCCAGAACCAATCGAGCAACGCATGTCTTGATTGAAATGGCAGTGTTGCTAGAAACCACCTAGGCATAGGTTGCCAAGGTCGTTGGTTTTGAATATGTTTTACTCTTATCCCAAAAACCCTCTTTACGTAGCACCTTTGGCTGTTGCGTTGCGCTATATAAGTAAAGAACGTCGTACCTTCGGTAGTCAAGATGCTGTTTAAACGAGTGGTGCGACAGTCAACATTGCTCAGGTGTTACTATTTCTTCGACTCCAACTTGGACACCTGATGCTCAAAAAATGCTTCCGATTCTGACTCCACATCCCTGGTTGTTGGTTATTTAAGTTGTATTTAATTAAAGGCGTCTGTACAATAGTGCATTTCTTAAAATTCCTACGTACAGTATTTGGAAAACAAATCAATAAATATTTCACCAAACATAATAGGTAACCATCATGGCTAACCCTCCTCAGTTCAAATCAATTCCGTCCCTTTACATCATTTACCACCGGAATCACGCGAACGGTGCCAAGTTTGTCACGACTGGGATAAAGTCTGTAGTATCAAAATATGTCCAAACAGAATCATAGTGTCTATATGGATAATGCTTATTTATTCCCACGTATACCAGATGATTTAGGCTCTCCAAATCGTACTGCAGGTCAGATGATTTGTTTTACTAGATCAACAAAGACTGGGATAATATCTATAGTATCGAAATATCGATATGGAAAGCCTAGAACATTTGGCATACACGAAAATAGGTTGTCATGAGCCACATAGACACTTTGAATCTGTTTGGACATGTTTCGATACTACAGATATTGAATTAGTCTTGGGTGATCTAGTAGAAAAATAATCTGATCTCCATCTATGGGGCGACCCCGGCGTAGTGGTTAGCATCCATACCTCTCACGCCAAAGTCACGAGTTCAAATCTCACCTCCGGACAAGTCACGAATGACCCAAGAGCGTTAAAGTGACTATAATAATAAAAAAAAACTTCTAACATCTTGTATACGTAGCAAGTCCAGTCCAAGCAAATCAATGCATGCCTACGCATCTACATGTAATTAAACCAGCGAGTGTGGGACACTAGGATACCCTAGGTGAAGGAAATGAACAACACAGCGTTGTATTCCTTCATCGTCTGGAGAGGGATGAAGGTGAACTTTCCATCGAAGCGAGGGACCACTATAGAAGATAAGTTGGAGGAGCATAGAAAAGTGTACAACTTACAGTTCAAGAAGTTTGCATCAGCTTATGAGGTCGGCCAGAAGGTTTTCAAACGGAATTTGCGTCAATCGTCAATCTGGGAGTTTTTTCAGCCAGCGTTATCCGTCCGGGAAAAAAGACTCCACGTCGTTCTTCTGGGTGATTCCTTAAAAAAAAGAAAAGTTTTAGTTTCTGTCTTAAATTGCGCCTAAATCAGAAACAACTTACCGTACTAACACGTGTAGCATTATGGCACGTGTGAAGATGTAGTCCATAGGTCATCAATGTTGTCCAAAGGCTGTGATTCCTTCGTCAGAGAGGATAAATTTTACAGCATCTTATCATCATCGTCATCTCAGTAGGGTCGTCGTTGATGAAGATGGAATGCTGAAAAAGAGAAAGAGAAAGATATATAATTATTGTTACCGGTAACAGAATTTCAGTCCGGATTGAAAAGGTGCACAAACAAAAGCCAACGACAAGGAAAAGACTAGTGTCTCTAAGTAGGAGAGATGGCACCGTCAGCGTTGACGGCAAATAACTCACGAACACTAGCGGACCGTGAGTACTGTGCCACCTATGCATCCTTCCATCTTGATCTTGGAATGAATACGAATCCATCTTCACATTATAGCCACTAGGAATTCCAGCTTCATCGTTAATTATTGTGTAGATTCCAATCGGTACTCACCAGCAAGCACACTTCACAAGTACCACCTAACACATTTAATACCCCAACAATCCTGCACCACTGTCCGTTACAATTTTTTTCAGTTGATGATGCATCGTTTAAAAAATTGACGTTTCAATGAAGAAAAAAACATGCACGCCTACGTTGATCAAAATTTCGATTTTCACGACTTTCACCCACTGCGCATCCCCTTCCATAGTCGCTACCATAGCAACACCATTAACACCGAATAGGGACTTTTTGGTGAATAAAAAATTCGTTTAGGGACCGTGCTTTCGAGCAAACCAATCGATGTGGCAGAATGCTATCATCGAAGATCTTTTTGTTTATGGAGTTCGAAGGACCACTACCGTGAGCTCGATCGTTGCATTTCAGAGTAGTAGTGATAGGCTTTAGATATAGTACCAATTTTTGTAGAAAAAAAAATCAGCTAGATTGATAGGAGCTAGGGCAGGAGCACATATGTGATTGGCAGGGAATGTGGTTGGAGTTTAAAGGTACTGAAAAATCACCCCTAATGATGATTTTGATTGAAACTGAAAATCGGTTTCGATCGAAATTAGTAATAGAGGTGACTTTTCAGTACATTTAACGAGGGCTTATCACATATGTGCTCCTTTTAGCTTGTTAGTTAGCTACCTCAAAATTTACCATTCACTTATAGTAGCTAGCTAGTTAAAAGAGAGGTATCATATTTCCCGGATTTTAATTTCAGATTGGGCCATTGATCAGTTTGACGTTTAAGATAAATCCAAGAAATTAGAACGTAACAACAATAAATTTCAGATGACGACCTTTCGTTTGAGCTTATTGCCAAAACGTCAACCCAATCACGTAAGTTTAACGATAAACCTGGTGCACAATGACAATGCATTAATCTGCGAGTAAATAACCTAGCTCTTACGTGAAGAAATGGAAGGTCGAAGGTCACACCTTTGAAACAAATAACTACACCAAGATTGGAGCTTTTCGTAGCTTTAGAGAGTGTCTAGGATAAGAGAGAAGCGGACTGGTTGATTTTACTCAACTGTCAAAGCCAGAACCAATCGAGCAACGCATGTCTTGATTGAAATGGCAGTGTTGCTAGAAACCACCTAGGCATAGGTTGCCAAGGTCGTTGGTTTTGAATATGTTTTTCTCTTATCCCAAAAACCCTCTTTACGTAGCACCTTTGGCTGTTGCGTTGCGCTATATAAGTAAAGAACGTCGTACCTTCGGTAGTCAAGATGCTGTTTAAACGAGTGGTGCGACAGTCAACATTGCTCAGGTGTTACTATTTCTTCGACTCCAACTTGGACACCTGATGCTCAAAAAATGCTTCCGATTCTGACTCCACATCCCTGGTTGTTGGTTATTTAAGTTGTATTTAATTAAAGGCGTCTGTACAATAGTGCATTTCTTAAAATTCCTACGTACAGTATTTGGAAAACAAATCAATAAATATTTCACCAAACATAATAGGTAACCATCATGGCTAACCCTCCTCAATTCAAATCAATTCCGTCCCGTTACATCATTTACCACCGGAATCACGCGAACGGTGCCAAGTTTGTCACGACTGGGATAAAGTCTGTAGTATCAAAATATGTCCAAACAGAATCATAGTGTCTATATGGATAATGCTTATTTATTCCCACGTATACCAGATGATTTAGGCTCTCCAAATCGTACTGCAGTTCAGATGATTTGTTTTACTAGATCAACAAAGACTGGGATAATATCTATAGTATCGAAATATCGATATGGAAAGCCTAGAACATTTGGCATACACGAAAATAGGTTGTCATGAGCCACATAGACACTTTGAATCTGTTTGGACATGTTTCGATACTACAGATATTGAATTAGTCTTGGGTGATCTAGTAGAAAAATAATCTGATCTCCATCTATGGGGCGACCCCGGCGTAGTGGTTAGCATCCATACCTCTCACGCCAAAGTCACGAGTTCAAATCTCACCTCCGGACAAGTCACGAATGACCCAAGAGCGTTAAAGTGACTATAATAATAAAAAAAAACTTCTAACATCTTGTATACGTAGCAAGTCCAGTCCAAGCAAATCAATGCATGCCTACGCATCTACATGTAATTAAACCAGCGAGTGTGGGACACTAGGATACCCTAGGTGAAGGAAATGAACAACACGGCGTTGTATTCCTTCATCGTCTGGAGAGGGATGAAGGTGAACTTTCCATCGAAGCGAGGGACCACTATAGAAGATAAGTTGGAGGAGCATAGAAAAGTGTACAACTTACAGTTCAAGAAGTTTGCATCAGCTTATGAGGTCGGCCAGAAGGTTTTCAAACGGAATTTGCGTCAATCGTCAATCTGGGAGTTTTTTCAGCCAGCGTTATCCGTCCGGGAAAAAAGACTCCACGTCGTTCTTCTGGGTGATTCCTTAAAAAAAAAGAAAAGTTTTAGTTTCTGTCTTAAATTGCGCCTAAATCAGAAACAACTTACCGTACTAACACGTGTAGCATTATGGCACGTGTGAAGATGTAGTCCATAGGTCATCAATGTTGTCCAAAGGCTGTGATTCCTTCGTCAGAGAGGATAAATTTTACAGCATCTTATCATCATCGTCATCTCATCAGTCCGGTAGGGTCGTCGTTGATGAAGATGGAATGCTGAAAAAGAGAAAGAGAAAGATATATAATTATTGTTACCGGTAACAGAATTTCAGTCCGGATTGAAAAGGTGCACAAACAAAAGCCAACGACAAGGAAAAGACTAGTGTCTCTAAGTAGGAGAGATGGCACCGTCAGCGTTGACGGCAAATAACTCACGAACACTAGCGGACCGTGAGTACTGTGCCACCTATGCATTGATCTTGGAATGAATACGAATCCATCTTCACATTATAGCCACTAGGAATTCCAGCTTCACCGTTAATTATTGTGTAGATTCCAATCGGTACTCACCAGCAAGCACACTTCACAAGTACCACCTAACTTTGTCACACATTTAATACCCCAACAATCCTGCACCACTGTCCGTTACAATTTTTTCAGTTGTTTTCAGTTCGTTTAAAAAATTGACGTTTCAATGAAGAAAAAAACATGCACGCCTACGTTGATCAAAATTTCGATTTTCACGACTTTCACCCACTGCGCATCCCCTTCCATAGTCGCTACCATAGCAACACCATTAACACCGAATAGGGACTTTTTGGTGAATAAAAAATTCGTTTAGGGACCGTGCTTTCGAGCAAACCAATCGATGTGGCAGAATGCTATCATCGAAGATCTTTTTGTTTATGGAGTTCGAAGGACCACTACCGTGAGCTCGATCGTTGCATTTCAGAGTAGTAGTGATAGGCTTTAGATATAGTACCATTTTTTGTAGAAAAAAAATCAGCTAGATTGATAGGAGCTAGGGCAGGAGCACATATGTGATTGGCAGGGAATGTGGTTGGAGTTTAAAGGTACTGAAAAATCACCCCTAATGATGATTTTGATTGAAACTGAAAATCGGTTTCGATCGAAATTAGTAATAGAGGTGACTTTTCAGTACATTTAACGAGGGCTTATCACATATGTGCTCCTTTTAGCTTGTTAGTTAGCTACCTCAAAATTTACCATTCACTTATAGTTAACATGCTAGCTAGTTAAAAGAGTGGTATCATATTTCCCGGATTTTAATTTCAGATTGGGCCATTGATCAGTTTGACGTTTAAGATAAATCCAAGAAATTAGAACGTAACAACAATAAATTTCAGATGACGACCTTTCGTTTGAGCTTATTGCCAAAACGTCAACCCAATCACGTAAGTTTAACGATAAACCTGGTGCACAATGACAATGCATTAATCTGCGAGTAAATAACCTAGCTCTTACGTGAAGAAATGGAAGGTCGAAGGTCACACCTTTGAAACAAATAACTACACCAAGATTGGAGCTTTTCGTAGCTTTAGAGAGTGTCTAGGATAAGAGAGAAGCGGACTGGTTGATTTTACTCAACTGTCAAAGCCAGAACCAATCGAGCAACGCATGTCTTGATTGAAATGGCAGTGTTGCTAGAAACCACCTAGGCATAGGTTGCCAAGGTCGTTGGTTTTGAATATGTTTTTCTCTTATCCCAAAAACCCTCTTTACGTAGCACCTTTGGCTGTTGCGTTGCGCTATATAAGTAAAGAACGTCGTACCTTCGGTAGTCAAGATGCTGTTTAAACGAGTGGTGCGACAGTCAACATTGCTCAGGTGTTACTATTTCTTCGACTCCAACTTGGACACCTGATGCTCAAAAAATGCTTCCGATTCTGACTCCACATCCCTGGTTGTTGGTTATTTAAGTTGTATTTAATTAAAGGCGTCTGTACAATAGTGCATTTCTTAAAATTCCTACGTACAGTATTTGGAAAACAAATCAATAAATATTTCACCAAACATAATAGGTAACCATCATGGCTAACCCTCCTCAATTCAAATCAATTCCGTCCCGTTACATCATTTACCACCGGAATCACGCGAACGGTGCCAAGTTTGTCACGACTGGGATAAAGTCTGTAGTATCAAAATATGTCCAAACAGAATCATAGTGTCTATATGGATAATGCTTATTTATTCCCACGTATACCAGATGATTTAGGCTCTCCAAATCATACTGCAGTTCAGATGATTTGTTTTACTAGATCAACACAGACTGGGATAATATCTATAGTATCGAAATATCGATATGGAAAGCCTAGAACATTTGGCATACACGAAAATAGGTTGTCATGAGCCACATAGACACTTTGAATCTGTTTGGACATGTTTCGATACTACAGACATTGAATTAGTCTTGGGTGATCTAGTAGAAAAATAATCTGATCTCCATCTATGGGGCGACCCCGGCGTAGTGGTTAGCATCCATACCTCTCACGCCAAAGTCACGAGTTCAAATCTCACCTCCGGACGAGTCACGAATGACCCAAGAGCGTTAAAGTGACTATAATAATAAAAAAAAACTTCTAACATCTTGTATACGTAGCAAGTCCAGTCCAAGCAAATCAATGCATGCCTACGCATCTACATGTAATTAAACCAGCGAGTGTGGGACACTAGGATACCCTAGGTGAAGGAAATGAACAACACGGCGTTGTATTCCTTCATCGTCTGGAGAGGGATGAAGGTGAACTTTCCATCGAAGCGAGGGACCACTATAGAAGATAAGTTGGAGGAGCATAGAAAAGTGTACAACTTACAGTTCAAGAAGTTTGCATCAGCTTATGAGGTCGGCCAGAAGGTTTTCAAACGGAATTTGCGTCAATCGTCAATCTGGGAGTTTTTTCAGCCAGCGTTATCCGTCCGGGAAAAAAGACTCCACGTCGTTCTTCTGGGTGATTCCTTAAAAAAAAGAAAAGTTTTAGTTTCTGTCTTAAATTGCGCCTAAATCAGAAACAACTTACCGTACTAACACGTGTAGCATTATGGCACGTGTGAAGATGTAGTCCATAGGTCATCAATGTTGTCCAAAGGCTGTGATTCCTTCGTCAGAGAGGATAAATTTTACAGCATCTTATCATCATCGTCATCTCATCAGTCCGGTAGGGTCGTCGTTGATGAAGATGGAATGCTGAAAAAGAGAAAGAGAAAGATATATAATTATTGTTACCGGTAACAGAATTTCAGTCCGGATTGAAAAGGTGCACAAACAAAAGCCAACGACAAGGAAAAGACTAGTGTCTCTAAGTAGGAGAGATGGCACCGTCAGCGTTGACGGCAAATAACTCACGAACACTAGCGGACCGTGAGTACTGTGCCACCTATGCATTGATCTTGGAATGAATACGAATCCATCTTCACATTATAGCCACTAGGAATTCCAGCTTCACCGTTAATTATTGTGTAGATTCCAATCGGTACTCACCAGCAAGCACACTTCACAAGTACCACCTAACTTTGTCACACATTTAATACCCCAACAATCCTGCACCACTGTCCGTTACAATTTTTTCAGTTGTTTTCAGTTCGTTTAAAAAATTGACGTTTCAATGAAGAAAAAAACATGCACGCCTACGTTGATCAAAATTTCGATTTTCACGACTTTCACCCACTGCGCATCCCCTTCCATAGTCGCTACCATAGCAACACCATTAACACCGAATAGGGACTTTTTGGTGAATAAAAAATTCGTTTAGGGACCGTGCTTTCGAGCAAACCAATCGATGTGGCAGAATGCTATCATCGAAGATCTTTTTGTTTATGGAGTTCGAAGGACCACTACCGTGAGCTCGATCGTTGCATTTCAGAGTAGTAGTGATAGGCTTTAGATATACATAGTACCAATTTTTGTAGAAAAAAAAATCAGCTAGATTGATAGGAGCTAGGGCAGGAGCACATATGTGATTGGCAGGGAATGTTGTTGGAGTTTAAAGGTAATGAAAAATCACCCCTAATGATGATTTTGATTGAAACTGAAAATCGGTTTCGATCGAAATTAGTAATAGAGGTGACTTTTCAGTACATTTAACGAGGGCTTATCACATATGTGCCACTTTTAGCTTGTTAGTTAGCTACCTCAAAATTTACCATTCACTTATAGTAGCTAGCTAGTTAAAAGAGTGGTATCATATTTCCCGGATTTTAATTTCAGATTGGGCCATTGATCAGTTTGACGTTTAAGATAAATCCAAGAAATTAGAACGTAACAACAATAAATTTCAGATGACGACCTTTCGTTTGAGCTTATTGCCAAAACGTCAACCCAATCACGTAAGTTTAACGATAAACCTGGTGCACAATGACAATGCATTAATCTGCGAGTAAATAACCTAGCTCTTACGTGAAGAAATGGAAGGTCGAAGGTCACACCTTTGAAACAAATAACTACACCAAGATTGGAGCTTTTCGTAGCTTTAGAGAGTGTCTAGGATAAGAGAGAAGCGGACTGGTTGATTTTACTCAACTGTCAAAGCCAGAACCAATCGAGCAACGCATGTCTTGATTGAAATGGCAGTGTTGCTAGAAACCACCTAGGCATAGGTTGCCAAGGTCGTTGGTTTTGAATATGTTTTTCTCTTATCCCAAAAACCCTCTTTACGTAGCACCTTTGGCTGTTGCGTTGCGCTATATAAGTAAAGAACGTCGTACCTTCGGTAGTCAAGATGCTGTTTAAACGAGTGGTGCGACAGTCAACATTGCTCAGGTGTTACTATTTCTTCGACTCCAACTTGGACACCTGATGCTCAAAAAATGCTTCCGATTCTGACTCCACATCCCTGGTTGTTGGTTATTTAAGTTGTATTTAATTAAAGGCGTCTGTACAATAGTGCATTTCTTAAAATTCCTACGTACAGTATTTGGAAAACAAATCAATAAATATTTCACCAAACATAATAGGTAACCATCATGGCTAACCCTCCTCAATTCAAATCAATTCCGTCCCGTTACATCATTTACCACCGGAATCACGCGAACGGTGCCAAGTTTGTCACGACTGGGATAAAGTCTGTAGTATCAAAATATGTCCAAACAGAATAATAGTGTCTATATGGATAATGCTTATTTATTCCCACGTATACCAGATGATTTAGGCTCTCCAAATCGTACTGCAGTTCAGATGATTTGTTTTACTAGATCAACAAAGACTGGGATAATATCTATAGTATCGAAATATCGATATGGAAAGCCTAGAACATTTGGCATACACGAAAATAGGTTGTCATGAGCCACATAGACACTTTGAATCTGTTTGGACATGTTTCGATACTACAGATATTGAATTAGTCTTGGGTGATCTAGTAGAAAAATAATCTGATCTCCATCTATGGGGCGACCCCGGCGTAGTGGTTAGCATCCATACCTCTCACGCCAAAGTCACGAGTTCAAATCTCACCTCCGGACAAGTCACGAATGACCCAAGAGCGTTAAAGTGACTATAATAATAAAAAAAAACTTCTAACATCTTGTATACGTAGCAAGTCCAGTCCAAGCAAATCAATGCATGCCTACGCATCTACATGTAATTAAACCAGCGAGTGTGGGACACTAGGATACCCTAGGTGAAGGAAATGAACAACACGCCGTTGTATTCCTTCATCGTCTGGAGAGGGATGAAGGTGAACTTTCCATCGAAGCGAGGGACCACTATAGAAGATAAGTTGGAGGAGCATAGAAAAGTGTACAACTTACAGTTCAAGAAGTTTGCATCAGCTTATGAGGTCGGCCAGAAGGTTTTCAAACGGAATTTGCGTCAATCGTCAATCTGGGAGTTTTTTCAGCCAGCGTTATCCGTCCGGGAAAAAAGACTCCACGTCGTTCTTCTGGGTGATTCCTTAAAAAAAAGAAAAGTTTTAGTTTCTGTCTTAAATTGCGCCTAAATCAGAAACAACTTACCGTACTAACACGTGTAGCATTATGGCACGTGTGAAGATGTAGTCCATAGGTCATCAATGTTGTCCAAAGGCTGTGATTCCTTCGTCAGAGAGGATAAATTTTACAGCATCTTATCATCATCGTCATCTCATCAGTCCGGTAGGGTCGTCGTTGATGAAGATGGAATGCTGAAAAAGAGAAAGAGAAAGATATATAATTATTGTTACCGGTAACAGAATTTCAGTCCGGATTGAAAAGGTGCACAAACAAAAGCCAACGACAAGGAAAAGACTAGTGTCTCTAAGTAGGAGAGATGGCACCGTCAGCGTTGACGGCAAATAACTCACGAACACTAGCGGACCGTGAGTACTGTGCCACCTATGCATCCTTCCATCTTGATCTTGGAATGAATACGAATCCATCTTCACATTATAGCCACTAGGAATTCCAGCTTCATCGTTAATTATTGTGTAGATTCCAATCGGTACTCACCAGCAAGCACACTTCACAAGTACCACCTAACACATTTAATACCCCAACAATCCTGCACCACTGTCCGTTACAATTTTTTTCAGTTGATGATGCATCGTTTAAAAAATTGACGTTTCAATGAAGAAAAAAACATGCACGCCTACGTTGATCAAAATTTCGATTTTCACGACTTTCACCCACTGCGCATCCCCTTCCATAGTCGCTACCATAGCAACACCATTAACACCGAATAGGGACTTTTTGGTGAATAAAAAATTCGTTTAGGGACCGTGCTTTCGAGCAAACCAATCGATGTGGCAGAATGCTATCATCGAAGATCTTTTTGTTTATGGAGTTCGAAGGACCACTACCGTGAGCTCGATCGTTGCATTTCAGAGTAGTAGTGATAGGCTTTAGATATAGTACCAATTTTTGTAGAAAAAAAAAATCAGCTAGATTGATAGGAGCTAGGGCAGGAGCACATATGTGATTGGCAGGGAATGTGGTTGGAGTTTAAAGGTACTGAAAAATCACCCCTAATGATGATTTTGATTGAAACTGAAAATCGGTTTCGATCGAAATTAGTAATAGAGGTGACTTTTCAGTACATTTAACGAGGGCTTATCACATATGTGCTCCTTTTAGCTTGTTAGTTAGCTACCTCAAAATTTACCATTCACTTATAGTAGCTAGCTAGTTAAAAGAGTGGTATCATATTTCCCGGATTTTAATTTCAGATTGGGCCATTGATCAGTTTGACGTTTAAGATAAATCCAAGAAATTAGAACGTAACAACAATAAATTTCAGATGACGACCTTTCGTTTGAGCTTATTGCCAAAACGTCAACCCAATCACGTAAGTTTAACGATAAACCTGGTGCACAATGACAATGCATTAATCTGCGAGTAAATAACCTAGCTCTTACGTGAAGAAATGGAAGGTCGAAGGTCACACCTTTGAAACAAATAACTACACCAAGATTGGAGCTTTTCGTAGCTTTAGAGAGTGTCTAGGATAAGAGAGAAGCGGACTGGTTGATTTTACTCAACTGTCAAAGCCAGAACCAATCGAGCAACGCATGTCTTGATTGAAATGGCAGTGTTGCTAGAAACCACCTAGGCATAGGTTGCCAAGGTCGTTGGTTTTGAATATGTTTTTCTCTTATCCCAAAAACCCTCTTTACGTAGCACCTTTGGCTGTTGCGTTGCGCTATATAAGTAAAGAACGTCGTACCTTCGGTAGTCAAGATGCTGTTTAAACGAGTGGTGCGACAGTCAACATTGCTCAGGTGTTACTATTTCTTCGACTCCAACTTGGACACCTGATGCTCAAAAAATGCTTCCGATTCTGACTCCACATCCCTGGTTGTTGGTTATTTAAGTTGTATTTAATTAAAGGCGTCTGTACAATAGTGCATTTCTTAAAATTCCTACGTACAGTATTTGGAAAACAAATCAATAAATATTTCACCAAACATAATAGGTAACCATCATGGCTAACCCTCCTCAGTTCAAATCAATTCCGTCCCTTTACATCATTTACCACCGGAATCACGCGAACGGTGCCAAGTTTGTCACGACTGGGATAAAGTCTGTAGTATCAAAATATGTCCAAACAGAATCATAGTGTCTATATGGATAATGCTTATTTATTCCCACGTATACCAGATGATTTAGGCTCTCCAAATCGTACTGCAGGTCAGATGATTTGTTTTACTAGATCAACAAAGACTGGGATAATATCTATAGTATCGAAATATCGATATGGAAAGCCTAGAACATTTGGCATACACGAAAATAGGTTGTCATGAGCCACATAGACACTTTGAATCTGTTTGGACATGTTTCGATACTACATATATTGAATTAGTCTTGGGTGATCTAGTAGAAAAATAATCTGATCTCCATCTATGGGGCGACCCCGGCGTAGTGGTTAGCATCCATACCTCTCACGCCAAAGTCACGAGTTCAAATCTCACCTCCGGACAAGTCACGAATGACCCAAGAGCGTTAAAGTGACTATAATAATAAAAAAAAACTTCTAACATCTTGTATACGTAGCAAGTCCAGTCCAAGCAAATCAATGCATGCCTACGCATCTACATGTAATTAAACCAGCGAGTGTGGGACACTAGGATACCCTAGGTGAAGGAAATGAACAACACGGCGTTGTATTCCTTCATCGTCTGGAGAGGGATGAAGGTGAACTTTCCATCGAAGCGAGGGACCACTATAGAAGATAAGTTGGAGGAGCATAGAAAAGTGTACAACTTACAGTTCAAGAAGTTTGCATCAGCTTATGAGGTCGGCCAGAAGGTTTTCAAACGGAATTTGCGTCAATCGTCAATCTGGGAGTTTTTTCAGCCAGCGTTATCCGTCCGGGAAAAAAGACTCCACGTCGTTCTTCTGGGTGATTCCTTAAAAAAAAGAAAAGTTTTAGTTTCTGTCTTAAATTGCGCCTAAATCAGAAACAACTTACCGTACTAACACGTGTAGCATTATGGCACGTGTGAAGATGTAGTCCATAGGTCATCAATGTTGTCCAAAGGCTGTGATTCCTTCGTCATAGAGGATAAATTTTACAGCATCTTATCATCATCGTCATCTCAGTAGGGTCGTCGTTGATGAAGATGGAATGCTGAAAAAGAGAAAGAGAAAGATATATAATTATTGTTACCGGTAACAGAATTTCAGTCCGGATTGAAAAGGTGCACAAACAAAAGCCAACGACAAGGAAAAGACTAGTGTCTCTAAGTAGGAGAGATGGCACCGTCAGCGTTGACGGCAAATAACTCACGAACACTAGCGGACCGTGAGTACTGTGCCACCTATGCATCCTTCCATCTTGATCTTGGAATGAATACGAATCCATCTTCACATTATAGCCACTAGGAATTCCAGCTTCATCGTTAATTATTGTGTAGATTCCAATCGGTACTCACCAGCAAGCACACTTCACAAGTACCACCTAACACATTTAATACCCCAACAATCCTGCACCACTGTCCGTTACAATTTTTTTCAGTTGATGATGCATCGTTTAAAAAATTGACGTTTCAATGAAGAAAAAAACATGCACGCCTACGTTGATCAAAATTTCGATTTTCACGACTTTCACCCACTGCGCATCCCCTTCCATAGTCGCTACCATAGCAACACCATTAACACCGAATAGGGACTTTTTGGTGAATAAAAAATTCGTTTAGGGACCGTGCTTTCGAGCAAACCAATCGATGTGGCAGGGAATGTGGTTGGAGTTTAAAGGTACTGAAAAATCACCCCTAATGATGATTTTGATTGAAACTGAAAATCGGTTTCGATCGAAATTAGTAATAGAGGTGACTTTTCAGTACATTTAACGAGGGCTTATCACATATGTGCTCCTTTTAGCTTGTTAGTTAGCTACCTCAAAATTTACCATTCACTTATAGTAGCTAGCTAGTTAAAAGAGAGGTATCATATTTCCCGGATTTTAATTTCAGATTGGGCCATTGATCAGTTTGACGTTTAAGATAAATCCAAGAAATTAGAACGTAACAACAATAAATTTCAGATGACGACCTTTCGTTTGAGCTTATTGCCAAAACGTCAACCCAATCACGTAAGTTTAACGATAAACCTGGTGCACAATGACAATGCATTAATCTGCGAGTAAATAACCTAGCTCTTACGTGAAGAAATGGAAGGTCGAAGGTCACACCTTTGAAACAAATAACTACACCAAGATTGGAGCTTTTCGTAGCTTTAGAGAGTGTCTAGGATAAGAGAGAAGCGGACTGGTTGATTTTACTCAACTGTCAAAGCCAGAACCAATCGAGCAACGCATGTCTTGATTGAAATGGCAGTGTTGCTAGAAACCACCTAGGCATAGGTTGCCAAGGTCGTTGGTTTTGAATATGTTTTTCTCTTATCCCAAAAACCCTCTTTACGTAGCACCTTTGGCTGTTGCGTTGCGCTATATAAGTAAAGAACGTCGTACCTTCGGTAGTCAAGATGCTGTTTAAACGAGTGGTGCGACAGTCAACATTGCTCAGGTGTTACTATTTCTTCGACTCCAACTTGGACACCTGATGCTCAAAAAATGCTTCCGATTCTGACTCCACATCCCTGGTTGTTGGTTATTTAAGTTGTATTTAATTAAAGGCGTCTGTACAATAGTGCATTTCTTAAAATTCCTACGTACAGTATTTGGAAAACAAATCAATAAATATTTCACCAAACATAATAGGTAACCATCATGGCTAACCCTCCTCAATTCAAATCAATTCCGTCCATTTACATCATTTACCACCGGAATCACGCGAACGGTGCCAAGTTTGTCACGACTGGGATAAAGTCTGTAGTATCAAAATATGTCCAAACAGAATCATAGTGTCTATATGGATAATGCTTATTTATTCCCACGTATACCAGATGATTTAGGCTCTCCAAATCGTACTGCAGGTCAGATGATTTGTTTTACTAGATCAACAAAGACTGGGATAATATCTATAGTATCGAAATATCGATATGGAAAGCCTAGAACATTTGGCATACACGAAAATAGGTTGTCATGAGCCACATAGACACTTTGAATCTGTTTGGACATGTTTCGATACTACAGATATTGAATTAGTCTTGGGTGATCTAGTAGAAAAATAATCTGATCTCCATCTATGGGGCGACCCCGGCGTAGTGGTTAGCATCCATACCTCTCACGCCAAAGTCACGAGTTCAAATCTCACCTCCGGACAAGTCACGAATGACCCAAGAGCGTTAAAGTGACTATAATAATAAAAAAAAACTTCTAACATCTTGTATACGTAGCAAGTCCAGTCCAAGCAAATCAATGCATGCCTACGCATCTACATGTAATTAAACCAGCGAGTGTGGGACACTAGGATACCCTAGGTGAAGGAAATGAACAACACGGCGTTGTATTCCTTCATCGTCTGGAGAGGGATGAAGGTGAACTTTCCATCGAAGCGAGGGACCACTATAGAAGATAAGTTGGAGGAGCATAGAAAAGTGTACAACTTACAGTTCAAGAAGTTTGCATCAGCTTATGAGGTCGGCCAGAAGGTTTTCAAACGGAATTTGCGTCAATCGTCAATCTGGGAGTTTTTTCAGCCAGCGTTATCCGTCCGGGAAAAAAGACTCCACGTCGTTCTTCTGGGTGATTCCTTAAAAAAAAAGAAAAGTTTTAGTTTCTGTCTTAAATTGCGCCTAAATCAGAAACAACTTACCGTACTAACACGTGTAGCATTATGGCACGTGTGAAGATGTAGTCCATAGGTCATCAATGTTGTCCAAAGGCTGTGATTCCTTCGTCAGAGAGGATAAATTTTACAGCATCTTATCATCATCGTCATCTCATCAGTCCGGTAGGGTCGTCGTTGATGAAGATGGAATGCTGAAAAAGAGAAAGAGAAAGATATATAATTATTGTTACCGGTAACAGAATTTCAGTCCGGATTGAAAAGGTGCACAAACAAAAGGTGCACAAAAAAAAGCCAACGACAAGGAAAAGACTAGTGTCTCTAAGTAGGAGAGATGGCACCGTCAGCGTTGACGGCAAATAACTCACGAACACTAGCGGACCGTGAGTACTGTGCCACCTATGCATTGATCTTGGAATGAATACGAATCCATCTTCACATTATAGCCACTAGGAATACCAGCTTCACCGTTAATTATTGTGTAGATTCCAATCGGTACTCACCAGCAAGCACACTTCTAACTAACTAACTTTGTCACACATTTAATACCCCAACAATCCTGCACCACTGTCCGTTACAATTTTTTTCAGTTGATGATGCATCGTTTAAAAAATTGACGTTTCAATGAAGAAAAAAACATGCACGCCTACGTTGATCAAAATTTCGATTTTCACGACTTTCACCCACTGCGCATCCCCTTCCATAGTCGCTACCATAGCAACACCATTAACACCGAATAGGGACTTTTTGATGAATAAAAAATTCGTTTAGGGACCGTGCTTTCGAGCAAACCAATCGATGTGGCAGAATGCTATCATCGAAGATCTTTTTGTTTATGGAGTTCGAAGGACCACTACCGTGAGCTCGATCGTTGCATTTCAGAGTAGTAGTGATAGGCTTTAGATATAGTACCAATTTTTGTAGAAAAAAAAATCAGCTAGATTGATAGGAGCTAGGGCAGGAGCACATATGTGATTGGCAGGGAATGTGGTTGGAGTTTAAAGGTACTGAAAAATCACCCCTAATGATGATTTTGATTGAAACTGAAAATCGGTTTCGATCGAAATTAGTAATAGAGGTGACTTTTCAGTACATTTAACGAGGGCTTATCACATATGTGCTCCTTTTAGCTTGTTAGTTAGCTACCTCAAAATTTACCATTCACTTATAGTTAACATGCTAGCTAGTTAAAAGAGTGGTATCATATTTCCCGGATTTTAATTTCAGATTGGGCCATTGATCAGTTTGACGTTTAAGATAAATCCAAGAAATTAGAACGTAACAACAATAAATTTCAGATGACGACCTTTCGTTTGAGCTTATTGCCAAAACGTCAACCCAATCACGTAAGTTTAACGATAAACCTGGTGCACAATGACAATGCATTAATCTGCGAGTAAATAACCTAGCTCTTACGTGAAGAAATGGAAGGTCGAAGGTCACACCTTTGAAACAAATAACTACACCAAGATTGGAGCTTTTCGTAGCTTTAGAGAGTGTCTAGGATAAGAGAGAAGCGGACTGGTTGATTTTACTCAACTGTCAAAGCCAGAACCAATCGAGCAACGCATGTTTTGATTGAAATGGCAGTGTTGCTAGAAACCACCTAGGCATAGGTTGCCAAGGTCGTTGGTTTTGAATATGTTTTTCTCTTATCCCAAAAACCCTCTTTACGTAGCACCTTTGGCTGTTGCGTTGCGCTATATAAGTAAAGAACGTCGTACCTTCGGTAGTCAAGATGCTGTTTAAACGAGTGGTGCGACAGTCAACATTGCTCAGGTGTTACTATTTCTTCGACTCCAACTTGGACACCTGATGCTCAAAAAATGCTTCCGATTCTGACTCCACATCCCTGGTTGTTGGTTATTTAAGTTGTATTTAATTAAAGGCGTCTGTACAATAGTGCATTTCTTAAAATTCCTACGTACAGTATTTGGAAAACAAATCAATAAATATTTCACCAAACATAATAGGTAACCATCATGGCTAACCCTCCTCAGTTCAAATCAATTCCGTCCCTTTACATCATTTACCACCGGAATCACGCGAACGGTGCCAAGTTTGTCACGACTGGGATAAAGTCTGTAGTATCAAAATATGTCCAAACAGAATCATAGTGTCTATATGGATAATGCTTATTTATTCCCACGTATACCAGATGATTTAGGCTCTCCAAATCGTACTGCAGTTCAGATGATTTGTTTTACTAGATCAACAAAGACTGGGATAATATCTATAGTATCGAAATATCGATATGGAAAACCAGAACATTTGGCATACACGAAAATAGGTTGTCATGAGCCACATAGACACTTTGAATCTGTTTGGACATGTTTCGATACTACAGATATTGAATTAGTCTTGGGTGATCTAGTAGAAAAATAATCTGATCTCCATCTATGGGGCGACCCCGGCGTAGTGGTTAGCATCCATACCTCTCACGCCAAAGTCACGAGTTCAAATCTCACCTCCGGACAAGTCACGAATGACCCAAGAGCGTTAAAGTGACTATAATAATAAAAAAAAACTTCTAACATCTTGTATACGTAGCAAGTCCAGTCCAAGCAAATCAATGCATGCCTACGCATCTACATGTAATTAAACCAGCGAGTGTGGGACACTAGGATACCCTAGGTGAAGGAAATGAACAACACGGCGTTGTATTCCTTCATCGTCTGGAGAGGGATGAAGGTGAACTTTCCATCGAAGCGAGGGACCACTATAGAAGATAAGTTGGAGGAGCATAGAAAAGTGTACAACTTACAGTTCAAGAAGTTTGCATCAGCTTATGAGGTCGGCCAGAAGGTTTTCAAACGGAATTTGCGTCAATCGTCAATCTGGGAGTTTTTTCAGCCAGCGTTATCCGTCCGGGAAAAAAGACTCCACGTCGTTCTTCTGGGTGATTCCTTAAAAAAAAAGAAAAGTTTTAGTTTCTGTCTTAAATTGCGCCTAAATCAGAAACAACTTACCGTACTAACACGTGTAAAGACTGGGATAATATCTATAGTATCGAAATATCGATATGGAAAGCCTAGAACATTTGGCATACACGAAAATAGGTTGTCATGAGCCACATAGACACTTTGAATCTGTTTGGACATGTTTCGATACTACAGATATTGAATTAGTCTTGGGTGATCTAGTAGAAAAATAATCTGATCTCCATCTATGGGGCGACCCCGGCGTAGTGGTTAGCATCCATACCTCTCACGCCAAAGTCACGAGTTCAAATCTCACCTCCGGACAAGTCACGAATGACCCAAGAGCGTTAAAGTGACTATAATAATAAAAAAAAACTTCTAACATCTTGTATACGTAGCAAGTCCAGTCCAAGCAAATCAATGCATGCCTACGCATCTACATGTAATTAAACCAGCGAGTGTGGGACACTAGGATACCCTAGGTGAAGGAAATGAACAACACGGCGTTGTATTCCTTCATCGTCTGGAGAGGGATGAAGGTGAACTTTCCATCGAAGCGAGGGACCACTATAGAAGATAAGTTGGAGGAGCATAGAAAAGTGTACAACTTACAGTTCAAGAAGTTTGCATCAGCTTATGAGGTCGGCCAGAAGGTTTTCAAACGGAATTTGCGTCAATCGTCAATCTGGGAGTTTTTTCAGCCAGCGTTATCCGTCCGGGAAAAAAGACTCCACGTCGTTCTTCTGGGTGATTCCTTAAAAAAAAAAGAAAAGTTTTAGTTTCTGTCTTAAATTGCGCCTAAATCAGAAACAACTTACCGTACTAACACGTGTAGCATTATGGCACGTGTGAAGATGTAGTCCATAGGTCATCAATGTTGTCCAAAGGCTGTGATTCCTTCGTCAGAGAGGATAAATTTTACAGCATCTTATCATCATCGTCATCTCATCAGTCCGGTAGGGTCGTCGTTGATGAAGATGGAATGCTGAAAAAGAGAAAGAGAAAGATATATAATTATTGTTACCGGTAACAGAATTTCAGTCCGGATTGAAAAGGTGCACAAACAAAAGCCAACGACAAGGAAAAGACTAGTGTCTCTAAGTAGGAGAGATGGCACCGTCAGCGTTGACGGCAAATAACTCACGAACACTAGCGGACCGTGAGTACTGTGCCACCTATGCATTGATCTTGGAATGAATACGAATCCATCTTCACATTATAGCCACTAGGAATTCCAGCTTCACCGTTAATTATTGTGTAGATTCCAATCGGTACTCACCAGCAAGCACACTTCACAAGTACCACCTAACTTTGTCACACATTTAATACCCCAACAATCCTGCACCACTGTCCGTTACAATTTTTTCAGTTGATGATGCATCGTTTAAAAAATTGACGTTTCAATGAAGAAAAAAACATGCACGCCTACGTTGATCAAAATTTCGATTTTCACGACTTTCACCCACTGCGCATCCCCTTCCATAGTCGCTACCATAGCAACACCATTAACACCGAATAGGGACTTTTTGGTGAATAAAAAAATCGTTTAGGGACCGTGCTTTCGAGCAAACCAATCGATGTGGCAGAATGCTATCATCGAAGATCTTTTTGTTTATGGAGTTCGAAGGACCACTACCGTGAGCTCGATCGTTGCATTTCAGAGTAGTAGTGATAGGCTTTAGATATATTACCATTTTTTGTAGAAAAAAAAATCAGCTAGATTGATAGGAGCTAGGGCAGGAGCACATATGTGATTGGCAGGGAATGTGGTTGGAGTTTTAAGGTACTGAAAAATCACCCCTAATGATGATTTTGATTGAAACTGAAAATCGGTTTCGATCGAAATTAGTAATAGAGGTGACTTTTCAGTACATTTAACGAGGGCTTATCACATATGTGCTCCTTTTAGCTTGTTAGTTAGCTACCTCAAAATTTACCATTCACTTATAGTTAACATGCTAGCTAGTTAAAAGAGTGGTATCATATTTCCCGGATTTTAATTTCAGATTGGGCCATTGATCAGTTTGACGTTTAAGATAAATCCAAGAAATTAGAACGTAACAACAATAAATTTCAGATGACGACCTTTCGTTTGAGCTTATTGCCAAAACGTCAACCCAATCACGTAAGTTTAACGATAAACCTGGTGCACAATGACAATGCATTAATCTGCGAGTAAATAACCTAGCTCTTACGTGAAGAAATGGAAGGTCGAAGGTCACACCTTTGAAACAAATAACTACACCAAGATTGGAGCTTTTCGTAGCTTTAGAGAGTGTCTAGGATAAGAGAGAAGCGGACTGGTTGATTTTACTCAACTGTCAAAGCCAGAACCAATCGAGCAACGCATGTCTTGATTGAAATGGCAGTGTTGCTAGAAACCACCTAGGCATAGGTTGCCAAGGTCGTTGGTTTTGAATATGTTTTTCTCTTATCCCAAAAACCCTCTTTACGTAGCACCTTTGGCTGTTGCGTTGCGCTATATAAGTAAAGAACGTCGTACCTTCGGTAGTCAAGATGCTGTTTAAACGAGTGGTGCGACAGTCAACATTGCTCAGGTGTTACTATTTCTTCGACTCCAACTTGGACACCTGATGCTCAAAAAATGCTTCCGATTCTGACTCCACATCCCTGGTTGTTGGTTATTTAAGTTGTATTTAATTAAAGGCGTCTGTACAATAGTGCATTTCTTAAAATTCCTACGTACAGTATTTGGAAAACAAATCAATAAATATTTCACCAAACATAATAGGTAACCATCATGGCTAACCCTCCTCAATTCAAATCAATTCCGTCCCGTTACATCATTTACCACCGGAATCACGCGAACGGTGCCAAGTTTGTCACGACTGGGATAAAGTCTGTAGTATCAAAATATGTCCAAACAGAATCATAGTGTCTATATGGATAATGCTTATTTATTCCCACGTATACCAGATGATTTAGGCTCTCCAAATCATACTGCAGTTCAGATGATTTGTTTTACTAGATCAACAAAGACTGGGATAATATCTATAAATATCGATATGGAAAGCCTAGAACATTTGGCATACACGAAAATAGGTTGTCATGAGCCACATAGACACTTTGAATCTGTTTGGACATGTTTCGATACTACAGATATTGAATTAGTCTTGGGTGATCTAGTAGAAAAATAATCTGATCTCCATCTATGGGGCGACCCCGGCGTAGTGGTTAGCATCCATACCTCTCACGCCAAAGTCACGAGTTCAAATCTCACCTCCGGACAAGTCACGAATGACCCAAGAGCGTTAAAGTGACTATAATAATAAAAAAAAACTTCTAACATCTTGTATACGTAGCAAGTCCAGTCCAAGCAAATCAATGCATGCCTACGCATCTACATGTAATTAAACCAGCGAGTGTGGGACACTAGGATACCCTAGGTGAAGGAAATGAACAACACGGCGTTGTATTCCTTCATCGTCTGGAGAGGGATGAAGGTGAACTTTCCATCGAAGCGAGGGACCACTATAGAAGATAAGTTGGAGGAGCATAGAAAAGTGTACAACTTACAGTTCAAGAAGTTTGCATCAGCTTATGAGGTCGGCCAGAAGGTTTTCAAACGGAATTTGCGTCAATCGTCAATCTGGGAGTTTTTTCAGCCAGCGTTATCCGTCCGGGAAAAAAGACTCCACGTCGTTCTTCTGGGTGATTCCTTAAAAAAAAGAAAAGTTTTAGTTTCTGTCTTAAATTGCGCCTAAATCAGAAACAACTTACCGTACTAACACGTGTAGCATTATGGCACGTGTGAAGATGTAGTCCATAGGTCATCAATGTTGTCCAAAGGCTGTGATTCCTTCGTCAGAGAGGATAAATTTTACAGCATCTTATCATCATCGTCATCTCATCAGTCCGGTAGGGTCGTCGTTGATGAAGATGGAATGCTGAAAAAGAGAAAGAGATATATAATTATTGTTACCGGTAACAGAATTTCAGTCCGGATTGAAAAGGTGCACAAACAAAAGCCAACGACAAGGAAAAGACTAGTGTCTCTAGTAGGAGAGATGGCACCGTCAGCGTTGACGGCAAATAACTCACGAACACTAGCGGACCGTGAGTACTGTGCCACCTATGCATCCTTCCATCTTGATCTTGGAATGAATACGAATCCATCTTCACATTATAGCCACTAGGAATTCCAGCTTCACCGTTAATTATTGTGTAGATTCCAATCGGTACTCACCAGCAAGCACACTTCACAAGTACCACCTAACTTTGTCACACATTTAATACCCCAACAATCCTGCACCACTGTCCGTTACAATTTTTTCAGTTGATGATGCATCGTTTAAAAAATTGACGTTTCAATGAAGAAAAAAACATGCACGCCTACGTTGATCAAAATTTCGATTTTCACGACTTTCACCCACTGCGCATCCCCTTCCATAGTCGCTACCATAGCAACACCATTAACACCGAATAGGGACTTTTTGGTGAATAAAAAATTCGTTTAGGGACCGTGCTTTCGAGCAAACCAATCGATGTGGCAGAATGCTATCATCGAAGATCTTTTTGTTTATGGAGTTCGAAGGACCACTACCGTGAGCTCGATCGTTGCATTTCAGAGTAGTAGTGATATGCTTTAGATATAGTACCAATTTTTGTAGAAAAAAAAATCAGCTAGATTGATAGGAGCTAGGGCAGGAGCACATATGTGATTGGCAGGGAATGTGGTTGGAGTTTAAAGGTACTGAAAAATCACCCCTAATGATGATTTTGATTGAAACTGAAAATCGGTTTCGATCGAAATTAGTAATAGAGGTGACTTTTCAGTACATTTAACGAGGGCTTATCACATATGTGCTCCTTTTAGCTTGTTAGTTAGCTACCTCAAAATTTACCATTCACTTATAGTTAACATGCTAGCTAGTTAAAAGAGTGGTATCATATTTCCCGGATTTTAATTTCAGATTGGGCCATTGATCAGTTTGACGTTTAAGATAAATCCAAGAAATTAGAACGTAACAACAATAAATTTCAGATGACGACCTTTCGTTTGAGCTTATTGCCAAAACGTCAACCCAATCACGTAAGTTTAACGATAAACCTGGTGCACAATGACAATGCATTAATCTGCGAGTAAATAACCTAGCTCTTACGTGAAGAAATGGAAGGTCGAAGGTCACACCTTTGAAACAAATAACTACACCAAGATTGGAGCTTTTCGTAGCTTTAGAGAGTGTCTAGGATAAGAGAGAAGCGGACTGGTTGATTTTACTCAACTGTCAAAGCCAGAACCAATCGAGCAACGCATGTCTTGATTGAAATGGCAGTGTTGCTAGAAACCACCTAGGCATAGGTTGCCAAGGTCGTTGGTTTTGAATATGTTTTTCTCTTATCCCAAAAACCCTCTTTACGTAGCACCTTTGGCTGTTGCGTTGCGCTATATAAGTAAAGAACGTCGTACCTTCGGTAGTCAAGATGCTGTTTAAACGAGTGGTGTGACAGTCAACATTGCTCAGGTGTTACTATTTCTTCGACTCCAACTTGGACACCTGATGCTCAAAAAATGCTTCCGATTCTGACTCCACATCCCTGGTTGTTGGTTATTTAAGTTGTATTTAATTAAAGGCGTCTGTACAATAGTGCATTTCTTAAAATTCCTACGTACAGTATTTGGAAAACAAATCAATAAATATTTCACCAAACATAATAGGTAACCATCATGGCTAACCCTCCTCAATTCAAATCAATTCCGTCCCGTTACATCATTTACCACCGGAATCACGCGAACGGTGCCAAGTTTGTCACGACTGGGATAAAGTCTGTAGTATCAAAATATGTCCAAACAGAATCATAGTGTCTATATGGATAATGCTTATTTATTCCCACGTATACCAGATGATTTAGGCTCTCCAAATCGTACTGCAGTTCAGATGATTTGTTTTACTAGATCAACAAAGACTGGGATAATATCTATAGTATCGAAATATCGATATGGAAAGCCTAGAACATTTGGCATACACGAAAATAGGTTGTCATGAGCCACATAGACACTTTGAATCTGTTTGGACATGTTTCGATACTACAGATATTGAATTAGTCTTGGGTGATCTAGTAGAAAAATAATCTGATCTCCATCTATGGGGCGACCCCGGCGTAGTGGTTAGCATCCATACCTCTCACGCCAAAGTCACGAGTTCAAATCTCACCTCCGGACAAGTCACGAATGACCCAAGAGCGTTAAAGTGACTATAATAATAAAAAAAAACTTCTAACATCTTGTATACGTAGCAAGTCCAGTCCAAGCAAATCAATGCATGCCTACGCATCTACATGTAATTAAACCAGCGAGTGTGGGACACTAGGATACCCTAGGTGAAGGAAATGAACAACACGGCGTTGTATTCCTTCATCGTCTGGAGAGGGATGAAGGTGAACTTTCCATCGAAGCGAGGGACCACTATAGAAGATAAGTTGGAGGAGCATAGAAAAGTGTACAACTTACAGTTCAAGAAGTTTGCATCAGCTTATGAGGTCGGCCAGAAGGTTTTCAAACGGAATTTGCGTCAATCGTCAATCTGGGAGTTTTTTCAGCCAGCGTTATCCGTCCGGGAAAAAAGACTCCACGTCGTTCTTCTGGGTGATTCCTTAAAAAAAAGAAAAGTTTTAGTTTCTGTCTTAAATTGCGCCTAAATCAGAAACAACTTACCGTACTAACACGTGTAGCATTATGGCACGTGTGAAGATGTAGTCCATAGGTCATCAATGTTGTCCAAAGGCTGTGATTCCTTCGTCAGAGAGGATAAATTTTACAGCATCTTATCATCATCGTCATCTCATCAGTCCGGTAGGGTCGTCGTTGATGAAGATGGAATGCTGAAAAAGAGAAAGAGAAAGATATATAATTATTGTTACCGGTAACAGAATTTCAGTCCGGATTGAAAAGGTGCACAAACAAAAGCCAACGACAAGGAAAAGACTAGTGTCTCTAAGTAGGAGAGATGGCACCGTCAGCGTTGACGGCAAATAACTCACGAACACTAGCGGACCGTGAGTACTGTGCCACCTATGCATCCTTCCATCTTGATCTTGGAATGAATACGAATCCATCTTCACATTATAGCCACTAGGAATTCCAGCTTCATCGTTAATTATTGTGTAGATTCCAATCGGTACTCACCAGCAAGCACACTTCACAAGTACCACCTAACACATTTAATACCCCAACAATCCTGCACCACTGTCCGTTACAATTTTTTTCAGTTGATGATGCATCGTTTAAAAAATTGACGTTTCAATGAAGAAAAAAACATGCACGCCTACGTTGATCAAAATTTCGATTTTCACGACTTTCACCCACTGCGCATCCCCTTCCATAGTCGCTACCATAGCAACACCATTAACACCGAATAGGGACTTTTTGGTGAATAAAAAATTCGTTTAGGGACCGTGCTTTCGAGCAAACCAATCGATGTGGCAGAATGCTATCATCGAAGATCTTTTTGTTTATGGAGTTCGAAGGACCACTACCGTGAGCTCGATCGTTGCATTTCAGAGTAGTAGTGATAGGCTTTAGATATACATAGTACCAATTTTTGTAGAAAAAAAAATCAGCTAGATTGATAGGAGCTAGGGCAGGAGCACATATGTGATTGGCAGGGAATGTTGTTGGAGTTTAAAGGTAATGAAAAATCACCCCTAATGATGATTTTGATTGAAACTGAAAATCGGTTTCGATCGAAATTAGTAATAGAGGTGACTTTTCAGTACATTTAACGAGGGCTTATCACATATGTGCCACTTTTAGCTTGTTAGTTAGCTACCTCAAAATTTACCATTCACTTATAGTAGCTAGCTAGTTAAAAGAGTGGTATCATATTTCCCGGATTTTAATTTCAGATTGGGCCATTGATCAGTTTGACGTTTAAGATAAATCCAAGAAATTAGAACGTAACAACAATAAATTTCAGATGACGACCTTTCGTTTGAGCTTATTGCCAAAACGTCAACCCAATCACGTAAGTTTAACGATAAACCTGGTGCACAATGACAATGCATTAATCTGCGAGTAAATAACCTAGCTCTTACGTGAAGAAATGGAAGGTCGAAGGTCACACCTTTGAAACAAATAACTACACCAAGATTGGAGCTTTTCGTAGCTTTAGAGAGTGTCTAGGATAAGAGAGAAGCGGACTGGTTGATTTTACTCAACTGTCAAAGCCAGAACCAATCGAGCAACGCATGTCTTGATTGAAATGGCAGTGTTGCTAGAAACCACCTAGGCATAGGTTGCCAAGGTCGTTGGTTTTGAATATGTTTTTCTCTTATCCCAAAAACCCTCTTTACGTAGCACCTTTGGCTGTTGCGTTGCGCTATATAAGTAAAGAACGTCGTACCTTCGGTAGTCAAGATGCTGTTTAAACGAGTGGTGCGACAGTCAACATTGCTCAGGTGTTACTATTTCTTCGACTCCAACTTGGACACCTGATGCTCAAAAAATGCTTCCGATTCTGACTCCACATCCCTGGTTGTTGGTTATTTAAGTTGTATTTAATTAAAGGCGTCTGTACAATAGTGCATTTCTTGAAATTCCTACGTACAGTATTTGGAAAACAAATCAATAAATATTTCACCAAACATAATAGGTAACCATCATGGCTAACCCTCCTCAATTCAAATCAATTCCGTCCATTTACATCATTTACCACCGGAATCACGCGAACGGTGCCAAGTTTGTCACGACTGGGATAAAGTCTGTAGTATCAAAATATGTCCAAACAGAATCATAGTGTCTATATGGATAATGCTTATTTATTCCCACGTATACCAGATGATTTAGGCTCTCCAAATCGTACTGCAGTTCAGATGATTTGTTTTACTAGATCAACAAAGACTGGGATAATATCTATAGTATCGAAATATCGATATGGAAAGCCTAGAACATTTGGCATACACGAAAATAGGTTGTCATGAGCCACATAGACACTTTGAATCTGTTTGGACATGTTTCGATACTACAGATATTGAATTAGTCTTGGGTGATCTAGTAGAAAAATAATCTGATCTCCATCTATGGGGCGACCCCGGCGTAGTGGTTAGCATCCATACCTCTCACGCCAAAGTCACGAGTTCAAATCTCACCTCCGGACAAGTCACGAATGACCCAAGAGCGTTAAAGTGACTATAATAATAAAAAAAAAACTTCTAACATCTTGTATACGTAGCAAGTCCAGTCCAAGCAAATCAATGCATGCCTACGCATCTACATGTAATTAAACCAGCGAGTGTGGGACACTAGGATACCCTAGGTGAAGGAAATGAACAACACGGCGTTGTATTCCTTCATCGTCTGGAGAGGGATGAAGGTGAACTTTCCATCGAAGCGAGGGACCACTATAGAAGATAAGTTGGAGGAGCATAGAAAAGTGTACAACTTACAGTTCAAGAAGTTTGCATCAGCTTATGAGGTCGGCCAGAAGGTTTTCAAACGGAATTTGCGTCAATCGTCAATCTGGGAGTTTTTTCAGCCAGCGTTATCCGTCCGGGAAAAAAGACTCCACGTCGTTCTTCTGGGTGATTCCTTAAAAAAAAAGAAAAGTTTTAGTTTCTGTCTTAAATTGCGCCTAAATCAGAAACAACTTACCGTACTAACACGTGTAGCATTATGGCACGTGTGAAGATGTAGTCCATAGGTCATCAATGTTGTCCAAAGGCTGTGATTCCTTCGTCAGAGAGGATAAATTTTACAGCATCTTATCATCATCGTCATCTCATCAGTCCGGTAGGGTCGTCGTTGATGAAGATGGAATGCTGAAAAAGAGAAAGAGAAAGATATATAATTATTGTTACCGGTAACAGAATTTCAGTCCGGATTGAAAAGGTGCACAAACAAAAGCCAACGACAAGGAAAAGACTAGTGTCTCTAAGTAGGAGAGATGGCACCGTCAGCGTTGACGGCAAATAACTCACGAACACTAGCGGACCGTGAGTACTGTGCCACCTATGCATTGATCTTGGAATGAATACGAATCCATCTTCACATTATAGCCACTAGGAATTCCAGCTTCACCGTTAATTATTGTGTAGATTCCAATCGGTACTCACCAGCAAGCACACTTCACAAGTACCACCTAACTTTGTCACACATTTAATACCCCAACAATCCTGCACCACTGTCCGTTACAATTTTTTCAGTTGATGATGCATCGTTTAAAAAATTGACGTTTCAATGAAGAAAAAAACATGCACGCCTACGTTGATCAAAATTTCGATTTTCACGACTTTCACCCACTGCGCATCCCCTTCCATAGTCGCTACCATAGCAACACCATTAACACCGAATAGGGACTTTTTGGTGAATAAAAAAATCGTTTAGGGACCGTGCTTTCGAGCAAACCAATCGATGTGGCAGAATGCTATCATCGAAGATCTTTTTGTTTATGGAGTTCGAAGGACCACTACCGTGAGCTCGATCGTTGCATTTCAGAGTAGTAGTGATAGGCTTTAGATATATTACCATTTTTTGTAGAAAAAAAAATCAGCTAGATTGATAGGAGCTAGGGCAGGAGCACATATGTGATTGGCAGGGAATGTGGTTGGAGTTTTAAGGTACTGAAAAATCACCCCTAATGATGATTTTGATTGAAACTGAAAATCGGTTTCGATCGAAATTAGTAATAGAGGTGACTTTTCAGTACATTTAACGAGGGCTTATCACATATGTGCTCCTTTTAGCTTGTTAGTTAGCTACCTCAAAATTTACCATTCACTTATAGTTAACATGCTAGCTAGTTAAAAGAGTGGTATCATATTTCCCGGATTTTAATTTCAGATTGGGCCATTGATCAGTTTGACGTTTAAGATAAATCCAAGAAATTAGAACGTAACAACAATAAATTTCAGATGACGACCTTTCGTTTGAGCTTATTGCCAAAACGTCAACCCAATCACGTAAGTTTAACGATAAACCTGGTGCACAATGACAATGCATTAATCTGCGAGTAAATAACCTAGCTCTTACGTGAAGAAATGGAAGGTCGAAGGTCACACCTTTGAAACAAATAACTACACCAAGATTGGAGCTTTTCGTAGCTTTAGAGAGTGTCTAGGATAAGAGAGAAGCGGACTGGTTGATTTTACTCAACTGTCAAAGCCAGAACCAATCGAGCAACGCATGTCTTGATTGAAATGGCAGTGTTGCTAGAAACCACCTAGGCATAGGTTGCCAAGGTCGTTGGTTTTGAATATGTTTTTCTCTTATCCCAAAAACCCTCTTTACGTAGCACCTTTGGCTGTTGCGTTGCGCTATATAAGTAAAGAACGTCGTACCTTCGGTAGTCAAGATGCTGTTTAAACGAGTGGTGCGACAGTCAACATTGCTCAGGTGTTACTATTTCTTCGACTCCAACTTGGACACCTGATGCTCAAAAAATGCTTCCGATTCTGACTCCACATCCCTGGTTGTTGGTTATTTAAGTTGTATTTAATTAAAGGCGTCTGTACAATAGTGCATTTCTTAAAATTCCTACGTACAGTATTTGGAAAACAAATCAATAAATATTTCACCAAACATAATAGGTAACCATCATGGCTAACCCTCCTCAATTCAAATCAATTCCGTCCCGTTACATCATTTACCACCGGAATCACGCGAACGGTGCCAAGTTTGTCACGACTGGGATAAAGTCTGTAGTATCAAAATATGTCCAAACAGAATCATAGTGTCTATATGGATAATGCTTATTTATTCCCACGTATACCAGATGATTTAGGCTCTCCAAATCATACTGCAGTTCAGATGATTTGTTTTACTAGATCAACAAAGACTGGGATAATATCTATAAATATCGATATGGAAAGCCTAGAACATTTGGCATACACGAAAATAGGTTGTCATGAGCCACATAGACACTTTGAATCTGTTTGGACATGTTTCGATACTACAGATATTGAATTAGTCTTGGGTGATCTAGTAGAAAAATAATCTGATCTCCATCTATGGGGCGACCCCGGCGTAGTGGTTAGCATCCATACCTCTCACGCCAAAGTCACGAGTTCAAATCTCACCTCCGGACAAGTCACGAATGACCCAAGAGCGTTAAAGTGACTATAATAATAAAAAAAAACTTCTAACATCTTGTATACGTAGCAAGTCCAGTCCAAGCAAATCAATGCATGCCTACGCATCTACATGTAATTAAACCAGCGAGTGTGGGACACTAGGATACCCTAGGTGAAGGAAATGAACAACACGGCGTTGTATTCCTTCATCGTCTGGAGAGGGATGAAGGTGAACTTTCCATCGAAGCGAGGGACCACTATAGAAGATAAGTTGGAGGAGCATAGAAAAGTGTACAACTTACAGTTCAAGAAGTTTGCATCAGCTTATGAGGTCGGCCAGAAGGTTTTCAAACGGAATTTGCGTCAATCGTCAATCTGGGAGTTTTTTCAGCCAGCGTTATCCGTCCGGGAAAAAAGACTCCACGTCGTTCTTCTGGGTGATTCCTTAAAAAAAAGAAAAGTTTTAGTTTCTGTCTTAAATTGCGCCTAAATCAGAAACAACTTACCGTACTAACACGTGTAGCATTATGGCACGTGTGAAGATGTAGTCCATAGGTCATCAATGTTGTCCAAAGGCTGTGATTCCTTCGTCAGAGAGGATAAATTTTACAGCATCTTATCATCATCGTCATCTCATCAGTCCGGTAGGGTCGTCGTTGATGAAGATGGAATGCTGAAAAAGAGAAAGAGAAAGATATATAATTATTGTTACCGGTAACAGAATTTCAGTCCGGATTGAAAAGGTGCACAAACAAAAGCCAACGACAAGGAAAAGACTAGTGTCTCTAAGTAGGAGAGATGGCACCGTCAGCGTTGACGGCAAATAACTCACGAACACTAGCGGACCGTGAGTACTGTGCCACCTATGCATCCTTCCATCTTGATCTTGGAATGAATACGAATCCATCTTCACATTATAGCCACTAGGAATTCCAGCTTCACCGTTAATTATTGTGTAGATTCCAATCGGTACTCACCAGCAAGCACACTTCACAAGTACCACCTAACTTTGTCACACATTTAATACCCCAACAATCCTGCACCACTGTCCGTTACAATTTTTTCAGTTGATGATGCATCGTTTAAAAAATTGACGTTTCAATGAAGAAAAAAACATGCACGCCTACGTTGATCAAAATTTCGATTTTCACGACTTTCACCCACTGCGCATCCCCTTCCATAGTCGCTACCATAGCAACACCATTAACACCGAATAGGGACTTTTTGGTGAATAAAAAATTCGTTTAGGGACCGTGCTTTCGAGCAAACCAATCGATGTGGCAGAATGCTATCATCGAAGATCTTTTTGTTTATGGAGTTCGAAGGACCACTACCGTGAGCTCGATCGTTGCATTTCAGAGTAGTAGTGATATGCTTTAGATATAGTACCAATTTTTGTAGAAAAAAAAATCAGCTAGATTGATAGGAGCTAGGGCAGGAGCACATATGTGATTGGCAGGGAATGTGGTTGGAGTTTAAAGGTACTGAAAAATCACCCCTAATGATGATTTTGATTGAAACTGAAAATCGGTTTCGATCGAAATTAGTAATAGAGGTGACTTTTCAGTACATTTAACGAGGGCTTATCACATATGTGCTCCTTTTAGCTTGTTAGTTAGCTACCTCAAAATTTACCATTCACTTATAGTTAACATGCTAGCTAGTTAAAAGAGTGGTATCATATTTCCCGGATTTTAATTTCAGATTGGGCCATTGATCAGTTTGACGTTTAAGATAAATCCAAGAAATTAGAACGTAACAACAATAAATTTCAGATGACGACCTTTCGTTTGAGCTTATTGCCAAAACGTCAACCCAATCACGTAAGTTTAACGATAAACCTGGTGCACAATGACAATGCATTAATCTGCGAGTAAATAACCTAGCTCTTACGTGAAGAAATGGAAGGTCGAAGGTCACACCTTTGAAACAAATAACTACACCAAGATTGGAGCTTTTCGTAGCTTTAGAGAGTGTCTAGGATAAGAGAGAAGCGGACTGGTTGATTTTACTCAACTGTCAAAGCCAGAACCAATCGAGCAACGCATGTCTTGATTGAAATGGCAGTGTTGCTAGAAACCACCTAGGCATAGGTTGCCAAGGTCGTTGGTTTTGAATATGTTTTTCTCTTATCCCAAAAACCCTCTTTACGTAGCACCTTTGGCTGTTGCGTTGCGCTATATAAGTAAAGAACGTCGTACCTTCGGTAGTCAAGATGCTGTTTAAACGAGTGGTGTGACAGTCAACATTGCTCAGGTGTTACTATTTCTTCGACTCCAACTTGGACACCTGATGCTCAAAAAATGCTTCCGATTCTGACTCCACATCCCTGGTTGTTGGTTATTTAAGTTGTATTTAATTAAAGGCGTCTGTACAATAGTGCATTTCTTAAAATTCCTACGTACAGTATTTGGAAAACAAATCAATAAATATTTCACCAAACATAATAGGTAACCATCATGGCTAACCCTCCTCAATTCAAATCAATTCCGTCCCGTTACATCATTTACCACCGGAATCACGCGAACGGTGCCAAGTTTGTCACGACTGGGATAAAGTCTGTAGTATCAAAATATGTCCAAACAGAATCATAGTGTCTATATGGATAATGCTTATTTATTCCCACGTATACCAGATGATTTAGGCTCTCCAAATCGTACTGCAGTTCAGATGATTTGTTTTACTAGATCAACAAAGACTGGGATAATATCTATAGTATCGAAATATCGATATGGAAAGCCTAGAACATTTGGCATACACGAAAATAGGTTGTCATGAGCCACATAGACACTTTGAATCTGTTTGGACATGTTTCGATACTACAGATATTGAATTAGTCTTGGGTGATCTAGTAGAAAAATAATCTGATCTCCATCTATGGGGCGACCCCGGCGTAGTGGTTAGCATCCATACCTCTCACGCCAAAGTCACGAGTTCAAATCTCACCTCCGGACAAGTCACGAATGACCCAAGAGCGTTAAAGTGACTATAATAATAAAAAAAAACTTCTAACATCTTGTATACGTAGCAAGTCCAGTCCAAGCAAATCAATGCATGCCTACGCATCTACATGTAATTAAACCAGCGAGTGTGGGACACTAGGATACCCTAGGTGAAGGAAATGAACAACACGGCGTTGTATTCCTTCATCGTCTGGAGAGGGATGAAGGTGAACTTTCCATCGAAGCGAGGGACCACTATAGAAGATAAGTTGGAGGAGCATAGAAAAGTGTACAACTTACAGTTCAAGAAGTTTGCATCAGCTTATGAGGTCGGCCAGAAGGTTTTCAAACGGAATTTGCGTCAATCGTCAATCTGGGAGTTTTTTCAGCCAGCGTTATCCGTCCGGGAAAAAAGACTCCACGTCGTTCTTCTGGGTGATTCCTTAAAAAAAAGAAAAGTTTTAGTTTCTGTCTTAAATTGCGCCTAAATCAGAAACAACTTACCGTACTAACACGTGTAGCATTATGGCACGTGTGAAGATGTAGTCCATAGGTCATCAATGTTGTCCAAAGGCTGTGATTCCTTCGTCAGAGAGGATAAATTTTACAGCATCTTATCATCATCGTCATCTCATCAGTCCGGTAGGGTCGTCGTTGATGAAGATGGAATGCTGAAAAAGAGAAAGAGAAAGATATATAATTATTGTTACCGGTAACAGAATTTCAGTCCGGATTGAAAAGGTGCACAAACAAAAGCCAACGACAAGGAAAAGACTAGTGTCTCTAAGTAGGAGAGATGGCACCGTCAGCGTTGACGGCAAATAACTCACGAACACTAGCGGACCGTGAGTACTGTGCCACCTATGCATCCTTCCATCTTGATCTTGGAATGAATACGAATCCATCTTCACATTATAGCCACTAGGAATTCCAGCTTCATCGTTAATTATTGTGTAGATTCCAATCGGTACTCACCAGCAAGCACACTTCACAAGTACCACCTAACACATTTAATACCCCAACAATCCTGCACCACTGTCCGTTACAATTTTTTTCAGTTGATGATGCATCGTTTAAAAAATTGACGTTTCAATGAAGAAAAAAACATGCACGCCTACGTTGATCAAAATTTCGATTTTCACGACTTTCACCCACTGCGCATCCCCTTCCATAGTCGCTACCATAGCAACACCATTAACACCGAATAGGGACTTTTTGGTGAATAAAAAATTCGTTTAGGGACCGTGCTTTCGAGCAAACCAATCGATGTGGCAGAATGCTATCATCGAAGATCTTTTTGTTTATGGAGTTCGAAGGACCACTACCGTGAGCTCGATCGTTGCATTTCAGAGTAGTAGTGATAGGCTTTAGATATACATAGTACCAATTTTTGTAGAAAAAAAAATCAGCTAGATTGATAGGAGCTAGGGCAGGAGCACATATGTGATTGGCAGGGAATGTTGTTGGAGTTTAAAGGTAATGAAAAATCACCCCTAATGATGATTTTGATTGAAACTGAAAATCGGTTTCGATCGAAATTAGTAATAGAGGTGACTTTTCAGTACATTTAACGAGGGCTTATCACATATGTGCCACTTTTAGCTTGTTAGTTAGCTACCTCAAAATTTACCATTCACTTATAGTAGCTAGCTAGTTAAAAGAGTGGTATCATATTTCCCGGATTTTAATTTCAGATTGGGCCATTGATCAGTTTGACGTTTAAGATAAATCCAAGAAATTAGAACGTAACAACAATAAATTTCAGATGACGACCTTTCGTTTGAGCTTATTGCCAAAACGTCAACCCAATCACGTAAGTTTAACGATAAACCTGGTGCACAATGACAATGCATTAATCTGCGAGTAAATAACCTAGCTCTTACGTGAAGAAATGGAAGGTCGAAGGTCACACCTTTGAAACAAATAACTACACCAAGATTGGAGCTTTTCGTAGCTTTAGAGAGTGTCTAGGATAAGAGAGAAGCGGACTGGTTGATTTTACTCAACTGTCAAAGCCAGAACCAATCGAGCAACGCATGTCTTGATTGAAATGGCAGTGTTGCTAGAAACCACCTAGGCATAGGTTGCCAAGGTCGTTGGTTTTGAATATGTTTTTCTCTTATCCCAAAAACCCTCTTTACGTAGCACCTTTGGCTGTTGCGTTGCGCTATATAAGTAAAGAACGTCGTACCTTCGGTAGTCAAGATGCTGTTTAAACGAGTGGTGCGACAGTCAACATTGCTCAGGTGTTACTATTTCTTCGACTCCAACTTGGACACCTGATGCTCAAAAAATGCTTCCGATTCTGACTCCACATCCCTGGTTGTTGGTTATTTAAGTTGTATTTAATTAAAGGCGTCTGTACAATAGTGCATTTCTTGAAATTCCTACGTACAGTATTTGGAAAACAAATCAATAAATATTTCACCAAACATAATAGGTAACCATCATGGCTAACCCTCCTCAATTCAAATCAATTCCGTCCATTTACATCATTTACCACCGGAATCACGCGAACGGTGCCAAGTTTGTCACGACTGGGATAAAGTCTGTAGTATCAAAATATGTCCAAACAGAATCATAGTGTCTATATGGATAATGCTTATTTATTCCCACGTATACCAGATGATTTAGGCTCTCCAAATCGTACTGCAGTTCAGATGATTTGTTTTACTAGATCAACAAAGACTGGGATAATATCTATAGTATCGAAATATCGATATGGAAAGCCTAGAACATTTGGCATACACGAAAATAGGTTGTCATGAGCCACATAGACACTTTGAATCTGTTTGGACATGTTTCGATACTACAGATATTGAATTAGTCTTGGGTGATCTAGTAGAAAAATAATCTGATCTCCATCTATGGGGCGACCCCGGCGTAGTGGTTAGCATCCATACCTCTCACGCCAAAGTCACGAGTTCAAATCTCACCTCCGGACAAGTCACGAATGACCCAAGAGCGTTAAAGTGACTATAATAATAAAAAAAAAACTTCTAACATCTTGTATACGTAGCAAGTCCAGTCCAAGCAAATCAATGCATGCCTACGCATCTACATGTAATTAAACCAGCGAGTGTGGGACACTAGGATACCCTAGGTGAAGGAAATGAACAACACGGCGTTGTATTCCTTCATCGTCTGGAGAGGGATGAAGGTGAACTTTCCATCGAAGCGAGGGACCACTATAGAAGATAAGTTGGAGGAGCATAGAAAAGTGTACAACTTACAGTTCAAGAAGTTTGCATCAGCTTATGAGGTCGGCCAGAAGGTTTTCAAACGGAATTTGCGTCAATCGTCAATCTGGGAGTTTTTTCAGCCAGCGTTATCCGTCCGGGAAAAAAGACTCCACGTCGTTCTTCTGGGTGATTCCTTAAAAAAAAAGAAAAGTTTTAGTTTCTGTCTTAAATTGCGCCTAAATCAGAAACAACTTACCGTACTAACACGTGTAAAGACTGGGATAATATCTATGGTATCGAAATATCGATATGGAAAGCCTAGAACATTTGGCATACACGAAAATAGGTTGTGTTGTCATGAGCCACATAGACACTTTGAATCTGTTTGGACATGTTTCGATACTACAGATATTGAATTAGTCTTGGGTGATCTAGTAGAAAAATAATCTGATCTCCATCTATGGGGCCACCCCGGCGTAGTGGTTAGCATCCATACCTCTCACGCCAAAGTCACGAGTTCAAATCTCACCTCCGGACAAGTCACGAATGACCCAAGAGCGTTAAAGTGACTATAATAATAAAAAAAAACTTCTAACATCTTGTATACGTAGCAAGTCCAGTCCAAGCAAATCAATGCATGCCTACGCATCTACATGTAATTAAACCAGCGAGTGTGGGACACTAGGATACCCTAGGTGAAGGAAATGAACAACACGGCGTTGTATTCCTTCATCGTCTGGAGAGGGATGAAGGTGAACTTTCCATCGAAGCGAGGGACCACTATAGAAGATAAGTTGGAGGAGCATAGAAAAGTGTACAACTTACAGTTCAAGAAGTTTGCATCAGCTTATGAGGTCGGCCAGAAGGTTTTCAAACGGAATTTGCGTCAATCGTCAATCTGGGAGTTTTTTCAGCCAGCGTTATCCGTCCGGGAAAAAAGACTCCACGTCGTTCTTCTGGGTGATTCCTTAAAAAAAAAGAAAAGTTTTAGTTTCTGTCTTAAATTGCGCCTAAATCAGAAACAACTTACCGTACTAACACGTGTAGCATTATGGCACGTGTGAAGATGTAGTCCATAGGTCATCAATGTTGTCCAAAGGCTGTGATTCCTTCGTCAGAGAGGATAAATTTTACAGCATCTTATCATCATCGTCATCTCATCAGTCCGGTAGGGTCGTCGTTGATGAAGATGGAATGCTGAAAAAGAGAAAGAGAAAGATATATAATTATTGTTACCGGTAACAGAATTTCAGTCCGGATTGAAAAGGTGCACAAACAAAAGCCAACGACAAGGAAAAGACTAGTGTCTCTAAGTAGGAGAGATGGCACCGTCAGCGTTGACGGCAAATAACTCACGAACACTAGCGGACCGTGAGTACTGTGCCACCTATGCATTGATCTTGGAATGAATACGAATCCATCTTCACATTATAGCCACTAGGAATTCCAGCTTCACCGTTAATTATTGTGTAGATTCCAATCGGTACTCACCAGCAAGCACACTTCTAACTAACTAACTTTGTCACACATTTAATACCCCAACAATCCTGCACCACTGTCCGTTACAATTTTTTCAGTTGATGATGCATCGTTTAAAAAATTGACGTTTCAATGAAGAAAAAAACATGCACGCCTACGTTGATCAAAATTTCGATTTTCACGACTTTCACCCACTGCGCATCCCCTTCCATAGTCGCTACCATAGCAACACCATTAACACCGAATAGGGACTTTTTGGTGAATAAAAAATTCGTTTAGGGACCGTGCTTTCGAGCAAACCAATCGATGTGGCAGAATGCTATCATCGAAGATCTTTTTGTTTATGGAGTTCGAAGGACCACTACCGTGAGCTCGATCGTTGCATTTCAGAGTAGTAGTGATAGGCTTTAGATATAGTACCATTTTTTGTAGAAAAAAAAATCAGCTAGATTGATAGGAGCTAGGGCAGGAGCACATATGTGATTGGCAGGGAATGTGGTTGGAGTTTAAAGGTACTGAAAAATCACCCCTAATGATGATTTTGATTGAAACTGAAAATCGGTTTCGATCGAAATTAGTAATAGAGGTGACTTTTCAGTACATTTAACGAGGGCTTATCACATATGTGCTCCTTTTAGCTTGTTAGTTAGCTACCTCAAAATTTACCATTCACTTATAGTTAACATGCTAGCTAGTTAAAAGAGTGGTATCATATTTCCCGGATTTTAATTTCAGATTGGGCCATTGATCAGTTTGACGTTTAAGATAAATCCAAGAAATTAGAACGTAACAACAATAAATTTCAGATGACGACCTTTCGTTTGAGCTTATTGCCAAAACGTCAACCCAATCACGTAAGTTTAACGATAAACCTGGTGCACAATGACAATGCATTAATCTGCGAGTAAATAACCTAGCTCTTACGTGAAGAAATGGAAGGTCGAAGGTCACACCTTTGAAACAAATAACTACACCAAGATTGGAGCTTTTCGTAGCTTTAGAGAGTGTCTAGGATAAGAGAGAAGCGGACTGGTTGATTTTACTCAACTGTCAAAGCCAGAACCAATCGAGCAACGCATGTCTTGATTGAAATGGCAGTGTTGCTAGAAACCACCTAGGCATAGGTTGCCAAGGTCGTTGGTTTTGAATATGTTTTTCTCTTATCCCAAAAACCCTCTTTACGTAGCACCTTTGGCTGTTGCGTTGCGCTATATAAGTAAAGAACGTCGTACCTTCGGTAGTCAAGATGCTGTTTAAACGAGTGGTGCGACAGTCAACATTGCTCAGGTGTTACTATTTCTTCGACTCCAACTTGGACACCTGATGCTCAAAAAATGCTTCCGATTCTGACTCCACATCCCTGGTTGTTGGTTATTTAAGTTGTATTTAATTAAAGGCGTCTGTACAATAGTGCATTTCTTAAAATTCCTACGTACAGTATTTGGAAAACAAATCAATAAATATTTCACCAAACATAATAGGTAACCATCATGGCTAACCCTCCTCAATTCAAATCAATTCCGTCCCTTTACATCATTTACCACCGGAATCACGCGAACGGTGCCAAGTTTGTCACGACTGGGATAAAGTCTGTAGTATCAAAATATGTCCAAACAGAATCATAGTGTCTATATGGATAATGCTTATTTATTCCCACGTATACCAGATGATTTAGGCTCTCCAAATCGTACTGCAGTTCAGATGATTTGTTTTACTAGATCAACAAAGACTGGGATAATATCTATAGTATCGAAATATCGATATGGAAAGCCTAGAACATTTGGCATACACGAAAATAGGTTGTCATGAGCCACATAGACACTTTGAATCTGTTTGGACATGTTTCGATACTACAGATATTGAATTAGTCTTGGGTGATCTAGTAGAAAAATAATCTGATCTCCATCTATGGGGCGACCCCGGCGTAGTGGTTAGCATCCATACCTCTCACGCCAAAGTCACGAGTTCAAATCTCACCTCCGGACAAGTCACGAATGACCCAAGAGCGTTAAAGTGACTATAATAATAAAAAAAAACTTCTAACATCTTGTATACGTAGCAAGTCCAGTCCAAGCAAATCAATGCATGCCTACGCATCTACATGTAATTAAACCAGCGAGTGTGGGACACTAGGATACCCTAGGTGAAGGAAATGAACAACACGGCGTTGTATTCCTTCATCGTCTGGAGAGGGATGAAGGTGAACTTTCCATCGAAGCGAGGGACCACTATAGAAGATAAGTTGGAGGAGCATAGAAAAGTGTACAACTTACAGTTCAAGAAGTTTGCATCAGCTTATGAGGTCGGCCAGAAGGTTTTCAAACGGAATTTGCGTCAATCGTCAATCTGGGAGTTTTTTCAGCCAGCGTTATCCGTCCGGGAAAAAAGACTCCACGTCGTTCTTCTGGGTGATTCCTTAAAAAAAAAGAAAAGTTTTAGTTTCTGTCTTAAATTGCGCCTAAATCAGAAACAACTTACCGTACTAACACGTGTAGCATTATGGCACGTGTGAAGATGTAGTCCATAGGTCATCAATGTTGTCCAAAGGCTGTGATTCCTTCGTCAGAGAGGATAAATTTTACAGCATCTTATCATCATCGTCATCTCATCAGTCCGGTAGGGTCGTCGTTGATGAAGATGGAATGCTGAAAAAGAGAAAGAGAAAGATATATAATTATTGTTACCGGTAACAGAATTTCAGTCCGGATTGAAAAGGTGCACAAACAAAAGCCAACGACAAGGAAAAGACTAGTGTCTCTAAGTAGGAGAGATGGCACCGTCAGCGTTGACGGCAAATAACTCACGAACACTAGCGGACCGTGAGTACTGTGCCACCTATGCATTGATCTTGGAATGAATACGAATCCATCTTCACATTATAGCCACTAGGAATTCCAGCTTCACCGTTAATTATTGTGTAGATTCCAATCGGTACTCACCAGCAAGCACACTTCTAACTAACTAACTTTGTCACACATTTAATACCCCAACAATCCTGCACCACTGTCCGTTACAATTTTTTCAGTTGATGATGCATCGTTTAAAAAATTGACGTTTCAATGAAGAAAAAAACATGCACGCCTACGTTGATCAAAATTTCGATTTTCACGACTTTCACCCACTGCGCATCCCCTTCCATAGTCGCTACCATAGCAACACCATTAACACCGAATAGGGACTTTTTGGTGAATAAAAAATTCGTTTAGGGACCGTGCTTTCGAGCAAACCAATCGATGTGGCAGAATGCTATCATCGAAGATCTTTTTGTTTATGGAGTTCGAAGGACCACTACCGTGAGCTCGATCGTTGCATTTCAGAGTAGTAGTGATAGGCTTTAGATATAGTACCATTTTTTGTAGAAAAAAAAATCAGCTAGATTGATAGGAGCTAGGGCAGGAGCACATATGTGATTGGCAGGGAATGTGGTTGGAGTTTAAAGGTACTGAAAAATCACCCCTAATGATGATTTTGATTGAAACTGAAAATCGGTTTCGATCGAAATTAGTAATAGAGGTGACTTTTCAGTACATTTAACGAGGGCTTATCACATATGTGCTCCTTTTAGCTTGTTAGTTAGCTACCTCAAAATTTACCATTCACTTATAGTTAACATGCTAGCTAGTTAAAAGAGTGGTATCATATTTCCCGGATTTTAATTTCAGATTGGGCCATTGATCAGTTTGACGTTTAAGATAAATCCAAGAAATTAGAACGTAACAACAATAAATTTCAGATGACGACCTTTCGTTTGAGCTTATTGCCAAAACGTCAACCCAATCACGTAAGTTTAACGATAAACCTGGTGCACAATGACAATGCATTAATCTGCGAGTAAATAACCTAGCTCTTACGTGAAGAAATGGAAGGTCGAAGGTCACACCTTTGAAACAAATAACTACACCAAGATTGGAGCTTTTCGTAGCTTTAGAGAGTGTCTAGGATAAGAGAGAAGCGGACTGGTTGATTTTACTCAACTGTCAAAGCCAGAACCAATCGAGCAACGCATGTCTTGATTGAAATGGCAGTGTTGCTAGAAACCACCTAGGCATAGGTTGCCAAGGTCGTTGGTTTTGAATATGTTTTTCTCTTATCCCAAAAACCCTCTTTACGTAGCACCTTTGGCTGTTGCGTTACGCTATATAAGTAAAGAACGTCGTACCTTCGGTAGTCAAGATGCTGTTTAAACGAGTGGTGCGACAGTCAACATTGCTCATGTGTTACTATTTCTTCAACTCCAACTTGGACACCTGATGCTCAAAAAATGCTTCCGATTCTGACTCCACATCCCTGGTTGTTGGTTATTTAAGTTGTATTTAATTAAAGGCGTCTGTACAATAGTGCATTTCTTAAAATTCCTACGTACAGTATTTGGAAAACAAATCAATAAATATTTCACCAAACATAATAGGTAACCATCATGGCTAACCCTCCTCAATTCAAATCAATTCCGTCCCGTTACATCATTTACCACCGGAATCACGCGAACGGTGCCAAGTTTGTCACGACTGGGATAAAGTCTGTAGTATCAAAATATGTCCAAACAGAATCATAGTGTCTATATGGATAATGCTTATTTATTCCCACGTATACCAGATGATTTAGGCTCTCCAAATCGTACTGCAGTTCAGATGATTTGTTTTACTAGATCAACAAAGACTGGGATAATATCTATAGTATCGAAATATCGATATGGAAAGCCTAGAACATTTGGCATACACGAAAATAGTTTGTCATGAGCCACATAGACACTTTGAATCTGTTTGGACATGTTTCGATACTACAGATATTGAATTAGTCTTGGGTGATCTAGTAGAAAAATAATCTGATCTCCATCTATGGGGCGACCCCGGCGTAGTGGTTAGCATCCATACCTCTCACGCCAAAGTCACGAGTTCAAATCTCACCTCCGGACAAGTCACGAATGACCCAAGAGCGTTAAAGTGACTATAATAATAAAAAAAAACTTCTAACATCTTGTATACGTAGCAAGTCCAGTCCAAGCAAATCAATGCATGCCTACGCATCTACATGTAATTAAACCAGCGAGTGTGGGACACTAGGATACCCTAGGTGAAGGAAATGAACAACACGGCGTTGTATTCCTTCATCGTCTGGAGAGGGATGAAGGTGAACTTTCCATCGAAGCGAGGGACCACTATAGAAGATAAGTTGGAGGAGCATAGAAAAGTGTACAACTTACAGTTCAAGAAGTTTGCATCAGCTTATGAGGTCGGCCAGAAGGTTTTCAAACGGAATTTGCGTCAATCGTCAATCTGGGAGTTTTTTCAGCCAGCGTTATCCGTCCGGGAAAAAAGACTCCACGTCGTTCTTCTGGGTGATTCCTTAAAAAAAAGAAAAGTTTTAGTTTCTGTCTTAAATTGCGCCTAAATCAGAAACAACTCACCGTACTAACACGTGTAGCATTATGGCACGTGTGAAGATGTAGTCCATAGGTCATCAATGTTGTCCAAAGGCTGTGATTCCTTCGTCAGAGAGGATAAATTTTACAGCATCTTATCATCATCGTCATCTCATCAGTCCGGTAGGGTCGTCGTTGATGAAGATGGAATGCTGAAAAAGAGAAAGAGAAAGATATATAATTATTGTTACCGGTAACAGAATTTCAGTCCGGATTGAAAAGGTGCACAAACAAAAGCCAACGACAAGGAAAAGACTAGTGTCTCTAAGTAGGAGAGATGGCACCGTCAGCGTTGACGGCAAATAACTCACGAACACTAGCGGACCGTGAGTACTGTGCCACCTATGCATCCTTCCATCTTGATCTTGGAATGAATACGAATCCATCTTCACATTATAGCCACTAGGAATTCCAGCTTCACCGTTAATTATTGTGTAGATTCCAATCGGTACTCACCAGCAAGCACACTTCACAAGTACCACCTAACTTTGTCACACATTTAAGACCCCAACAATCCTGCACCACTGTCCGTTACAATTTTTTCAGTTGATGATGCATCGTTTAAAAAATTGACGTTTCAATGAAGAAAAAAACATGCACGCCTACGTTGATCAAAATTTCGATTTTCACGACTTTCACCCACTGCGCATCCCCTTCCATAGTCGCTACCATAGCAACACCATTAACACCGAATAGGGACTTTTTGGTGAATAAATGATTTACACCAGTGCTACACCGCAAAAACGAAAACGACATTATGTACATATTTGTAATCGTCTACGTTGGTTGACGAAATAAAAATACATAAACATCTGCATTACATGGACTGAACAAGACATAACCATGAACGAGCGTGCCCAGTCAAAATATATTTTTCATAGAAGAAGAAAATCTTAGAAGAAAATTGAACGGTATACTTTCGGAGAAAAGTCGGACATTGATACATACCCTTCAGTTTGACCAGCTTCTCAGATTTGATCCTGCTGGTTTTCTTTGCTGCTAGGAAACAATTCCTAGCATTTTTCACCAACCGGAGAACGCTTACTTGCAGCATCTGGGCTTGTTCTGATGGATGTACTGTTTTAAGCGATTCCGCTTGACGTGGCACCGTAAGTTTTTTTTCCGGATAAGTAATCTTTGAACGGTATTATGGATTCAGCAGCTTTTTGGACCTTAACTTTTCTCAATGATTTCCTCATCGAATAGTATCTTTTAACGCACTTATTAACTTTTTCAACTGGATCTTTCGAGTCAGCCATGATAAGTAATGTGAACGTGTGATAAACTATAAAATCAGGGATGCCAGATGATTTTTTTCAAAAATCAGTATCTGCTCGCCGAACTGATCGTTTTTATGTCACATGTGCTTGATTAGTGTTAGTGAACACTCAAAAATATTACAAAACGAATATAGATTAAATTTTATGCATTTTGTGGTTTTTCAAAATGTATACATTGATTCGATTAAAATTTTCGTCAAAATTATACCACAGACAAACAGACATAACACTCCCAATCATATTCATCGCAAATAATGTTTAAGTTGGGAATGTGCTTGCATTTGTCATGGTAGCGCCACTGAAGCATTGAACAAGCCACCACATTTCGAACTTATCAGTGATGCCAGTTCAGAAGTCCGAATAACGGAGTGGAATTCGCTCAGTGTTTACTAAAATGACAGAAAAAGAACATCTGGATTCCCTTTGTGCTGATGAAGAGCTTTGTCCCGGCGGATAATAGGATTTTCCAGGGAAAAATTCCCGACTTTGAGAAAAATAAAGATTGGATTCACTCAGTTTATTGGTACTACTCCGAGACTGAATAAAATTATCGTCAATTTCCTCATTTTCCGGCAGATTTTTTAGGTTTTCTACAGGAAACCATGAGACAAATTTTACTCATCGCTGAGTTCCTGCACTTTTGGCGATTATAATCGCCAAAAGTGCAGGAACTCAGCGATGAGTAAAATTTGTCTCATGGTTTTGTCATGAGCCACATAGACACTTTGAATCTGTTTGGACATGTTTCGATACTACAGATATTGAATTAGTCTTGGGTGATCTAGTAGAAAAATAATCTGATCTCCATCTATGGGGCGACCCCGGCGTAGTGGTTAGCATCCATACCTCTCACGCCAAAGTCACGAGTTCAAATCTCACCTCCGGACAAGTCACGAATGACCCAAGAGCGTTAAAGTGACTATAATAATAAAAAAAAACTTCTAACATCTTGTATACGTAGCAAGTCCAGTCCAAGCAAATCAATGCATGCCTACGCATCTACATGTAATTAAACCAGCGAGTGTGGGACACTAGGATACCCTAGGTGAAGGAAATGAACAACACGGCGTTGTATTCCTTCATCGTCTGGAGAGGGATGAAGGTGAACTTTCCATCGAAGCGAGGGACCACTATAGAAGATAAGTTGGAGGAGCATAGAAAAGTGTACAACTTACAGTTCAAGAAGTTTGCATCAGCTTATGAGGTCGGCCAGAAGGTTTTCAAACGGAATTTGCGTCAATCGTCAATCTGGGAGTTTTTTCAGCCAGCGTTATCCGTCCGGGAAAAAAGACTCCACGTCGTTCTTCTGGGTGATTCCTTAAAAAAAAGAAAAGTTTTAGTTTCTGTCTTAAATTGCGCCTAAATCAGAAACAACTCACCGTACTAACACGTGTAGCATTATGGCACGTGTGAAGATGTAGTCCATAGGTCATCAATGTTGTCCAAAGGCTGTGATTCCTTCGTCAGAGAGGATAAATTTTACAGCATCTTATCATCATCGTCATCTCATCAGTCCGGTAGGGTCGTCGTTGATGAAGATGGAATGCTGAAAAAGAGAAAGAGAAAGATATATAATTATTGTTACCGGTAACAGAATTTCAGTCTGGATTGAAAAGGTGCACAAACAAAAGCCAACGACAAGGAAAAGACTAGTGCCTCTAAGTAGGAGAGATGGCACCGTCAGCGTTGACGGCAAATAACTCACGAACACTAGCGGACCGTGAGTACTGTGCCACCTATGCATCCTTCCATCTTGATCTTGGAATGAATACGAATCCATCTTCACATTATAGCCACTAGGAATTCCAGCTTCACCGTTAATTATTGTGTAGATTCCAATCGGTACTCACCAGCAAGCACACTTCACAAGTACCACCTAACTTTGTCACACATTTAATACCCCAACAATCCTGCACCACTGTCCGTTACAATTTTTTCAGTTGATGATGCATCGTTTAAAAAATTGACGTTTCAATGAAGAAAAAAACATGCACGCCTACGTTGATCAAAATTTCGATTTTCACGACTTTCACCCACTGCGCATCCCCTTCCATAGTCGCTACCATAGCAACACCATTAACACCGAATAGGGATTTTTTGGTGAATAAATGATTTACACCAGTGCTACACCGCAAAAACGAAAACGACATTATGTACATATTTGTAATCGTCTACGTTGGTTGACGAAATAAAAATACATAAACATCTGCATTACATGGACTGAACAAGACATAACCATGAACGAGCGTGCCCAGTCAAAATATATTTTTCATAGAAGAAGAAAATTTTAGAAGAAAATTGAACGGTATACTTTCGTAGAAAAGTCGGACATTGATACATACCCTTCAGTTTGACCAGCTTCTCAGATTTGATCCTGCTGGTTTTCTTTGCTGCTAGGAAACAATTCCTAGCATTTTTCACCAACCGGAGAACGCTTACTTGCAGCATCTGGGCTTGTTCTGATGGATGTACTGTTTTAAGCGATTCCGCTTGACGTGGCACCGTAAGTTTTTTTTCCGGATAAGTAATCTTTGAACGGTATTATGGATTCAGCAGCTTTTTGGACCTTAACTTTTCTCAATGATTTCCTCATCGAATAGTATCTTTTAACGCACTTATTAACTTTTTCAACTGGATCTTTCGAGTCAGCCATGATAAGTAATGTGAACGTGTGATAAACTATAAAATCAGGGATGCCAGATGATTTTTTTCAAAAATCAGTATCTGCTCGCCGAACTGATCGTTTTTATGTCACATGTGCTTGATTAGTGTTAGTGAACACTCAAAAATATTACAAAACGAATATAGATTAAATTTTATGCATTTTGTGGTTTTTCAAAATGTATACATTGATTCGATTAAAATTTTCGTCAAAATTATACCACAGACAAACAGACATAACACTCCCAATCATATTCATCGCAAATAATGTTTAAGTTGGGAATGTGCTTGCATTTGTCATGGTAGCGCCACTGAAGCATTGAACAAGCCACCACATTTCGAACTTATCAGTGATGCCAGTTCAGAAGTCCGAATAACGGAGTGGAATTCGCTCAGTGTTTACTAAAATGACAGAAAAAGAACATCTGGATTCCCTTTGTGCTGATGAAGAGCTTTGTCCCGGCGGATAATAGGATTTTCCAGGGAAAAATTCCCGACTTTGAGAAAAATAAAGATTGGATTCACTCAGTTTATTGGTACTACTCCGAGACTGAATAAAATTATCGTCAATTTCCTCATTTTCCGGCAGATTTTTTAGGTTTTCTACAGGAAACCATGAGACAAATTTTACTCATCGCTGAGTTCCTGCACTTTTGGCGATTATAATCGCCAAAAGTGCAGGAACTCAGCGATGAGTAAAATTTGTCTCATGGTTTCCTGTGGAAAACCTAAAAAATCTGCCGGAAAATGAGGAAATTGGATTGGATTAGGATTATAATTTGGATTTGGATAATTTTCTCTCCGGTGGCCACCTCGAAAATCCTTTTGGCCGCTGTCAACACGGATACGTTGTATTGCGTCTTCCGTCTTATACACCGGGCAGTTCCGACTAGCTATGGAATGATCATTCGTGTTACACCTGGGACAGAACGAGATGGCAGAACAGCTTTCTCCCTGAACAGTAATGTGTTTTTTTGCGCATTGGCCACATGTCTTATCTGCTTGCTGACATCGTTTGCTTGTGTGCCCAAAAGCGAAGCATTGGAAACAGAGCATCGGTCCTGGGTAATAGGGCCGGGTTCTGCACCTTAGATACCCAACGTCAACGTGTTCTGGAATGCGGGTTCCATCGATTGTCAGAATAACAGTAGCTGTATTCTCTCTTTCGGTCCCGGTTCTTGCTTTCCTAGTAATCCGGCGAATTTGTATGACTTTCTGATCCTTGAGATACGACAGAATGTCGGTATCGGTTACCTTTGCTATGCTTGGGCAATTGATTACGCAACGGGTGGTATTGAGACTGGCATGCTTGGTGATCCTGATCTTGGTTCCATCGGAGAGCTGATCCATGGCGAGGAGGCGTTTCATTTGGTTCTGCGAACGGACTTTGAGTGCGTATGTTTGATACCAGTGGGATGCCTTGACCACTTATCATTTTCAAGAGCTTAAATCAATGACAATGCATTAATCTGCGAGTAAATAACCTAGCTCTTACGTGAAGAAATGGAAGGTCGAAGGTCACACCTTTGAAACAAATAACTACACCAAGATTGGAGCTTTTCGTAGCTTTAGAGAGTGTCTAGGATAAGAGAGAAGCGGACTGCTTGATTTTACTCAACTGTCAAAGCCAGAACCAATCGAGCAACGCATGTCTTGATTGAAATGGCAGTGTTGCTAGAAACCACCTAGGCATAGGTTGCCAAGGTCGTTGGTTTTGAATATGTTTTTCTCTTATCCCAAAAACCCTCTTTACGTAGCACCTTTGGCTGTTGCGTTGCGCTATATAAGTAAAGAACGTCGTACCTTCGGTAGTCAAGATGCTGTTTAAACGAGTGGTGCGACAGTCAACATTGCTCAGGTGTTACTATTTCTTCGACTCCAACTTGGACACCTGATGCTCAAAAAATGCTTCCGATTCTGACTCCACATCCCTGGTTGTTGGTTATTTAAGTTGTATTTAATTAAAGGCGTCTGTACAATAGTGCATTTCTTAAAATTCCTACGTACAGTATTTGGAAAACAAATCAATAAATATTTCACCAAACATAATAGGTAACCATCATGGCTAACCCTCCTCAATTCAAATCAATTCCGTCCCGTTACATCATTTACCACCGGAATCACGCGAACGGTGCCAAGTTTGTCACGACTGGGATAAAGTCTGTAGTATCAAAATATGTCCAAACAGAATCATAGTGTCTATATGGATAATGCTTATTTATTCCCACGTATACCAGATGATTTAGGCTCTCCAAATCGTACTGCAGTTCAGATGATTTGTTTTACTAGATCAACAAAGACTGGGATAATATCTATAGTATCGAAATATCGATATGGAAAGCCTAGAACATTTGGCATACACGAAAATAGGTTGTCATGAGCCACATAGACACTTTGAATCTGTTTGGACATGTTTCGATACTACAGATATTGTATTAGTCTTGGGTGATCTAGTAGAAAAATAATCTAATCTCCATCTATGGGGCGACCCCGGCGTAGTGGTTAGCATCCATACCTCTCACGCCAAAGTCACGAGTTCAAATCTCACCTCCGGACAAGTCACGAATGACCCAAGAGCGTTGAAGTGACTATAATAATAATAAAAAAAACTTATAACATCTTGTATACGTAGCAAGTCCAGTCCAAGCAAATCAACGCATGCCTACGCATCTACATGTAATTAAACCAGCGAGTGTGGGACACTAGGATACCCTAGGTGAAGGAAATGAACAACACGGCGTTGTATTCCTTCATCGTCTGGAGAGGGATGAAGGTGAACTTTCCATCGAAGCGAGGGACCACTATAGAAGATAAGTTGGAGGAGCATAGAAAAGTGTACAACTTACAGTTCAAGAAGTTTGCATCAGCTTATGAGGTCAGCCAGAAGGTTTTCAAACGGAATTTGCGTCAATCGTCAATCTGGGAGTTTTTTCAGCCAGCGTTATCCGTCCGGGAAAAAAGACTCCACGTCGTTCTTCTGGGTGATTCCTTAAAAAAAAGAAAAGTTTTAGTTTCTGTCTTAAATTGCGCCTAAATCAGAAACAACTTACCGTACTAACACGTGTAGCATTATGGCACGTGTGAAGATGTAGTCCATAGGTCATCAATGTTGTCCAAAGGCTGTGATTCCTTCGTCAGAGAGGATGAATTTTACAGCATCTTATCATCATCGTCATCTCATCAGTCCGGTAGGGTCGTCGTTGATGAAGATGGAATGCTGAAAAAGAGAAAGAGAAAGATATATAATTATTGTTACCGGTAACAGAATTTCAGTCTGGATTGAAAAGGTGCACAAACAAAAGCCAACGACAAGGAAAAGACTAGTGCCTCTAAGTAGGAGAGATGGCACCGTCAGCGTTGACGGCAAATAACTCACGAACACTAGCGGACCGTGAGTACTGTGCCACCTATGCATCCTTCCATCTTGATCTTGGAATGAATACGAATCCATCTTCACATTATAGCCACTAGGAATTCCAGCTTCACCGTTAATTATTGTGTAGATTCCAATCGGTACTCACCAGCAAGCACACTTCACAAGTACCACCTAACTTTGTCACACATTTAAGACCCCAACAATCCTGCACCACTGTCCGTTACAATTTTTTCAGTTGATGATGCATCGTTTAAAAAATTGACGTTTCAATGAAGAAAAAAACATGCACGCCTACGTTGATCAAAATTTCGATTTTCACGACTTTCACCAGTGCGCATCCCCTTCCATAGTCGCTACCATAGCAACACCATTAACACCGAATAGGGACTTTTTGGTGAATAAAAAATTCGTTTAGGGACCGTGCTTTCGAGCAAACCAATCGATGTGGCAGAATGCTATCATCGAAGATCTTTTTGTTTATGGAGTTCGAAGGACCACTACCGTGAGCTCGATCGTTGCATTTCAGAGTAGTAGTGATAGGCTTTAGATATAGTACCAATTTTTGTAGAAAAAAAAATCAGCTAGATTGATAGGAGCTAGGGCAGGAGCACATATGTGATTGGCAGGGAATGTGGTTGGAGTTTAAAGGTACTGAAAAATCACCCCTAATGATGATTTTGATTGAAACTGAAAATCGGTTTCGATCGAAATTAGTAATAGAGGTGACTTTTCAGTACATTTAACGAGGGCTTATCACATATGTGCTCCTTTTAGCTTGTTAGTTAGCTACCTCAAAATTTACCATTCACTTATAGTAGCTAGCTAGTTAAAAGAGTGGTATCATATTTCCCGGATTTTAATTTCAGATTGGGCCATTGATCAGTTTGACGTTTAAGATAAATCCAAGAAATTAGAACGTAACAACAATAAATTTCAGATGACAACCTTTCGTTTGAGCTTATTGCCAAAACGTCAACCCAATCACGTAAGTTTAACGATAAACCTGGTGCACAATGACAATGCATTAATCTGCGAGTAAATAACCTAGCTCTTACGTGAAGAAATGGAAGGTCGAAGGTCACACCTTTGAAACAAATAACTACACCAAGATTGGAGCTTTTCGTAGCTTTAGAGAGTGTCTAGGATAAGAGAGAAGCGGACTGCTTGATTTTACTCAACTGTCAAAGCCAGAACCAATCGAGCAACGCATGTCTTGATTGAAATGGCAGTGTTGCTAGAAACCACCTAGGCATAGGTTGCCAAGGTCGTTGGTTTTGAATATGTTTTTCTCTTATCCCAAAAACCCTCTTTACGTAGCACCTTTGGCTGTTGCGTTGCGCTACATAAGTAAAGAACGTCGTACCTTCGGTAGTCAAGATGCTGTTTAAACGAGTGGTGCGACAGTCAACATTGCTCAGGTGTTACTATTTCTTCGACTACAACTTGGACACCTGATGCTCAAAAAATGCTTCCGATTCTGACTCCACATCCCTGGTTGTTGGTTATTTAAGTTGTATTTAATTAAAGGCGTCTGTACAATAGTGCATTTCTTAAAATTCCTACGTACAGTATTTGGAAAACAAATCAATAAATATTTCACCAAACATAATAGGTAACCATCATGGCTAACCCTCCTCAATTCAAATCAATTCCGTCCCGTTACATCATTTACCACCGGAATCACGCGAACGGTGCCAAGTTTGTCACGACTGGGATAAAGTCTGTAGTATCAAAATATGTCCAAACAGAATCATAGTGTCTATTTGGATAATGCTTATTTATTCCCACGTATACCAGATGATTTAGGCTCTCCAAATCGTACTGCAGTTCAGATGATTTGTTTTACTAGATCAACAAAGACTGGGATAATATCTATAGTATCGAAATATCGATATGGAAAGCCTAGAACATTTGGCATACACGAAAATAGGTTGTCATGAGCCACATAGACACTTTGAATCTGTTTGGACATGTTTCGATACTACAGATATTGAATTAGTCTTGGGTGATCTAGTAGAAAAATAATCTGATCTCCATCTATGGGGCGACCCCGGCGTAGTGGTTAGCATCCATACCTCTCACGCCAAAGTCACGAGTTCAAATCTCACCTCCGGACAAGTCACGAATGACCCAAGAGCGTTAAAGTGACTATAATAATAATAAAAAAACTTCTAACATCTTGTATACGTAGCAAGTCCAGTCCAAGCAAATCAATGCATGCCTACGGATCTACATGTAATTAAACCAGCGAGTGTGGGACACTAGGATACCCTAGGTGAAGGAAATGAACAACACGGCGTTGTATTCTTTCATCGTCTGGAGAGGGATGAAGGTGAACTTTCCATCGAAGCGAGGGACCACTATAGAAGATAAGTTGGAGGAGCATAGAAAAGTGTACAACTTACAGTTCAAGAAGTTTGCATCAGCTTATGAGGTCAGCCAGAAGGTTTTCAAACGGAATTTGCGTCAATCGTCAATCTGGGAGTTTTTTCAGCCAGCGTTATCCGTCCGGGAAAAAAGACTCCACGTCGTTCTTCTGGGTGATTCCTTAAAAAAAAAAGAAAAGTTTTAGTTTCTGTCTTAAATTGCGCCTAAATCAGAAACAACTTACCGTACTAACACGTGTAGCATTATGGCACATGTGAAGATGTAGTCCATAGGTCATCAATGTTGTCCAAAGGCTGTGATTCCTTCGTCAGAGAGGATGAATTTTACAGCATCTTATCATCATCGTCATCTCATCAGTCCGGTAGGGTCGTCGTTGATGAAGATGGAATGCTGAAAAAGAGAAAGAGAAAGATATATAATTATTGTTACCGGTAACAGAATTTCAGTCTGGATTGAAAAGGTGCACAAACAAAAGCCAACGACAAGGAAAAGACTAGTGCCTCTAAGTAGGAGAGATGGCACCGTCAGCGTTGACGGCAAATAACTCACGAACACTAGCGGACCGTGAGTACTGTGCCACCTATGCATCCTTCCATCTTGATCTTGGAATGAATACGAATCCATCTTCACATTATAGCCACTAGGAATTCCAGCTTCACCGTTAATTATTGTGTAGATTCCAATCGGTACTCACCAGCAAGCACACTTCACAAGTACCACCTAACTTTGTCACACATTTAAGACCCCAACAATCCTGCATCACTGTCCGTTACAATTTTTTCAGTTGATGATGCATCGTTTAAAAAATTGACGTTTCAATGAAGAAAAAAACATGCACGCCTACGTTGATCAAAATTTCGATTTTCACGACTTTCACCCACTGCGCATCCCCTTCCATAGTCGCTACCATAGCAACACCATTAACACCGAATAGGGACTTTTTGGTGAATAAATGATTTACACCAGTGCTACACCGCAAAAACGAAAACGACATTATGTACATATTTGTAATCGTCTACGTTGGTTGACGAAATAAAAATACATAAACATCTGCATTACATGGACTGAACAAGACATAACCATGAACGAGCGTGCCCAGTCAAAATATATTTTTCATAGAAGAAGAAAATTTTAGAAGAAAATTGAACGGTATACTTTCGTAGAAAAGTCGGACATTGATACATACCCTTCAGTTTGACCAGCTTCTCAGATTTGATCCTGCTGGTTTTCTTTGCTGCTAGGAAACAATTCCTAGCATTTTTCACCAACCGGAGAACGCTTACTTGCAGCATCTGGGCTTGTTCTGATGGATGTACTGTTTTAAGCGATTCCGCTTGACGTGGCACCGTAAGTTTTTTTTCCGGATAAGTAATCTTTGAACGGTATTATGGATTCAGCAGCTTTTTGGACCTTAACTTTTCTCAATGATTTCCTCATCGAATAGTATCTTTTAACGCACTTATTAACTTTTTCAACTGGATCTTTCGAGTCAGCCATGATAAGTAATGTGAAAGTGTGATAAACTATAAAATCAGGGATGCCAGATGATTTTTTTCAAAAATCAGTATCTGCTCGCCGAACTGATCGTTTTTATGTCACATGTGCTTGATTAGTGTTAGTGAACACTCAAAAATATTACAAAACGAATATAGATTAAATTTTATGCATTTTGTGGTTTTTCAAAATGTATACATTGATTCGATTAAAATTTTCGTCAAAATTATACCACAGACAAACAGACATAACACTCCCAATCATATTCATCGCAAATAATGTTTAAGTTGGGAATGTGCTTGCATTTGTCATGGTAGCGCCACTGAAGCATTGAACAAGCCACCACATTTCGAACTTATCAGTGATGCCAGTTCAGAAGTCCGAATAACGGAGTGGAATTCGCTCAGTGTTTACTAAAATGACAGAAAAAGAACATCTGGATTCCCTTTGTGCTGATGAAGAGCTTTGTCCCGGCGGATAATACATACATAAGTAAAGAACGTCGTACCTTCGGTAGTCAAGATGCTGTTTAAACGAGTGGTGCGACAGTCAACATTGCTCAGGTGTTACTATTTCTTCGACTACAACTTGGACACCTGATGCTCAAAAAATGCTTCCGATTCTGACTCCACATCCCTGGTTGTTGGTTATTTAAGTTGTATTTAATTAAAGGCGTCTGTACAATAGTGCATTTCTTAAAATTCCTACGTACAGTATTTGGAAAACAAATCAATAAATATTTCACCAAACATAATAGGTAACCATCATGGCTAACCCTCCTCAATTCAAATCAATTCCGTCCCGTTACATCATTTACCACCGGAATCACGCGAACGGTGCCAAGTTTGTCACGACTGGGATAAAGTCTGTAGTATCAAAATATGTCCAAACAGAATCATAGTGTCTATTTGGATAATGCTTATTTATTCCCACGTATACCAGATGATTTAGGCTCTCCAAATCGTACTGCAGTTCAGATGATTTGTTTTACTAGATCAACAAAGACTGGGATAATATCTATAGTATCGAAATATCGATATGGAAAGCCTAGAACATTTGGCATACACGAAAATAGGTTGTCATGAGCCACATAGACACTTTGAATCTGTTTGGACATGTTTCGATACTACAGATATTGAATTAGTCTTGGGTGATCTAGTAGAAAAATAATCTGATCTCCATCTATGGGGCGACCCCGGCGTAGTGGTTAGCATCCATACCTCTCACGCCAAAGTCACGAGTTCAAATCTCACCTCCGGACAAGTCACGAATGACCCAAGAGCGTTAAAGTGACTATAATAATAATAAAAAAACTTCTAACATCTTGTATACGTAGCAAGTCCAGTCCAAGCAAATCAATGCATGCCTACGCATCTACATGTAATTAAACCAGCGAGTGTGGGACACTAGGATACCCTAGGTGAAGGAAATGAACAACACGGCGTTGTATTCTTTCATCGTCTGGAGAGGGATGAAGGTGAACTTTCCATCGAAGCGAGGGACCACTATAGAAGATAAGTTGGAGGAGCATAGAAAAGTGTACAACTTACAGTTCAAGAAGTTTGCATCAGCTTATGAGGTCAGCCAGAAGGTTTTCAAACGGAATTTGCGTCAATCGTCAATCTGGGAGTTTTTTCAGCCAGCGTTATCCGTCCGGGAAAAAAGACTCCACGTCGTTCTTCTGGGTGATTCCTTAAAAAAAAAGAAAAGTTTTAGTTTCTGTCTTAAATTGCGCCTAAATCAGAAACAACTTACCGTACTAACACGTGTAGCATTATGGCACGTGTGAAGATGTAGTCCATAGGTCATCAATGTTGTCCAAAGGCTGTGATTCCTTCGTCAGAGAGGATGAATTTTACAGCATCTTATCATCATCGTCATCTCATCAGTCCGGTAGGGTCGTCGTTGATGAAGATGGAATGCTGAAAAAGAGAAAGAGAAAGATATATAATTATTGTTACCGGTAACAGAATTTCAGTCTGGATTGAAAAGGTGCACAAACAAAAGCCAACGACAAGGAAAAGACTAGTGCCTCTAAGTAGGAGAGATGGCACCGTCAGCGTTGACGGCAAATAACTCACGAACACTAGCGGACCGTGAGTACTGTGCCACCTATGCATCCTTCCATCTTGATCTTGGAATGAATACGAATCCATCTTCACATTATAGCCACTAGGAATTCCAGCTTCACCGTTAATTATTGTGTAGATTCCAATCGGTACTCACCAGCAAGCACACTTCACAAGTACCACCTAACTTTGTCACACATTTAAGACCCCAACAATCCTGCATCACTGTCCGTTACAATTTTTTCAGTTGATGATGCATCGTTTAAAAAATTGACGTTTCAATGAAGAAAAAAACATGCACGCCTACGTTGATCAAAATTTCGATTTTCACGACTTTCACCCACTGCGCATCCCCTTCCATAGTCGCTACCATAGCAACACCATTAACACCGAATAGGGACTTTTTGGTGAATAAATGATTTACACCAGTGCTACACCGCAAAAACGAAAACGACATTATGTACATATTTGTAATCGTCTACGTTGGTTGACGAAATAAAAATACATAAACATCTGCATTACATGGACTGAACAAGACATAACCATGAACGAGCGTGCCCAGTCAAAATATATTTTTCATAGAAGAAGAAAATTTTAGAAGAAAATTGAACGGTATACTTTCGTAGAAAAGTCGGACATTGATACATACCCTTCAGTTTGACCAGCTTCTCAGATTTGATCCTGCTGGTTTTCTTTGCTGCTAGGAAACAATTCCTAGCATTTTTCACCAACCGGAGAACGCTTACTTGCAGCATCTGGGCTTGTTCTGATGGATGTACTGTTTTAAGCGATTCCGCTTGACGTGGCACCGTAAGTTTTTTTTCCGGATAAGTAATCTTTGAACGGTATTATGGATTCAGCAGCTTTTTGGACCTTAACTTTTCTCAATGATTTCCTCATCGAATAGTATCTTTTAACGCACTTATTAACTTTTTCAACTGGATCTTTCGAGTCAGCCATGATAAGTAATGTGAACGTGTGATAAACTATAAAATCAGGGATGCCAGATGATTTTTTTCAAAAATCAGTATCTGCTCGCCGAACTGATCGTTTTTATGTCACATGTGCTTGATTAGTGTTAGTGAACACTCAAAAATATTACAAAACGAATATAGATTAAATTTTATGCATTTTGTGGTTTTTCAAAATGTATACATTGATTCGATTAAAATTTTCGTCAAAATTATACCACAGACAAACAGACATAACACTCCCAATCATATTCATCGCAAATAATGTTTAAGTTGGGAATGTGCTTGCATTTGTCATGGTAGCGCCACTGAAGCATTGAACAAGCCACCACATTTCGAACTTATCAGTGATGCCAGTTCAGAAGTCCGAATAACGGAGTGGAATTCGCTCAGTGTTTACTAAAATGACAGAAAAAGAACATCTGGATTCCCTTTGTGCTGATGAAGAGCTTTGTCCCGGCGGATAATAGGATTTTCCAGGGAAAAATTCCCGACTTTGAGAAAAATAAAGATTGGATTCACTCAGTCTATTGGTACTACTCCGAGACTGAATAAAATTATCGTCAATTTCCTCATTTTCCGGCAGATTTTTTAGGTTTTCTACAGGAAACCATGAGACAAATTTTACTCATCGCTGAGTTCCTGCACTTTTGGCGATTATAATCGCCAAAAGTGCAGGAACTCAGCGATGAGTAAAATTTGTCTCATGGTTTCCTGTGGAAAACCTAAAAAATCTGCCGGAAAATGAGGAAATTGGATTGGATTAGGATTATAATTTGGATTTGGATAATTTTCTCTCCGGTGGCCACCTCGAAAATCCTTTTGGCCGCTGTCAACACGGATACGTTGTATTGCGTCTTCCGTCTTATACACCGGGCAGTTCCGACTAGCTATGGAATGATCATTCGTGTTACACCTGGGACAGAACGAGATGGCAGAACAGCTTTCTCCCTGAACAGTAATGTGTTTTTTTGCGCATTGGCCACATGTCTTATCTGCTTGCTGACATCGTTTGCTTGTGTGCCCAAAAGCGAAGCATTGGAAACAGAGCATCGGTCCTGGGTAATAGGGCCGGGTTCTGCACCTTAGATACCCAACGTCAACGTGTTCTGGAATGCGGGTTCCATCGATTGTCAGAATAACAGTAGCTGTATTCTCTCTTTCGGTCCCGGTTCTTGCTTTCCTAGTAATCCGGCGAATTTGTATGACTTTCTGATCCTTGAGATACGACAGAATGTCGGTATCGGTTACCTTTGCTATGCTTGGGCAATTGATTACGCAACGGGTGGTATTGAGACTGGCATGCTTGGTGATCCTGATCTTGGTTCCATCGGAGCATCCATACCTCTCACGCCAAAGTCACGAGTTCAAATCTCACCTCCGGACAAGTCACGAATGACCCAAGAGCGTTAAAGTGACTATAATAATAATAAAAAAACTTCTAACATCTTGTATACGTAGCAAGTCCAGTCCAAGCAAATCAATGCATGCCTACGCATCTACATGTAATTAAACCAGCGAGTGTGGGACACTAGGATACCCTAGGTGAAGGAAATGAACAACACGGCGTTGTATTCTTTCATCGTCTGGAGAGGGATGAAGGTGAACTTTCCATCGAAGCGAGGGACCACTATAGAAGATAAGTTGGAGGAGCATAGAAAAGTGTACAACTTACAGTTCAAGAAGTTTGCATCAGCTTATGAGGTCAGCCAGAAGGTTTTCAAACGGAATTTGCGTCAATCGTCAATCTGGGAGTTTTTTCAGCCAGCGTTATCCGTCCGGGAAAAAAGACTCCACGTCGTTCTTCTGGGTGATTCCTTAAAAAAAAAAGAAAAGTTTTAGTTTCTGTCTTAAATTGCGCCTAAATCAGAAACAACTTACCGTACTAACACGTGTAGCATTATGGCACGTGTGAAGATGTAGTCCATAGGTCATCAATGTTGTCCAAAGGCTGTGATTCCTTCGTCAGAGAGGATGAATTTTACAGCATCTTATCATCATCGTCATCTCATCAGTCCGGTAGGGTCGTCGTTGATGAAGATGGAATGCTGAAAAAGAGAAAGAGAAAGATATATAATTATTGTTACCGGTAACAGAATTTCAGTCTGGATTGAAAAGGTGCACAAACAAAAGCCAACGACAAGGAAAAGACTAGTGCCTCTAAGTAGGAGAGATGGCACCGTCAGCGTTGACGGCAAATAACTCACGAACACTAGCGGACCGTGAGTACTGTGCCACCTATGCATCCTTCCATCTTGATCTTGGAATGAATACGAATCCATCTTCACATTATAGCCACTAGGAATTCCAGCTTCACCGTTAATTATTGTGTAGATTCCAATCGGTACTCACCAGCAAGCACACTTCACAAGTACCACCTAACTTTGTCACACATTTAAGACCCCAACAATCCTGCATCACTGTCCGTTACAATTTTTTCAGTTGATGATGCATCGTTTAAAAAATTGACGTTTCAATGAAGAAAAAAACATGCACGCCTACGTTGATCAAAATTTCGATTTTCACGACTTTCACCCACTGCGCATCCCCTTCCATAGTCGCTACCATAGCAACACCATTAACACCGAATAGGGACTTTTTGGTGAATAAATGATTTACACCAGTGCTACACCGCAAAAACGAAAACGACATTATGTACATATTTGTAATCGTCTACGTTGGTTGACGAAATAAAAATACATAAACATCTGCATTACATGGACTGAACAAGACATAACCATGAACGAGCGTGCCCAGTCAAAATATATTTTTCATAGAAGAAGAAAATTTTAGAAGAAAATTGAACGGTATACTTTCGTAGAAAAGTCGGACATTGATACATACCCTTCAGTTTGACCAGCTTCTCAGATTTGATCCTGCTGGTTTTCTTTGCTGCTAGGAAACAATTCCTAGCATTTTTCACCAACCGGAGAACGCTTACTTGCAGCATCTGGGCTTGTTCTGATGGATGTACTGTTTTAAGCGATTCCGCTTGACGTGGCACCGTAAGTTTTTTTTCCGGATAAGTAATCTTTGAACGGTATTATGGATTCAGCAGCTTTTTGGACCTTAACTTTTCTCAATGATTTCCTCATCGAATAGTATCTTTTAACGCACTTATTAACTTTTTCAACTGGATCTTTCGAGTCAGCCATGATAAGTAATGTGAACGTGTGATAAACTATAAAATCAGGGATGCCAGATGATTTTTTTCAAAAATCAGTATCTGCTCGCCGAACTGATCGTTTTTATGTCACATGTGCTTGATTAGTGTTAGTGAACACTCAAAAATATTACAAAACGAATATAGATTAAATTTTATGCATTTTGTGGTTTTTCAAAATGTATACATTGATTCGATTAAAATTTTCGTCAAAATTATACCACAGACAAACAGACATAACACTCCCAATCATATTCATCGCAAATAATGTTTAAGTTGGGAATGTGCTTGCATTTGTCATGGTAGCGCCACTGAAGCATTGAACAAGCCACCACATTTCGAACTTATCAGTGATGCCAGTTCAGAAGTCCGAATAACGGAGTGGAATTCGCTCAGTGTTTACTAAAATGACAGAAAAAGAACATCTGGATTCCCTTTGTGCTGATGAAGAGCTTTGTCCCGGCGGATAATAGGATTTTCCAGGGAAAAATTCCCGACTTTGAGAAAAATAAAGATTGGATTCACTCAGTCTATTGGTACTACTCCGAGACTGAATAAAATTATCGTCAATTTCCTCATTTTCCGGCAGATTTTTTAGGTTTTCTACAGGAAACCATGAGACAAATTTTACTCATCGCTGAGTTCCTGCACTTTTGGCGATTATAATCGCCAAAAGTGCAGGAACTCAGCGATGAGTAAAATTTGTCTCATGGTTTCCTGTGGAAAACCTAAAAAATCTGCCGGAAAATGAGGAAATTGGATTGGATTAGGATTATAATTTGGATTTGGATAATTTTCTCTCCGGTGGCCACCTCGAAAATCCTTTTGGCCGCTGTCAACACGGATACGTTGTATTGCGTCTTCCGTCTTATACACCGGGCAGTTCCGACTAGCTATGGAATGATCATTCGTGTTACACCTGGGACAGAACGAGATGGCAGAACAGCTTTCTCCCTGAACAGTAATGTGTTTTTTTGCGCATTGGCCACATGTCTTATCTGCTTGCTGACATCGTTTGCTTGTGTGCCCAAAAGCGAAGCATTGGAAACAGAGCATCGGTCCTGGGTAATAGGGCCGGGTTCTGCACCTTAGATACCCAACGTCAACGTGTTCTGGAATGCGGGTTCCATCGATTGTCAGAATAACAGTAGCTGTATTCTCTCTTTCGGTCCCGGTTCTTGCTTTCCTAGTAATCCGGCGAATTTGTATGACTTTCTGATCCTTGAGATACGACAGAATGTCGGTATCGGTTACCTTTGCTATGCTTGGGCAATTGATTACGCAACGGGTGGTATTGAGACTGGCATGCTTGGTGATCCTGATCTTGGTTCCATCGGAGAGCTGATCCATGGCGAGGAGGCGTTTCATTTGGTTCTGCGAACGGACTTTGAGTGCGTATGTTTGATACCAGTGGGATGCCTTGACCACTTATCATTTTCAAGAGCTTAAATCAATGACAATGCATTAATCTGCGAGTAAATAACCTAGCTCTTACGTGAAGAAATGGAAGGTCGAAGGTCACACCTTTGAAACAAATAACTACACCAAGATTGGAGCTTTTCGTAGCTTTAGAGAGTGTCTAGGATAAGAGAGAAGCGGACTGCTTGATTTTACTCAACTGTCAAAGCCAGAACCAATCGAGCAACGCATGTCTTGATTGAAATGGCAGTGTTGCTAGAAACCACCTAGGCATAGGTTGCCAAAGTCGTTGGTTTTGAATATGTTTTTCTCTTATCCCAAAAACCCTCTTTACGTAGCACCTTTGGCTGTTGCGTTGCGCTATATAAGTAAAGAACGTCGTACCTTCGGTAGTCAAGATGCTGTTTAAACGAGTGGTGCGACAGTCAACATTGCTCAGGTGTTACTATTTCTTCGACTCCAACTTGGACACCTGATGCTCAAAAAATGCTTCCGATTCTGACTCCACATCCCTGGTTGTTGGTTATTTAAGTTGTATTTAATTAAAGGCGTCTGTACAATAGTGCATTTCTTAAAATTCCTACGTACAGTATTTGGAAAACAAATCAATAAATATTTCACCAAACATAATAGGTAACCATCATGGCTAACCCTCCTCAATTCAAATCAATTCCGTCCCGTTACATCATTTACCACCGGAATCACGCGAACGGTGCCAAGTTTGTCACGACTGGGATAAAGTCTGTAGTATCAAAATATGTCCAAACAGAATCATAGTGTCTATATGGATAATGCTTATTTATTCCCACGTATACCAGATGATTTAGGCTCTCCAAATCGTACTGCAGTTCAGATGATTTGTTTTACTAGATCAACAAAGACTGGGATAATATCTATAGTATCGAAATATCGATATGGAAAGCCTAGAACATTTGGCATACACGAAAATAGGTTGTCATGAGCCACATAGACACTTTGAATCTGTTTGGACATGTTTCGATACTACAGATATTGAATTAGTCTTGGGTGATCTAGTAGAAAAATAATCTAATCTCCATCTATGGGGCGACCCCGGCGTAGTGGTTAGCATCCATACCTCTCACGCCAAAGTCACGAGTTCAAATCTCACCTCCGGACAAGTCACGAATGACCCAAGAGCGTTGAAGTGACTATAATAATAATAAAAAAAAACTTATAACATCTTGTATACGTAGCAAGTCCAGTCCAAGCAAATCAACGCATGTCTACGCATCTACATGTAATTAAACCAGCGAGTGTGGGACACTAGGATACCCTAGGTGAAGGAAATGAACAACACGGCGTTGTATTCCTTCATCGTCTGGAGAGGGATGAAGGTGAACTTTCCATCGAAGCGAGGGACCACTATAGAAGATAAGTTGGAGGAGCATAGAAAAGTGTACAACTTACAGTTCAAGAAGTTTGCATCAGCTTATGAGGTCAGCCAGAAGGTTTTCAAACGGAATTTGCGTCAATCGTCAATCTGGGAGTTTTTTCAGCCAGCGTTATCCGTCCGGGAAAAAAGACTCCACGTCGTTCTTCTGGGTGATTCCTTAAAAAAAAAGAAAAGTTTTAGTTTCTGTCTTAAATTGCGCCTAAATCAGAAACAACTTACCGTACTAACACGTGTAGCATTATGGCACGTGTGAAGATGTAGTCCATAGGTCATCAATGTTGTCCAAAGGCTGTGATTCCTTCGTCAGAGAGGATGAATTTTACAGCATCTTATCATCATCGTCATCTCATCAGTCCGGTAGGGTCGTCGTTGATGAAGATGGAATGCTGAAAAAGAGAAAGAGAAAGATATATAATTATTGTTACCGGTAACAGAATTTCAGTCTGGATTGAAAAGGTGCACAAACAAAAGCCAACGACAAGGAAAAGACTAGTGCCTCTAAGTAGGAGAGATGGCACCGTCAGCGTTGACGGCAAATAACTCACGAACACTAGCGGACCGTGAGTACTGTGCCACCTATGCATCCTTCCATCTTGATCTTGGAATGAATACGAATCCATCTTCACATTATAGCCACTAGGAATTCCAGCTTCACCGTTAATTATTGTGTAGATTCCAATCGGTACTCACCAGCAAGCACACTTCACAAGTACCACCTAACTTTGTCACACATTTAAGACCCCAACAATCCTGCACCACTGTCCGTTACAATTTTTTCAGTTGATGATGCATCGTTTAAAAAATTGACGTTTCAATGAAGAAAAAAACATGCACGCCTACGTTGATCAAAATTTCGATTTTCACGACTTTCACCAGTGCGCATCCCCTTCCATAGTCGCTACCATAGCAACACCATTAACACCGAATAGGGACTTTTTGGTGAATAAAAAATTCGTTTAGGGACCGTGCTTTCGAGCAAACCAATCGATGTGGCAGAATGCTATCATCGAAGATCTTTTTGTTTATGGAGTTCGAAGGACCACTACCGTGAGCTCGATCGTTGCATTTCAGAGTAGTAGTGATAGGCTTTAGATATAGTACCAATTTTTGTAGAAAAAAAAATCAGCTAGATTGATAGGAGCTAGGGCAGGAGCACATATGTGATTGGCAGGGAATGTGGTTGGAGTTTAAAGGTACTGAAAAATCACCCCTAATGATGATTTTGATTGAAACTGAAAATCGGTTTCGATCGAAATTAGTAATAGAGGTGACTTTTCAGTACATTTAACGAGGGCTTATCACATATGTGCTCCTTTTAGCTTGTTAGTTAGCTACCTCAAAATTTACCATTCACTTATAGTAGCTAGCTAGTTAAAAGAGTGGTATCATATTTCCCGGATTTTAATTTCAGATTGGGCCATTGATCAGTTTGACGTTTAAGATAAATCCAAGAAATTAGAACGTAACAACAATAAATTTCAGATGACAACCTTTCGTTTGAGCTTATTGCCAAAACGTCAACCCAATCACGTAAGTTTAACGATAAACCTGGTGCACAATGACAATGCATTAATCTGCGAGTAAATAACCTAGCTCTTACGTGAAGAAATGGAAGGTCGAAGGTCACACCTTTGAAACAAATAACTACACCAAGATTGGAGCTTTTCGTAGCTTTAGAGAGTGTCTAGGATAAGAGAGAAGCGGACTGCTTGATTTTACTCAACTGTCAAAGCCAGAACCAATCGAGCAACGCATGTCTTGATTGAAATGGCAGTGTTGCTAGAAACCACCTAGGCATAGGTTGCCAAGGTCGTTGGTTTTGAATATGTTTTTCTCTTATCCCAAAAACCCTCTTTACGTAGCACCTTTGGCTGTTGCGTTGCGCTACATAAGTAAAGAACGTCGTACCTTCGGTAGTCAAGATGCTGTTTAAACGAGTGGTGCGACAGTCAACATTGCTCAGGTGTTACTATTTCTTCGACTACAACTTGGACACCTGATGCTCAAAAAATGCTTCCGATTCTGACTCCACATCCCTGGTTGTTGGTTATTTAAGTTGTATTTAATTAAAGGCGTCTGTACAATAGTGCATTTCTTAAAATTCCTACGTACAGTATTTGGAAAACAAATCAATAAATATTTCACCAAACATAATAGGTAACCATCATGGCTAACCCTCCTCAATTCAAATCAATTCCGTCCCGTTACATCATTTACCACCGGAATCACGCGAACGGTGCCAAGTTTGTCACGACTGGGATAAAGTCTGTAGTATCAAAATATGTCCAAACAGAATCATAGTGTCTATTTGGATAATGCTTATTTATTCCCACGTATACCAGATGATTTAGGCTCTCCAAATCGTACTGCAGTTCAGATGATTTGTTTTACTAGATCAACAAAGACTGGGATAATATCTATAGTATCGAAATATCGATATGGAAAGCCTAGAACATTTGGCATACACGAAAATAGGTTGTCATGAGCCACATAGACACTTTGAATCTGTTTGGACATGTTTCGATACTACAGATATTGAATTAGTCTTGGGTGATCTAGTAGAAAAATAATCTGATCTCCATCTATGGGGCGACCCCGGCGTAGTGGTTAGCATCCATACCTCTCACGCCAAAGTCACGAGTTCAAATCTCACCTCCGGACAAGTCACGAATGACCCAAGAGCGTTAAAGTGACTATAATAATAATAAAAAAACTTCTAACATCTTGTATACGTAGCAAGTCCAGTCCAAGCAAATCAATGCATGCCTACGGATCTACATGTAATTAAACCAGCGAGTGTGGGACACTAGGATACCCTAGGTGAAGGAAATGAACAACACGGCGTTGTATTCTTTCATCGTCTGGAGAGGGATGAAGGTGAACTTTCCATCGAAGCGAGGGACCACTATAGAAGATAAGTTGGAGGAGCATAGAAAAGTGTACAACTTACAGTTCAAGAAGTTTGCATCAGCTTATGAGGTCAGCCAGAAGGTTTTCAAACGGAATTTGCGTCAATCGTCAATCTGGGAGTTTTTTCAGCCAGCGTTATCCGTCCGGGAAAAAAGACTCCACGTCGTTCTTCTGGGTGATTCCTTAAAAAAAAAAGAAAAGTTTTAGTTTCTGTCTTAAATTGCGCCTAAATCAGAAACAACTTACCGTACTAACACGTGTAGCATTATGGCACGTGTGAAGATGTAGTCCATAGGTCATCAATGTTGTCCAAAGGCTGTGATTCCTTCGTCAGAGAGGATGAATTTTACAGCATCTTATCATCATCGTCATCTCATCAGTCCGATAGGGTCGTCGTTGATGAAGATGGAATGCTGAAAAAGAGAAAGAGAAAGATATATAATTATTGTTACCGGTAACAGAATTTCAGTCTGGATTGAAAAGGTGCACAAACAAAAGCCAACGACAAGGAAAAGACTAGTGCCTCTAAGTAGGAGAGATGGCACCGTCAGCGTTGACGGCAAATAACTCACGAACACTAGCGGACCGTGAGTACTGTGCCACCTATGCATCCTTCCATCTTGATCTTGGAATGAATACGAATCCATCTTCACATTATAGCCACTAGGAATTCCAGCTTCACCGTTAATTATTGTGTAGATTCCAATCGGTACTCACCAGCAAGCACACTTCACAAGTACCACCTAACTTTGTCACACATTTAAGACCCCAACAATCCTGCATCACTGTCCGTTACAATTTTTTCAGTTGATGATGCATCGTTTAAAAAATTGACGTTTCAATGAAGAAAAAAACATGCACGCCTACGTTGATCAAAATTTCGATTTTCACGACTTTCACCCACTGCGCATCCCCTTCCATAGTCGCTACCATAGCAACACCATTAACACCGAATAGGGACTTTTTGGTGAATAAATGATTTACACCAGTGCTACACCGCAAAAACGAAAACGACATTATGTACATATTTGTAATCGTCTACGTTGGTTGACGAAATAAAAATACATAAACATCTGCATTACATGGACTGAACAAGACATAACCATGAACGAGCGTGCCCAGTCAAAATATATTTTTCATAGAAGAAGAAAATCTTAGAAGAAAATTGAACGGTATACTTTCGGAGAAAAGTCGGACATTGATACGTACCCTTCAGTTTGACCAGCTTCTCAGATTTGATCCTGCTGGTTTTCTTTGCTGCTAGGAAACAATTCCTAGCATTTTTCACCAACCTGAGAACGCTTACTTGCAGCATCTGGGCTTGTTCTGATGGATGTACTGTTTTAAGCGATTCCGCTTGACGTGGCACCGTAAGTTCTTTTTCGGATAAGTAATCTTTGAACGGTATTATGGATTCAGCAGCTTTTTGGACCTTAACTTTTCTCAATGATTTCCTCATCGAATAGTATATTTTAACGCACTTATTAACTTTTTCAACTGGATCTTTCGAGTCAGCCATGATAAGTAATGTGAACGTGTGATAAACTATAAAATCAGGGATGCCAGATGATTTTTTTCAAAAATCAGTATCTGCTCGCCGAACTGATCGTTTTTATGTCACATGTGCTTGATTAGTGTTAGTGAACACTCAAAAATATTACAAAACGAATATAGATTAAATTTTATGCATTTTGTGGTTTTTCAAAATGTATACATTGATTCGATTAAAATTTTCGTCAAAATTATACCACAGACAAACAGACATAACTCTTAGAAGAAAATTCTTCAAAAAATATCTTCAAGCGTATTTTGCCTGCGCACTAGCACCATCTATCATCCACATTCCCAAGCAATTTTTTGCAACTGGAGCATCCCTCGTGCATGTAATTTTATCACTAGTTGCTTTTCCCTTGCGTTCTGTCAACACGTCAGCTGCGTTGAATAAAAACAAAACAGATGGAAGTCAGTGATGTCGGTTCTATGAATTTTTCAGAAGATCTATAGAATTGATTGAATTCTGCAGAAATCCGGATCCGTAGGAAATTCTCAGAAGCTAAGACTTTTTTTAGGGATTTGTTTTGTTTGCTTAGTGTGCTTAGTGTGTTTTTAAACGAGGTAATGCATCAATTATTAGTGCCCTTTCTATCACCGCTCATCACTTGTACACAGAAGAAAAAGAATAATATGTATCAATCAATGATATTCATGGTGAAGTATTGAACATCAATAACTGATAAAAGTTGATAGAATATTACAGTCATCAACATGATTTGTTCTCGAATGCTGTGTACATCGTACAACGTAATGAATGACTAATGTGCAGCAGTTTTGATGTAATATTCAACAATTTTTTTCTGTATTCGTCAGATGTGGTATGTGAGACACACACTGGATACCAGTGGGATGCCTTGACCACTTATCATTTTCAAGAGCTTAAATCTACTAACTAGACGTGAAAAAGAACTGGCATCACTGATAAGTTCGAAATGTGGTGGCTTGTTCAATGCTTCAGTGGCGCTACCATGACAAATGCAAGCACATTCCCAACTTAAACATTATTTGCGATGAATATGATTGGGAGTGTTATGTCTGTTTGTCTGTGATTATACTAAGTCCGAATAATGGAGTGGAATTCGCTCAGTGTTTACTAAAATGACAGAAAAAGAACATCTGGATTCCCTTCGTGCTGATGAAGAGCTTTGTCCCGGCGGATAATAGGATTTTCCAGGGAAAAATTCCCGACTTTGAGAAAAATAAAGATTGGATTCACTCAGTCTATTGGTACTACTCCGAGACTGAATAAAATTATCGTCAATTTCCTCATTTTCCGGCAGATTTTTTAGGTTTTCTACAGGAAACCATGAGACAAATTTTACTCATCGCTGAGTTCCTGCACTTTTGGCGATTATAATCGCCAAAAGTGCAGGAACTCAGCGATGAGTAAAATTTGTCTCATGGTTTCCTGTGGAAAACCTAAAAAATCTGCCGGAAAATGAGGAAATTGGAGTGGATTAGGATTATAATTTGGATTTGGATAATTTTCTCTCCGGTGGCCACCTCGAAAATCCTTTTGGCCGCTGGGTATGGGATTCCCTTGTCAACACGGATACGTTGTATTGCGTCTTCCGTCTTATACACCGGGCAGTTCCGACTAGCTAAGGAATGATCATTCGTGTTACACCTGGGACAGAACGAGATGGCAGAACAGCTTTCTCCCTGAACAGTAATGTGTTTTTTTGCGCATTGGCCACATGTCTTATCTGCTTGCTGACATCGTTTACTTGTGTGCCCAAAAGCGAAGCATTGGAAACAGAGCATCGGTCCTGGGTAATAGGGCCGGGTTCTGCACCTTAGATACCCAACGTCAACGTGTTCTGGAATGCGGGTTCCATCGATTGTCAGAATAACAGTAGCTGTATTCTCTCTTTCGGTCCCGGTTCTTGCTTTCCTAGTAATCCGGCGAATTTGTATGACTTTCTGATCCTTGAGATACGACAGAATGTCGGTATCGGTTACCTTTGCTATGCTTGGGCAATTGATTACGCAACGGGTGGTATTGAGACTGGCATGCTTGGTGATCCTGATCTTGGTTCCATCGGAGAGCTGATCCATGGCGAGGAGGCGTTTCATTTGGTTCTGCGAACGGACTTTGAGTGCGTATGTTTGATACCAGTGGGATGCCTTGACCACTTATCATTTTCAAGAGCTTAAATCAATGACAATGCATTAATCTGCGAGTAAATAACCTAGCTCTTACGTGAAGAAATGGAAGGTCGAAGGTCACACCTTTGAAACAAATAACTACACCAAGATTGGAGCTTTTCGTAGCTTTAGTGTCTAGGATAAGAGATAAGCGGACTGCTTGATTTTACTCAACTGTCAAAGCCAGAACCAATCGAGCAACGCATGTCTTGATTGAAATGGCAGTGTTGCTAGAAACCACCTAGGCATAGGTTGCCAAGGTCGTTGGTTTTGAATATGTTTTTCTCTTATCCCAAAAACCCTCTTTACGTAGCACCTTTGGCTGTTGCGTTGCGCTACATAAGTAAAGAACGTCGTACCTTCGGTAGTCAAGATGCTGTTTAAACGAGTGGTGCGACAGTCAACATTGCTCAGGTGTTACTATTTCTTCGACTACAACTTGGACACCTGATGCTCAAAAAATGCTTCCGATTCTGACTCCACATCCCTGGTTGTTGGTTATTTAAGTTGTATTTAATTAAAGGCGTCTGTACAATAGTGCATTTCTTAAAATTCCTACGTACAGTATTTGGAAAACAAATCAATAAATATTTCACCAAATTTAATAGGTTACCATCATGGCTAACCCTCCTCAATTCAAATCAATTCCGTCCCGTTACATCATTTACCACCGGAATCACGCGAACGGTGCCAAGTTTGTCACGACTGGGATAAAGTCTGTAGTATCAAAATATGTCCAAACAGAATCATAGTGTCTATTTGGATAATGCTTATTTATTCCCACGTATACCAGATGATTTAGGCTCTCCAAATCGTACTGCAGTTCAGATGATTTGTTTTACTAGATCAACAAAGACTGGGATAATATCTATAGTATCGAAATATCGATATGGAAAGCCTAGAACATTTGGCATACACGAAAATAGGTTGTCATGAGCCACATAGACACTTTGAATCTGTTTGGACATGTTTCGATACTACAGATATTGAATTAGTCTTGGGTGATCTAGTAGAAAAATAATCTGATCTCCATCTATGGGGCGACCCCGGCGTAGTGGTTAGCATCCATACCTCTCACGCCAAAGTCACGAGTTCAAATCTCACCTCCGGACAAGTCACGAATGACCCAAGAGCGTTAAAGTGACTATAATAATAATAAAAAAACTTCTAACATCTTGTATACGTAGCAAGTCCAGTCCAAGCAAATCAATGCATGCCTACGGATCTACATGTAATTAAACCAGCGAGTGTGGGACACTAGGATACCCTAGGTGAAGGAAATGAACAACACGGCGTTGTATTCTTTCATCGTCTGGAGAGGGATGAAGGTGAACTTTCCATCGAAGCGAGGGACCACTATAGAAGATAAGTTGGAGGAGCATAGAAAAGTGTACAACTTACAGTTCAAGAAGTTTGCATCAGCTTATGAGGTCAGCCAGAAGGTTTTCAAACGGAATTTGCGTCAATCGTCAATCTGGGAGTTTTTTCAGCCAGCGTTATCCGTCCGGGAAAAAAGACTCCACGTCGTTCTTCTGGGTGATTCCTTAAAAAAAAAAGAAAAGTTTTAGTTTCTGTCTTAAATTGCGCCTAAATCAGAAACAACTTACCGTACTAACACGTGTAGCATTATGGCACGTGTGAAGATGTAGTCCATAGGTCATCAATGTTGTCCAAAGGCTGTGATTCCTTCGTCAGAGAGGATGAATTTTACAGCATCTTATCATCATCGTCATCTCATCAGTCCGGTAGGGTCGTCGTTGATGAAGATGGAATGCTGAAAAAGAGAAAGAGAAAGATATATAATTATTGTTACCGGTAACAGAATTTCAGTCTGGATTGAAAAGGTGCACAAACAAAAGCCAACGACAAGGAAAAGACTAGTGCCTCTAAGTAGGAGAGATGGCACCGTCAGCGTTGACGGCAAATAACTCACGAACACTAGCGGACCGTGAGTACTGTGCCACCTATGCATCCTTCCATCTTGATCTTGGAATGAATACGAATCCATCTTCACATTATAGCCACTAGGAATTCCAGCTTCACCGTTAATTATTGTGTAGATTCCAATCGGTACTCACCAGCAAGCACACTTCACAAGTACCACCTAACTTTGTCACACATTTAAGACCCCAACAATCCTGCATCACTGTCCGTTACAATTTTTTCAGTTGATGATGCATCGTTTAAAAAATTGACGTTTCAATGAAGAAAAAAACATGCACGCCTACGTTGATCAAAATTTCGATTTTCACGACTTTCACCCACTGCGCATCCCCTTCCATAGTCGCTACCATAGCAACACCATTAACACCGAATAGGGACTTTTTGGTGAATAAATGATTTACACCAGTGCTACACCGCAAAAACGAAAACGACATTATGTACATATTTGTAATCGTCTACGTTGGTTGACGAAATAAAAATACATAAACATCTGCATTACATGGACTGAACAAGACATAACCATGAACGAGCGTGCCCAGTCAAAATATATTTTTCATAGAAGAAGAAAATTTTAGAAGAAAATTGAACGGTATACTTTCGTAGAAAAGTCGGACATTGATACATACCCTTCAGTTTGACCAGCTTCTCAGATTTGATCCTGCTGGTTTTCTTTGCTGCTAGGAAACAATTCCTAGCATTTTTCACCAACCGGAGAACGCTTACTTGCAGCATCTGGGCTTGTTCTGATGGATGTACTGTTTTAAGCGATTCCGCTTGACGTGGCACCGTAAGTTTTTTTTCCGGATAAGTAATCTTTGAACGGTATTATGGATTCAGCAGCTTTTTGGACCTTAACTTTTCTCAATGATTTCCTCATCGAATAGTATCTTTTAACGCACTTATTAACTTTTTCAACTGGATCTTTCGAGTCAGCCATGATAAGTAATGTGAACGTGTGATAAACTATAAAATCAGGGATGCCAGATGATTTTTTTCAAAAATCAGTATCTGCTCGCCGAACTGATCGTTTTTATGTCACATGTGCTTGATTAGTGTTAGTGAACACTCAAAAATATTACAAAACGAATATAGATTAAATTTTATGCATTTTGTGGTTTTTCAAAATGTATACATTGATTCGATTAAAATTTTCGTCAAAATTATACCACAGACAAACAGACATAACACTCCCAATCATATTCATCGCAAATAATGTTTAAGTTGGGAATGTGCTTGCATTTGTCATGGTAGCGCCACTGAAGCATTGAACAAGCCACCACATTTCGAACTTATCAGTGATGCCAGTTCAGAAGTCCGAATAACGGAGTGGAATTCGCTCAGTGTTTACTAAAATGACAGAAAAAGAACATCTGGATTCCCTTTGTGCTGATGAAGAGCTTTGTCCCGGCGGATAATAGGATTTTCCAGGGAAAAATTCCCGACTTTGAGAAAAATAAAGATTGGATTCACTCAGTCTATTGGTACTACTCCGAGACTGAATAAAATTATCGTCAATTTCCTCATTTTCCGGCAGATTTTTTAGGTTTTCTACAGGAAACCATGAGACAAATTTTACTCATCGCTGAGTTCCTGCACTTTTGGCGATTATAATCGCCAAAAGTGCAGGAACTCAGCGATGAGTAAAATTTGTCTCATGGTTTCCTGTGGAAAACCTAAAAAATCTGCCGGAAAATGAGGAAATTGGATTGGATTAGGATTATAATTTGGATTTGGATAATTTTCTCTCCGGTGGCCACCTCGAAAATCCTTTTGGCCGCTGTCAACACGGATACGTTGTATTGCGTCTTCCGTCTTATACACCGGGCAGTTCCGACTAGCTATGGAATGATCATTCGTGTTACACCTGGGACAGAACGAGATGGCAGAACAGCTTTCTCCCTGAACAGTAATGTGTTTTTTTGCGCATTGGCCACATGTCTTATCTGCTTGCTGACATCGTTTGCTTGTGTGCCCAAAAGCGAAGCATTGGAAACAGAGCATCGGTCCTGGGTAATAGGGCCGGGTTCTGCACCTTAGATACCCAACGTCAACGTGTTCTGGAATGCGGGTTCCATCGATTGTCAGAATAACAGTAGCTGTATTCTCTCTTTCGGTCCCGGTTCTTGCTTTCCTAGTAATCCGGCGAATTTGTATGACTTTCTGATCCTTGAGATACGACAGAATGTCGGTATCGGTTACCTTTGCTATGCTTGGGCAATTGATTACGCAACGGGTGGTATTGAGACTGGCATGCTTGGTGATCCTGATCTTGGTTCCATCGGAGAGCTGATCCATGGCGAGGAGGCGTTTCATTTGGTTCTGCGAACGGACTTTGAGTGCGTATGTTTGATACCAGTGGGATGCCTTGACCACTTATCATTTTCAAGAGCTTAAATCAATGACAATGCATTAATCTGCGAGTAAATAACCTAGCTCTTACGTGAAGAAATGGAAGGTCGAAGGTCACACCTTTGAAACAAATAACTACACCAAGATTGGAGCTTTTCGTAGCTTTAGAGAGTGTCTAGGATAAGAGAGAAGCGGACTGCTTGATTTTACTCAACTGTCAAAGCCAGAACCAATCGAGCAACGCATGTCTTGATTGAAATGGCAGTGTTGCTAGAAACCACCTAGGCATAGGTTGCCAAGGTCGTTGGTTTTGAATATGTTTTTCTCTTATCCCAAAAACCCTCTTTACGTAGCACCTTTGGCTGTTGCGTTGCGCTATATAAGTAAAGAACGTCGTACCTTCGGTAGTCAAGATGCTGTTTAAACGAGTGGTGCGACAGTCAACATTGCTCAGGTGTTACTATTTCTTCGACTCCAACTTGGACACCTGATGCTCAAAAAATGCTTCCGATTCTGACTCCACATCCCTGGTTGTTGGTTATTTAAGTTGTATTTAATTAAAGGCGTCTGTACAATAGTGCATTTCTTAAAATTCCTACGTACAGTATTTGGAAAACAAATCAATAAATATTTCACCAAACATAATAGGTAACCATCATGGCTAACCCTCCTCAATTCAAATCAATTCCGTCCCGTTACATCATTTACCACCGGAATCACGCGAACGGTGCCAAGTTTGTCACGACTGGGATAAAGTCTGTAGTATCAAAATATGTCCAAACAGAATCATAGTGTCTATATGGATAATGCTTATTTATTCCCACGTATACCAGATGATTTAGGCTCTCCAAATCGTACTGCAGTTCAGATGATTTGTTTTACTAGATCAACAAAGACTGGGATAATATCTATAGTATCGAAATATCGATATGGAAAGCCTAGAACATTTGGCATACACGAAAATAGGTTGTCATGAGCCACATAGACACTTTGAATCTGTTTGGACATGTTTCGATACTACAGATATTGAATTAGTCTTGGGTGATCTAGTAGAAAAATAATCTAATCTCCATCTATGGGGCGACCCCGGCGTAGTGGTTAGCATCCATACCTCTCACGCCAAAGTCACGAGTTCAAATCTCACCTCCGGACAAGTCACGAATGACCCAAGAGCGTTGAAGTGACTATAATAATAATAAAAAAAAAACTTATAACATCTTGTATACGTAGCAAGTCCAGTCCAAGCAAATCAACGCATGCCTACGCATCTACATGTAATTAAACCAGCGAGTGTGGGACACTAGGATACCCTAGGTGAAGGAAATGAACAACACGGCGTTGTATTCCTTCATCGTCTGGAGAGGGATGAAGGTGAACTTTCCATCGAAGCGAGGGACCACTATAGAAGATAAGTTGGAGGAGCATAGAAAAGTGTACAACTTACAGTTCAAGAAGTTTGCATCAGCTTATGAGGTCAGCCAGAAGGTTTTCAAACGGAATTTGCGTCAATCGTCAATCTGGGAGTTTTTTCAGCCAGCGTTATCCGTCCGGGAAAAAAGACTCCACGTCGTTCTTCTGGGTGATTCCTTAAAAAAAAAGAAAAGTTTTAGTTTCTGTCTTAAATTGCGCCTAAATCAGAAACAACTTACCGTACTAACACGTGTGAAGATGTAGTCCATAGGTCATCAATGTTGTCCAAAGGCTGTGATTCCTTCGTCAGAGAGGATGAATTTTACAGCATCTTATCATCATCGTCATCTCATCAGTCCGGTAGGGTCGTCGTTGATGAAGATGGAATGCTGAAAAAGAGAAAGAGAAAGATATATAATTATTGTTACCGGTAACAGAATTTCAGTCTGGATTGAAAAGGTGCACAAACAAAAGCCAACGACAAGGAAAAGACTAGTGCCTCTAAGTAGGAGAGATGGCACCGTCAGCGTTGACGGCAAATAACTCACGAACACTAGCGGACCGTGAGTACTGTGCCACCTATGCATCCTTCCATCTTGATCTTGGAATGAATACGAATCCATCTTCACATTATAGCCACTAGGAATTCCAGCTTCACCGTTAATTATTGTGTAGATTCCAATCGGTACTCACCAGCAAGCACACTTCACAAGTACCACCTAACTTTGTCACACATTTAAGACCCCAACAATCCTGCACCACTGTCCGTTACAATTTTTTCAGTTGATGATGCATCGTTTAAAAAATTGACGTTTCAATGAAGAAAAAAACATGCACGCCTACGTTGATCAAAATTTCGATTTTCACGACTTTCACCAGTGCGCATCCCCTTCCATAGTCGCTACCATAGCAACACCATTAACACCGAATAGGGACTTTTTGGTGAATAAAAAATTCGTTTAGGGACCGTGCTTTCGAGCAAACCAATCGATGTGGCAGAATGCTATCATCGAAGATCTTTTTGTTTATGGAGTTCGAAGGACCACTACCGTGAGCTCGATCGTTGCATTTCAGAGTAGTAGTGATAGGCTTTAGATATAGTACCAATTTTTGTAGAAAAAAAAATCAGCTAGATTGATAGGAGCTAGGGCAGGAGCACATATGTGATTGGCAGGGAATGTGGTTGGAGTTTAAAGGTACTGAAAAATCACCCCTAATGATGATTTTGATTGAAACTGAAAATCGGTTTCGATCGAAATTAGTAATAGAGGTGACTTTTCAGTACATTTAACGAGGGCTTATCACATATGTGCTCCTTTTAGCTTGTTAGTTAGCTACCTCAAAATTTACCATTCACTTATAGTAGCTAGCTAGTTAAAAGAGTGGTATCATATTTCCCGGATTTTAATTTCAGATTGGGCCATTGATCAGTTTGACGTTTAAGATAAATCCAAGAAATTAGAACGTAACAACAATAAATTTCAGATGACAACCTTTCGTTTGAGCTTATTGCCAAAACGTCAACCCAATCACGTAAGTTTAACGATAAACCTGGTGCACAATGACAATGCATTAATCTGCGAGTAAATAACCTAGCTCTTACGTGAAGAAATGGAAGGTCGAAGGTCACACCTTTGAAACAAATAACTACACCAAGATTGGAGCTTTTCGTAGCTTTAGAGAGTGTCTAGGATAAGAGAGAAGCGGACTGCTTGATTTTACTCAACTGTCAAAGCCAGAACCAATCGAGCAACGCATGTCTTGATTGAAATGGCAGTGTTGCTAGAAACCACCTAGGCATAGGTTGCCAAGGTCGTTGGTTTTGAATATGTTTTTCTCTTATCCCAAAAACCCTCTTTACGTAGCACCTTTGGCTGTTGCGTTGCGCTACATAAGTAAAGAACGTCGTACCTTCGGTAGTCAAGATGCTGTTTAAACGAGTGGTGCGACAGTCAACATTGCTCAGGTGTTACTATTTCTTCGACTACAACTTGGACACCTGATGCTCAAAAAATGCTTCCGATTCTGACTCCACATCCCTGGTTGTTGGTTATTTAAGTTGTATTTAATTAAAGGCGTCTGTACAATAGTGCATTTCTTAAAATTCCTACGTACAGTATTTGGAAAATAAATCAATAAATATTTCACCAAACATAATAGGTAACCATCATGGCTAACCCTCCTCAATTCAAATCAATTCCGTCCCGTTACATCATTTACCACCGGAATCACGCGAACGGTGCCAAGTTTGTCACGACTGGGATAAAGTCTGTAGTATCAAAATATGTCCAAACAGAATCATAGTGTCTATATGGATAATGCTTATTTATTCCCACGTATACCAGATGATTTAGGCTCTCCAAATCGTACTGCAGTTCAGATGATTTGTTTTACTAGATCAACAAAGACTGGGATAATATCTATAGTATCGAAATATCGATATGGAAAGCCTAGAACATTTGGCATACACGAAAATAGGTTGTCATGAGCCACATAGACACTTTGAATCTGTTTGGACATGTTTCGATACTACAGATATTGAATTAGTCTTGGGTGATCTAGTAGAAAAATAATCTAATCTCCATCTATGGGGCGACCCCGGCGTAGTGGTTAGCATCCATACCTCTCACGCCAAAGTCACGAGTTCAAATCTCACCTCCGGACAAGTCACGAATGACCCAAGAGCGTTGAAGTGACTATAATAATAATAAAAAAAAACTTATAACATCTTGTATACGTAGCAAGTCCAGTCCAAGCAAATCAACGCATGCCTACGCATCTACATGTAATTAAACCAGCGAGTGTGGGACACTAGGATACCCTAGGTGAAGGAAATGAACAACACGGCGTTGTATTCCTTCATCGTCTGGAGAGGGATGAAGGTGAACTTTCCATCGAAGCGAGGGACCACTATAGAAGATAAGTTGGAGGAGCATAGAAAAGTGTACAACTTACAGTTCAAGAAGTTTGCATCAGCTTATGAGGTCAGCCAGAAGGTTTTCAAACGGAATTTGCGTCAATCGTCAATCTGGGAGTTTTTTCAGCCAGCGTTATCCGTCCGGGAAAAAAGACTCCACGTCGTTCTTCTGGGTGATTCCTTAAAAAAAAAGAAAAGTTTTAGTTTCTGTCTTAAATTGCGCCTAAATCAGAAACAACTTACCGTACTAACACGTGTGAAGATGTAGTCCATAGGTCATCAATGTTGTCCAAAGGCTGTGATTCCTTCGTCAGAGAGGATGAATTTTACAGCATCTTATCATCATCGTCATCTCATCAGTCCGGTAGGGTCGTCGTTGATGAAGATGGAATGCTGAAAAAGAGAAAGAGAAAGATATATAATTATTGTTACCGGTAACAGAATTTCAGTCTGGATTGAAAAGGTGCACAAACAAAAGCCAACGACAAGGAAAAGACTAGTGCCTCTAAGTAGGAGAGATGGCACCGTCAGCGTTGACGGCAAATAACTCACGAACACTAGCGGACCGTGAGTACTGTGCCACCTATGCATCCTTCCATCTTGATCTTGGAATGAATACGAATCCATCTTCACATTATAGCCACTAGGAATTCCAGCTTCACCGTTAATTATTGTGTAGATTCCAATCGGTACTCACCAGCAAGCACACTTCACAAGTACCACCTAACTTTGTCACACATTTAAGACCCCAACAATCCTGCACCACTGTCCGTTACAATTTTTTCAGTTGATGATGCATCGTTTAAAAAATTGACGTTTCAATGAAGAAAAAAACATGCACGCCTACGTTGATCAAAATTTCGATTTTCACGACTTTCACCAGTGCGCATCCCCTTCCATAGTCGCTACCATAGCAACACCATTAACACCGAATAGGGACTTTTTGGTGAATAAAAAATTCGTTTAGGGACCGTGCTTTCGAGCAAACCAATCGATGTGGCAGAATGCTATCATCGAAGATCTTTTTGTTTATGGAGTTCGAAGGACCACTACCGTGAGCTCGATCGTTGCATTTCAGAGTAGTAGTGATAGGCTTTAGATATAGTACCAATTTTTGTAGAAAAAAAAATCAGCTAGATTGATAGGAGCTAGGGCAGGAGCACATATGTGATTGGCAGGGAATGTGGTTGGAGTTTAAAGGTACTGAAAAATCACCTCTAATGATGATTTTGATTGAAACTGAAAATCGGTTTCGATCGAAATTAGTAATAGAGGTGACTTTTCAGTACATTTAACGAGGGCTTATCACATATGTGCTCCTTTTAGCTTGTTAGTTAGCTACCTCAAAATTTACCATTCACTTATAGTAGCTAGCTAGTTAAAAGAGTGGTATCATATTTCCCGGATTTTAATTTCAGATTGGGCCATTGATCAGTTTGACGTTTAAGATAAATCCAAGAAATTAGAACGTAACAACAATAAATTTCAGATGACAACCTTTCGTTTGAGCTTATTGCCAAAACGTCAACCCAATCACGTAAGTTTAACGATAAACCTGGTGCACAATGACAATGCATTAATCTGCGAGTAAATAACCTAGCTCTTACGTGAAGAAATGGAAGGTCGAAGGTCACACCTTTGAAACAAATAACTACACCAAGATTGGAGCTTTTCGTAGCTTTAGAGAGTGTCTAGGATAAGAGAGAAGCGGACTGCTTGATTTTACTCAACTGTCAAAGCCAGAACCAATCGAGCAACGCATGTCTTGATTGAAATGGCAGTGTTGCTAGAAACCACCTAGGCATAGGTTGCCAAGGTCGTTGGTTTTGAATATGTTTTTCTCTTATCCCAAAAACCCTCTTTACGTAGCACCTTTGGCTGTTGCGTTGCGCTACATAAGTAAAGAACGTCGTACCTTCGGTAGTCAAGATGCTGTTTAAACGAGTGGTGCGACAGTCAACATTGCTCAGGTGTTACTATTTCTTCGACTACAACTTGGACACCTGATGCTCAAAAAATGCTTCCGATTCTGACTCCACATCCCTGGTTGTTGGTTATTTAAGTTGTATTTAATTAAAGGCGTCTGTACAATAGTGCATTTCTTAAAATTCCTACGTACAGTATTTGGAAAATAAATCAATAAATATTTCACCAAACATAATAGGTAACCATCATGGCTAACCCTCCTCAATTCAAATCAATTCCGTCCCGTTACATCATTTACCACCGGAATCACGCGAACGGTGCCAAGTTTGTCACGACTGGGATAAAGTCTGTAGTATCAAAATATGTCCAAACAGAATCATAGTGTCTATATGGATAATGCTTATTTATTCCCACGTATACCAGATGATTTAGGCTCTCCAAATCGTACTGCAGTTCAGATGATTTGTTTTACTAGATCAACAAAGACTGGGATAATATCTATAGTATCGAAATATCGATATGGAAAGCCTAGAACATTTGGCATACACGAAAATAGGTTGTCATGAGCCACATAGACACTTTGAATCTGTTTGGACATGTTTCGATACTACAGATATTGAATTAGTCTTGGGTGATCTAGTAGAAAAATAATCTAATCTCCATCTATGGGGCGACCCCGGCGTAGTGGTTAGCATCCATACCTCTCACGCCAAAGTCACGAGTTCAAATCTCACCTCCGGACAAGTCACGAATGACCCAAGAGCGTTGAAGTGACTATAATAATAATAAAAAAAAACTTATAACATCTTGTATACGTAGCAAGTCCAGTCCAAGCAAATCAACGCATGCCTACGCATCTACATGTAATTAAACCAGCGAGTGTGGGACACTAGGATACCCTAGGTGAAGGAAATGAACAACACGGCGTTGTATTCCTTCATCGTCTGGAGAGGGATGAAGGTGAACTTTCCATCGAAGCGAGGGACCACTATAGAAGATAAGTTGGAGGAGCATAGAAAAGTGTACAACTTACAGTTCAAGAAGTTTGCATCAGCTTATGAGGTCAGCCAGAAGGTTTTCAAACGGAATTTGCGTCAATCGTCAATCTGGGAGTTTTTTCAGCCAGCGTTATCCGTCCGGGAAAAAAGACTCCACGTCGTTCTTCTGGGTGATTCCTTAAAAAAAAAGAAAAGTTTTAGTTTCTGTCTTAAATTGCGCCTAAATCAGAAACAACTTACCGTACTAACACGTGTAGCATTATGGCACGTGTGAAGATGTAGTCCATAGGTCATCAATGTTGTCCAAAGGCTGTGATTCCTTCGTCAGAGAGGATGAATTTTACAGCATCTTATCATCATCGTCATCTCATCAGTCCGGTAGGGTCGTCGTTGATGAAGATGGAATGCTGAAAAAGAGAAAGAGAAAGATATATAATTATTGTTACCGGTAACAGAATTTCAGTCTGGATTGAAAAGGTGCACAAACAAAAGCCAACGACAAGGAAAAGACTAGTGCCTCTAAGTAGGAGAGATGGCACCGTCAGCGTTGACGGCAAATAACTCACGAACACTAGCGGACCGTGAGTACTGTGCCACCTATGCATCCTTCCATCTTGATCTTGGAATGAATACGAATCCATCTTCACATTATAGCCACTAGGAATTCCAGCTTCACCGTTAATTATTGTGTAGATTCCAATCGGTACTCACCAGCAAGCACACTTCACAAGTACCACCTAACTTTGTCACACATTTAAGACCCCAACAATCCTGCACCACTGTCCGTTACAATTTTTTCAGTTGATGATGCATCGTTTAAAAAATTGACGTTTCAATGAAGAAAAAAACATGCACGCCTACGTTGATCAAAATTTCGATTTTCACGACTTTCACCAGTGCGCATCCCCTTCCATAGTCGCTACCATAGCAACACCATTAACACCGAATAGGGACTTTTTGGTGAATAAAAAATTCGTTTAGGGACCGTGCTTTCGAGCAAACCAATCGATGTGGCAGAATGCTATCATCGAAGATCTTTTTGTTTATGGAGTTCGAAGGACCACTACCGTGAGCTCGATCGTTGCATTTCAGAGTAGTAGTGATAGGCTTTAGATATAGTACCAATTTTTGTAGAAAAAAAAATCAGCTAGATTGATAGGAGCTAGGGCAGGAGCACATATGTGATTGGCAGGGAATGTGGTTGGAGTTTAAAGGTACTGAAAAATCACCCCTAATGATGATTTTGATTGAAACTGAAAATCGGTTTCGATCGAAATTAGTAATAGAGGTGACTTTTCAGTACATTTAACGAGGGCTTATCACATATGTGCTCCTTTTAGCTTGTTAGTTAGCTACCTCAAAATTTACCATTCACTTATAGTAGCTAGCTAGTTAAAAGAGTGGTATCATATTTCCCGGATTTTAATTTCAGATTGGGCCATTGATCAGTTTGACGTTTAAGATAAATCCAAGAAATTAGAACGTAACAACAATAAATTTCAGATGACAACCTTTCGTTTGAGCTTATTGCCAAAACGTCAACCCAATCACGTAAGTTTAACGATAAACCTGGTGCACAATGACAATGCATTAATCTGCGAGTAAATAACCTAGCTCTTACGTGAAGAAATGGAAGGTCGAAGGTCACACCTTTGAAACAAATAACTACACCAAGATTGGAGCTTTTCGTAGCTTTAGAGAGTGTCTAGGATAAGAGAGAAGCGGACTGCTTGATTTTACTCAACTGTCAAAGCCAGAACCAATCGAGCAACGCATGTCTTGATTGAAATGGCAGTGTTGCTAGAAACCACCTAGGCATAGGTTGCCAAGGTCGTTGGTTTTGAATATGTTTTTCTCTTATCCCAAAAACCCTCTTTACGTAGCACCTTTGGCTGTTGCGTTGCGCTACATAAGTAAAGAACGTCGTACCTTCGGTAGTCAAGATGCTGTTTAAACGAGTGGTGCGACAGTCAACATTGCTCAGGTGTTACTATTTCTTCGACTACAACTTGGACACCTGATGCTCAAAAAATGCTTCCGATTCTGACTCCACATCCCTGGTTGTTGGTTATTTAAGTTGTATTTAATTAAAGGCGTCTGTACAATAGTGCATTTCTTAAAATTCCTACGTACAGTATTTGGAAAACAAATCAATAAATATTTCACCAAACATAATAGGTAACCATCATGGCTAACCCTCCTCAATTCAAATCAATTCCGTCCCGTTACATCATTTACCACCGGAATCACGCGAACGGTGCCAAGTTTGTCACGACTGGGATAAAGTCTGTAGTATCAAAATATGTCCAAACAGAATCATAGTGTCTATTTGGATAATGCTTATTTATTCCCACGTATACCAGATGATTTAGGCTCTCCAAATCGTACTGCAGTTCAGATGATTTGTTTTACTAGATCAACAAAGACTGGGATAATATCTATAGTATCGAAATATCGATATGGAAAGCCTAGAACATTTGGCATACACGAAAATAGGTTGTCATGAGCCACATAGACACTTTGAATCTGTTTGGACATGTTTCGATACTACAGATATTGAATTAGTCTTGGGTGATCTAGTAGAAAAATAATCTGATCTCCATCTATGGGGCGACCCCGGCGTAGTGGTTAGCATCCATACCTCTCACGCCAAAGTCACGAGTTCAAATCTCACCTCCGGACAAGTCACGAATGACCCAAGAGCGTTAAAGTGACTATAATAATAATAAAAAAACTTCTAACATCTTGTATACGTAGCAAGTCCAGTCCAAGCAAATCAATGCATGCCTACGGATCTACATGTAATTAAACCAGCGAGTGTGGGACACTAGGATACCCTAGGTGAAGGAAATGAACAACACGGCGTTGTATTCCTTCATCGTCTGGAGAGGGATGAAGGTGAACTTTCCATCGAAGCGAGGGACCACTATAGAAGATAAGTTGGAGGAGCATAGAAAAGTGTACAACTTACAGTTCAAGAAGTTTGCATCAGCTTATGAGGTCAGCCAGAAGGTTTTCAAACGGAATTTGCGTCAATCGTCAATCTGGGAGTTTTTTCAGCCAGCGTTATCCGTCCGGGAAAAAAGACTCCACGTCGTTCTTCTGGGTGATTCCTTAAAAAAAAAGAAAAGTTTTAGTTTCTGTCTTAAATTGCGCCTAAATCAGAAACAACTTACCGTACTAACACGTGTAGCATTATGGCACGTGTGAAGATGTAGTCCATAGGTCATCAATGTTGTCCAAAGGCTGTGATTCCTTCGTCAGAGAGGATGAATTTTACAGCATCTTATCATCATCGTCATCTCATCAGTCCGGTAGGGTCGTCGTTGATGAAGATGGAATGCTGAAAAAGAGAAAGAGAAAGATATATAATTATTGTTACCGGTAACAGAATTTCAGTCTGGATTGAAAAGGTGCACAAACAAAAGCCAACGACAAGGAAAAGACTAGTGTCTCTAAGTAGGAGAGATGGCACCGTCAGCGTTGACGGCAAATAACTCACGAACACTAGCGGACCGTGAGTACTGTGCCACCTATGCATCCTTCCATCTTGATCTTGGAATGAATACGAATCCATCTTCACATTATAGCCACTAGGAATTCCAGCTTCACCGTTAATTATTGTGTAGATTCCAATCGGTACTCACCAGCAAGCACACTTCACAAGTACCACCTAACTTTGTCACACATTTAAGACCCCAACAATCCTGCATCACTGTCCGTTACAATTTTTTCAGTTGATGATGCATCGTTTAAAAAATTGACGTTTCAATGAAGAAAAAAACATGCACGCCTACGTTGATCAAAATTTCGATTTTCACGACTTTCACCCACTGCGCATCCCCTTCCATAGTCGCTACCATAGCAACACCATTAACACCGAATAGGGACTTTTTGGTGAATAAATGATTTACACCAGTGCTACACCGCAAAAACGAAAACGACATTATGTACATATTTGTAATCGTCTACGTTGGTTGACGAAATAAAAATACATAAACATCTGCATTACATGGACTGAACAAGACATAACCATGAACGAGCGTGCCCAGTCAAAATATATTTTTCATAGAAGAAGAAAATCTTAGAAGAAAATTGAACGGTATACTTTCGGAGAAAAGTCGGACATTGATACATACCCTTCAGTTTGACCAGCTTCTCAGATTTGATCCTGCTGGTTTTCTTTGCTGCTAGGAAACAATTCCTAGCATTTTTCACCAACCTGAGAACGCTTACTTGCAGCATCTGGGCTTGTTCTGATGGATGTACTGTTTTAAGCGATTCCGCTTGACGTGGCACCGTAAGTTCTTTTTCGGATAAGTAATCTTTGAACGGTATTATGGATTCAGCAGCTTTTTGGACCTTAACTTTTCTCAATGATTTCCTCATCGAATAGTATATTTTAACGCACTTATTAACTTTTTCAACTGGATCTTTCGAGTCAGCCATGATAAGTAATGTGAACGTGTGATAAACTATAAAATCAGGGATGCCAGATGATTTTTTTCAAAAATCAGTATCTGCTCGCCGAACTGATCGTTTTTATGTCACATGTGCTTGATTAGTGTTAGTGAACACTCAAAAATATTACAAAACGAATATAGATTAAATTTTATGCATTTTGTGGTTTTTCAAAATGTATACATTGATTCGATTAAAATTTTCGTCAAAATTATACCACAGACAAACAGACATAACTCTTAGAAGAAAATTCTTCAAAAAATATCTTCAAGCGTATTTTGCCTGCGCACTAGCACCATCTATCATCCACATTCCCAAGCAATTTTTTGCAACTGGAGCATCCCTCGTGCATGTAATTTTATCACTAGTTGCTTTTCCCTTGCGTTCTGTCAACACGTCAGCTGCGTTGAATAAAAACAAAACAGATGGAAGTCAGTGATGTCGGTTCTATGAATTTTTCAGAAGATCTATAGAATTGATTGAATTCTGCAGAAATCCGGATCCGTAGGAAATTCTCAGAAGCTAAGACTTTTTTTAGGGATTTGTTTTGTTTGCTTAGTGTGCTTTTTCTTTTGCTGGAACAAAGTTTTTAAACGAGGTAATGCATCAATTATTAGTGCCCTTTCTATCACCGCTCATCACTTGTACACAGAAGAAAAAGAATAATATGTATCAATCAATGATATTCATGGTGAAGTATTGAACATCAATAACTGATAAAAGTTGATAGAATATTACAGTCATCAACATGATTTGTTCTCGAATGCTGTGTACATCGTACAACGTAATGAATGACTAATGTGCAGCAGTTTTGATGTAATATTCAACAATTTTTTTCTGTATTCGTCAGATGTGGTATGTGAGACACACACTGGATACCAGTGGGATGCCTTGACCACTTATCATTTTCAAGAGCTTAAATCTACTAACTAGACGTGAAAAAGAACTGGCATCACTGATAAGTTCGAAATGTGGTGGCTTGTTCAATGCTTCAGTGGCGCTACCATGACAAATGCAAGCACATTCCCAACTTAAACATTATTTGCGATGAATATGATTGGGAGTGTTATGTCTGTTTGTCTGTGATTATACTAAGTCCGAATAATGGAGTGGAATTCGCTCAGTGTTTACTAAAATGACAGAAAAAGAACATCTGGATTCCCTTCGTGCTGATGAAGAGCTTTGTCCCGGCGGATAATAGGATTTTCCAGGGAAAAATTCCCGACTTTGAGAAAAATAAAGATTGGATTCACTCAGTCTATTGGTACTACTCCGAGACTGAATAAAATTATCGTCAATTTCCTCATTTTCCGGCAGATTTTTTAGGTTTTCTACAGGAAACCATGAGACAAATTTTACTCATCGCTGAGTTCCTGCACTTTTGGCGATTATAATCGCCAAAAGTGCAGGAACTCAGCGATGAGTAAAATTTGTCTCATGGTTTCCTGTGGAAAACCTAAAAAATCTGCCGGAAAATGAGGAAATTGGAGTGGATTAGGATTATAATTTGGATTTGGATAATTTTCTCTCCGGTGGCCACCTCGAAAATCCTTTTGGCCGCTGGGTATGGGATTCCCTTGTCAACACGGATACGTTGTATTGCGTCTTCCGTCTTATACACCGGGCAGTTCCGACTAGCTAAGGAATGATCATTCGTGTTACACCTGGGACAGAACGAGATGGCAGAACAGCTTTCTCCCTGAACAGTAATGTGTTTTTTTGCGCATTGGCCACATGTCTTATCTGCTTGCTGACATCGTTTACTTGTGTGCCCAAAAGCGAAGCATTGGAAACAGAGCATCGGTCCTGGGTAATAGGGCCGGGTTCTGCACCTTAGATACCCAACGTCAACGTGTTCTGGAATGCGGGTTCCATCGATTGTCAGAATAACAGTAGCTGTATTCTCTCTTTCGGTCCCGGTTCTTGCTTTCCTAGTAATCCGGCGAATTTGTATGACTTTCTGATCCTTGAGATACGACAGAATGTCGGTATCGGTTACCTTTGCTATGCTTGGGCAATTGATTACGCAACGGGTGGTATTGAGACTGGCATGCTTGGTGATCCTGATCTTGGTTCCATCGGAGAGCTGATCCATGGCGAGGAGGCGTTTCATTTGGTTCTGCGAACGGACTTTGAGTGCGTATGTTTGATACCAGTGGGATGCCTTGACCACTTATCATTTTCAAGAGCTTAAATCAATGACAATGCATTAATCTGCGAGTAAATAACCTAGCTCTTACGTGAAGAAATGGAAGGTCGAAGGTCACACCTTTGAAACAAATAACTACACCAAGATTGGAGCTTTTCGTAGCTTTAGAGAGTGTCTAGGATAAGAGAGAAGCGGACTGCTTGATTTTACTCAACTGTCAAAGCCTGAACCAATCGAGCAACGCATGTCTTGATTGAAATGGCAGTGTTGCTAGAAACCACCTAGGCATAGGTTGCCAAGGTCGTTGGTTTTGAATATGTTTTTCTCTTATCCCAAAAACCCTCTTTACGTAGCACCTTTGGCTGTTGCGTTGCGCTATATAAGTAAAGAACGTCGTACCTTCGGTAGTCAAGATGCTGTTTAAACAAGTGGTGCGACAGTCAACATTGCTCAGGTGTTACTATTTCTTCGACTCCAACTTGGACACCTGATGCTCAAAAAATGCTTCCGATTCTGACTCCACATCCCTGGTTGTTGGTTATTTAAGTTGTATTTAATTAAAGGCGTCTGTACAATAGTGCATTTCTTAAAATTCCTACGTACAGTATTTGGAAAACAAATCAATAAATATTTCACCAAACATAATAGGTAACCATCATGGCTAACCCTCCTCAATTCAAATCAATTCCGTCCCTTTACATCATTTACCACCGGAATCACGCGAACGGTGCCAAGTTTGTCACGACTGGGATAAAGTCTGTAGTATCAAAATATGTCCAAACAGAATCATAGTGTCTATATGGATAATGCTTATTTATTCCCACGTATACCAGATGATTTAGGCTCTCCAAATCGTACTGCAGTTCAGATGATTTGTTTTACTAGATCAACAAAGACTGGGATAATATCTATAGTATCGAAATATCGATATGGAAAGCCTAGAACATTTGGCATACACGAAAATAGGTTGTCATGAGCCACATAGACACTTTGAATCTGTTTGGACATGTTTCGATACTACAGATATTGAATTAGTCTTGGGTGATCTAGTAGAAAAATAATCTGATCTCCATCTATGGGGCGACCCCGGCGTAGTGGTTAGCATCCATACCTCTCACGCCAAAGTCACGAGTTCAAATCTCACCTCCGGACAAGTCACGAATGACCCAAGAGCGTTGAAGTGACTATAATAATAATAAAAAAACTTCTAACATCTTGTATACGTAGCAAGTCCAGTCCAAGCAAATCAACGCATGCCTACGCATCTACATGTAATTAAACCAGCGAGTGTGGGACACTAGGATACCCTAGGTCAAGGAAATGAACAACACGGCGTTGTATTCCTTCATCGTCTGGAGAGGGATGAAGGTGAACTTTCCATCGAAGCGAGGGACCACTATAGAAGATAAGTTGGAGGAGCATAGAAAAGTGTACAACTTACAGAAGTTTGCATCAGCTTATGAGGTCAGCCAGAAGGTTTTCAAACGGAATTTGCGTCAATCGTCAATCTGGGAGTTTTTTCAGCCAGCGTTATCCGTCCGGGAAAAAAGACTCCACGTCGTTCTTCTGGGTGATTCCTAAAAAAAAAAGAAAAGTTTTAGTTTCTGTCTTAAATTGCGCCTAAATCAGAAACAACTTACCGTACTAACACGTGTAGCATTATGGCACGTGTGAAGATGTAGTCCATAGGTCATCAATGTTGTCCAAAGGCTGTGATTCCTTCGTCAGAGAGGATGAATTTTACAGCATCTTATCATCATCGTCATCTCATCAGTCCGGTAGGGTCGTCGTTGATGAAGATGGAATGCTGAAAAAGAGAAAGATATATAATTATTGTTACCGGTAACAGAATTTCAGTCTGGATTGAAAAGGTGCACAAACAAAAGCCAACGACAAGGAAAAGACTAGTGCCTCTAAGTAGGAGAGATGGCACCGTCAGCGTTGACGGCAAATAACTCACGAACACTAGCGGACCGTGAGTACTGTGCCACCTATGCATCCTTCCATCTTGATCTTGGAATGAATACGAATCCATCTTCACATTATAGCCACTAGGAATTCCAGTTTCACCGTTAATTATTGTGTAGATTCCAATCGGTACTCACCAGCAAGCACACTTCACAAGTACCACCTAACTTTGTCACACATTTAAGACCCCAACAATCCTGCACCACTGTCCGTTACAATTTTTTCAGTTGATGATGCATCGTTTAAAAAATTGACGTTTCAATGAAGAAAAAAACATGCACGCCTACGTTGATCAAAATTTCGATTTTCACGACTTTCACCCACTGCGCATCCCCTTCCATAGTCGCTACCATAGCAACACCATTAACACCGAATAGGGACTTTTTGGTGAATAAAAAATTCGTTTAGGGACCGTGCTTTCGAGCAAACCAATCGATGTGGCAGAATGCTATCATCGAAGATCTTTTTATTTATGGAGTTCGAAGGACCACTACCGTGAGCTCGATCGTTGCATTTCAGAGTAGTAGTGATAGGCTTTAGATATAGTACCAATTTTTGTAGAAAAAAAAAATCAGCTAGATTGATAGGAGCTAGGGCAGGAGCACATATGTGATTGGCAGGGAATGTGGTTGGAGTTTAAAGGTACTGAAAAATCACCCCTAATGATGATTTTGATTGAAACTGAAAATCGGTTTCGATCGAAATTAGTAATAGAGGTGACTTTTCAGTACATTTAACGAGGGCTTATCACATATGTGCTCCTTTTAGCTTGTTAGTTAGCTACCTCAAAATTTACCATTCACTTATAGTAGCTAGCTAGTTAAAAGAGTGGTATCATATTTCCCGGATTTTAATTTCAGATTGGGCCATTGATCAGTTTGACGTTTAAGATAAATCCAAGAAATTAGAACGTAACAACAATAAATTTCAGATGACGACCTTTCGTTTGAGCTTATTGCCAAAACGTCAACCCAATCACGTAAGTTTAACGATAAACCTGGTGCACAATGACAATGCATTAATCTGCGAGTAAATAACCTAGCTCTTACGTGAAGAAATGGAAGGTCGAAGGTCACACCTTTGAAACAAATAACTACACCAAGATTGGAGCTTTTCGTAGCTTTAGAGAGTGTCTAGGATAAGAGAGAAGCGGACTGGTTGATTTTACTCAACTGTCAAAGCCAGAACCAATCGAGCAACGCATGTCTTGATTGAAATGGCAGTGTTGCTAGAAACCACCTAGGCATAGGTTGCCAAGGTCGTTGGTTTTGAATATGTTTTTCTCTTATCCCAAAAACCCTCTTTACGTAGCACCTTTGGCTGTTGCGTTGCGCTATATAAGTAAAGAACGTCGTACCTTCGGTAGTCAAGATGCTGTTTAAACGAGTGGTGCGACAGTCAACATTGCTCAGGTGTTACTATTTCTTCGACTCCAACTTGGACACCTGATGCTCAAAAAATGCTTCCGATTCTGACTCCACATCCCTGGTTGTTGGTTATTTAAGTTGTATTTAATTAAAGGCGTCTGTACAATAGTGCATTTCTTAAAATTCCTACGTACAGTATTTGGAAAACAAATCAATAAATATTTCACCAAACATAATAGGTAACCATCATGGCTAACCCTCCTCAATTCAAATCAATTCCGTCCCGTTACATCATTTACCACCGGAATTACGCGAACGGTGCCAAGTTTGTCACGACTGGGATAAAGTCTGTAGTATCAAAATATGTCCAAACAGAATCATAGTGTCTATTTGGATAATGCTTATTTATTCCCACGTATACCAGATGATTTAGGCTCTCCAAATCGTACTGCAGTTCAGATGATTTGTTTTACTAGATCAACAAAGACTGGGATAATATCTATAGTATCGAAATATCGATATGGAAAGCCTAGAACATTTGGCATACACGAAAATAGGTTGTTATGAGCCACATAGACACTTTGAATCTGTTTGGACATGTTTCGATACTACAGATATTGAATTAGTCTTGGGTGATCTAGTAGAAAAATAATCTGATCTCCATCTATGGGGCGACCCCGGCGTAGTGGTTAGCATCCATACCTCTCACGCCAAAGTCACGAGTTCAAATCTCACCTCCGGACAAGTCACGAATGACCCAAGAGCGTTAAAGTGACTATAATAATAATAAAAAAACTTCTAACATCTTGTATACGTAGCAAGTCCAGTCCAAGCAAATCAATGCATGCCTACGGATCTACATGTAATTAAACCAGCGAGTGTGGGACACTAGGGTACCCTAGGTGAAGGAAATGAACAACACGGCGTTGTATTCTTTCATCGTCTGGAGAGGGATGAAGGTGAACTTTCCATCGAAGCGAGGGACCACTATAGAAGATAAGTTGGAGGAGCATAGAAAAGTGTACAACTTACAGTTCAAGAAGTTTGCATCAGCTTATGAGGTCAGCCAGAAGGTTTTCAAACGGAATTTGCGTCAATCGTCAATCTGGGAGTTTTTTCAGCCAGCGTTATCCGTCCGGGAAAAAAGACTCCACGTCGTTCTTCTGGGTGATTCCTTAAAAAAAAGAAAAGTTTTAGTTTCTGTCTTAAATTGCGCCTAAATCAGAAACAACTTACCGTACTAACACGTGTAGCATTATGGCACGTGTGAAGATGTAGTCCATAGGTCATCAATGTTGTCCAAAGGCTGTGATTCCTTCGTCAGAGAGGATGAATTTTACAGCATCTTATCATCATCGTCATCTCATCAGTCCGGTAGGGTCGTCGTTGATGAAGATGGAATGCTGAAAAAGAGAAAGAGAAAGATATATAATTATTGTTACCGGTAACAGAATTTCAGTCTGGATTGAAAAGGTGCACAAACAAAAGCCAACGACAAGGAAAAGACTAGTGCCTCTAAGTAGGAGAGATGGCACCGTCAGCGTTGACGGCAAATAACTCACGAACACTAGCGGACCGTGAGTACTGTGCCACCTATGCATCCTTCCATCTTGATCTTGGAATGAATACGAATCCATCTTCACATAGCCACTAGGAATTCCAGCTTCACCGTTAATTATTGTGTAGATTCCAATCGGTACTCACCAGCAAGCACACTTCACAAGTACCACCTAACTTTGTCACACATTTAAGACCCCAACAATCCTGCACCACTGTCCGTTACAATTTTTTCAGTTGATGATGCATCGTTTAAAAAATTGACGTTTCAATGAAGAAAAAAACATGCACGCCTACGTTGATCAAAATTTCGATTTTCACGACTTTCACCCACTGCGCATCCCCTTCCATAGTCGCTACCATAGCAACACCATTAACACCGAATAGGGATTTTTTGGTGAATAAATGATTTACACCAGTGCTACACCGCAAAAACGAAAACGACATTATGTACATATTTGTAATCGTCTACGTTGGTTGACGAAATAAAAATACATAAACATCTGCATTACATGGACTGAACAAGACATAACCATGAACGAGCGTGCCCAGTCAAAATATATTTTTCATAGAAGAAGAAAATCTTAGAAGAAAATTGAACGGTATACTTTCGGAGAAAAGTCGGACATTGATACATACCCTTCAGTTTGACCAGCTTCTCAGATTTGATCCTGCTGGTTTTCTTTGCTGCTAGGAAACAATTCCTAGCATTTTTCACCAACCGGAGAACGCTTACTTGCAGCATCTGGGCTTGTTCTGATGGATGTACTGTTTTAAGCGATTCCGCTTGACGTGGCACCGTAAGTTTTTTTTTCCGGATAAGTAATCTTTGAACGGTATTATGGATTCAGCAGCTTTTTGGACCTTAACTTTTCTCAATGATTTCCTCATCGAATAGTATCTTTTAACGCACTTATTAACTTTTTCAACTGGATCTTTCGAGTCAGCCATGATAAGTAATGTGAACGTGTGATAAACTATAAAATCAGGGATGCCAGATGATTTTTTTCAAAAATCAGTATCTGCTCGCCGAACTGATCGTTTTTATGTCACATGTGCTTGATTAGTGTTAGTGAACACTCAAAAATATTACAAAACGAATATAGATTAAATTTTATGCATTTTGTGGTTTTTCAAAATGTATACATTGATTCGATTAAAATTTTCGTCAAAATTATACCACAGACAAACAGACATAACACTCCCAATCATATTCATCGCAAATAATGTTTAAGTTGGGAATGTGCTTGCATTTGTCATGGTAGCGCCACTGAAGCATTGAACAAGCCACCACATTTCGAACTTATCAGTGATGCCAGTTCAGAAGTCCGAATAACGGAGTGGAATTCGCTCAGTGTTTACTAAAATGACAGAAAAAGAACATCTGGATTCCCTTCGTGCTGATGAAGAGCTTTGTCCCGGCGGATAATAGGATTTTCCAGGGAAAAATTCCCGACTTTGAGAAAAATAAAGATTGGATTCACTCAGTCTATTGGTACTACTCCGAGACTGAATAAAATTATCGTCAATTTCCTCATTTTCCGGCAGATTTTTTAGGTTTTCTACAGGAAACCATGAGACAAATTTTACTCATCGCTGAGTTCCTGCACTTTTGGCGATTATAATTATAATCGCCAAAAGTGCAGGAACTCAGCGATGAGTAAAATTTGTCTCATGGTTTCCTGTGGAAAACCTAAAAAATCTGCCGGAAAATGAGGAAATTTGATTGGATTAGGATTATAATTTGGATTTGGATAATTTTCTCTCCGGTGGCCACCTCGAAAATCCTTTTGGCCGCTGTCAACACGGATACGTTGTATTGCGTCTTCCGTCTTATACACCGGGCAGTTCCGACTAGCTATGGAATGATCATTCGTGTTACACCTGGGACAGAACGAGATGGCAGAACAGCTTTCTCCCTGAACAGTAATGTGTTTTTTTGCGCATTGGCCACATGTCTTATCTGCTTGCTGACATCGTTTGCTTGTGTGCCCAAAAGCGAAGCATTGGAAACAGAGCATCGGTCCTGGATAATAGGGCCGGGTTCTGCACCTTAGATACCCAACGTCAACGTGTTCTGGAATGCGGGTTCCATCGATTGTCAGAATAACAGTAGCTGTATTCTCTCTTTCGGTCCCGGTTCTTGCTTTCCTAGTAATCCGGCGAATTTGTATGACTTTCTGATCCTTGAGATACGACAGAATGTCGGTATCGGTTACCTTTGCTATGCTTGGGCAATTGATTACGCAACGGGTGGTATTGAGACTGGCATGCTTGGTGATCCTGATCTTGGTTCCATCGGAGAGCTGATCCATGGCGAGGAGGCGTTTCATTTGGTTCTGCGAACGGACTTTGAGTGCGTATGTTTGATACCAGTGGGATGCCTTGACCACTTATCATTTTCAAGAGCTTAAATCAATGACAATGCATTAATCTGCGAGTAAATAACCTAGCTCTTACGTGAAGAAATGGAAGGTCGAAGGTCACACCTTTGAAACAAATAACTACACCAAGATTGGAGCTTTTGTTTTGATGATTTGTTTTACTAGATCAACAAAGACTGGGATAATATCTATAGTATCGAAATATCGATATGGAAAGCCTAGAACATTTTTCATACACGAAAATAGGTTGTCATGAGCCACATAGACACTTTGAATCTGTTTGGACATGTTTCGATGCTACAGATATTGAATTAGTCTTGGGTGATCTAGTAGAAAAATAATCTGATCTCCATCTATGGGGCGACCCCGGCGTAGTGGTTAGCATCCATACCTCTCACGCCAAAGTCACGAGTTCAAATCTCACCTCCGGACAAGTCACGAATGACCCAAGAGCGTTAAAGTGACTATAATAATAATAAAAAAAACTTCTAACATCTTGTATACGTAGCAAGTCCAGTCCAAGCAAATCAATGCATGCCTACGGATCTACATGTAATTAAACCAGCGAGTGTGGGACACTAGGATACCCTAGGTGAAGGAAATGAACAACACGGCGTTGTATTCTTTCATCGTCTGGAGAGGGATGAAGCTGAACTTTCCATCGAAGCGAGGGACCACTATAGAAGATAAGTTGGAGGAGCATAGAAAAGTGTACAACTTACAGTTCAAGAAGTTTGCATCAGCTTATGAGGTCAGCCAGAAGGTTTTCAAACGGAATTTGCGTCAATCGTCAATCTGGGAGTTTTTTCAGCCAGCGTTATCCGTCCGGGAAAAAAGACTCCACGTCGTTCTTCTGGGTGATTCCTTAAAAAAAAAAGAAAAGTTTTAGTTTCTGTCTTAAATTGCGCCTAAATCAGAAACAACTTACCGTACTAACACGTGTAGCATTATGGCACGTGTGAAGATGTAGTCCATAGGTCATCAATGTTGTCCAAAGGCTGTGATTCCTTCGTCAGAGAGGATGAATTTTACAGCATCTTATCATCATCGTCATCTCATCAGTCCGGTAGGGTCGTCGTTGATGAAGATGGAATGCTGAAAAAGAGAAAGAGAAAGATATATAATTATTGTTACCGGTAACAGAATTTCAGTCTGGATTGAAAAGGTGCACAAACAAAAGCCAACGACAAGGAAAAGACTAGTGCCTCTAAGTAGGAGAGATGGCACCGTCAGCGTTGACGGCAAATAACTCACGAACACTAGCGGACCGTGAGTACTGTGCCACCTATGCATCCTTCCATCTTGATCTTGGAATGAATACGAATCCATCTTCACATTATAGCCACTAGGAATTCCAGCTTCACCGTTAATTATTGTGTAGATTCCAATCGGTACTCACCAGCAAGCACACTTCACAAGTACCACCTAACTTTGTCACACATTTAAGACCCCAACAATCCTGCACCACTGTCCGTTACAATTTTTTCAGTTGATGATGCATCGTTTAAAAAATTGACGTTTCAAAGAAGAAAAAAACATGCACGCCTACGTTGATCAAAATTTCGATTTTCACGACTTTCACCCACTGCGCATCCCCTTCCATAGTCGCTACCATAGCAACACCATTAACACCGAATAGGGACTTTTTGGTGAATAAAAAATTCGTTTAGGGACCGTGCTTTCGAGCAAACCAATCGATGTGGCAGAATGCTATCATCGAAGATCTTTTTGTTTATGGAGTTCGAAGGACCACTACCGTGAGCTCGATCGTTGCATTTCAGAGTAGTAGTGATAGGCTTTAGATATAGTACCAATTTTTGTAGAAAAAAAAATCAGCTAGATTGATAGGAGCTAGGGCAGGAGCACATATGTGATTGGCAGGGAATGTGGTTGGAGTTTAAAGGTACTGAAAAATCACCCCTAATGATGATTTTGATTGAAACTGAAAATCGGTTTCGATCGAAATTAGTAATAGAGGTGACTTTTCAGTACATTTAACGAGGGCTTATCACATATGTGCTCCTTTTAGCTTGTTAGTTAGCTACCTCAAAATTTACCATTCACTTATAGTAGCTAGCTAGTTAAAAGAGTGGTATCATATTTCCCGGATTTTAATTTCAGATTGGGCCATTGATCAGTTTGACGTTTAAGATAAATCCAAGAAATTAGAACGTAACAACAATAAATTTCAGATGACAACCTTTCGTTTGAGCTTATTGCCAAAACGTCAACCCAATCACGTAAGTTTAACGATAAACCTGGTGCACAATGACAATGCATTAATCTGCGAGTAAATAACCTAGCTCTTACGTGAAGAAATGGAAGGTCGAAGGTCACACCTTTGAAACAAATAACTACACCAAGATTGGAGCTTTTCGTAGCTTTAGAGAGTGTCTAGGATAAGAGAGAAGCGGACTGCTTGATTTTACTCAACTGTCAAAGCCAGAACCAATCGAGCAACGCATGTCTTGATTGAAATGGCAGTGTTGCTAGAAACCACCTAGGCATAGGTTGCCAAGGTCGTTGGTTTTGAATATGTTTTTCTCTTATCCCAAAAACCCTCTTTACGTAGCACCTTTGGCTGTTGCGTTGCGCTATATAAGTAAAGAACGTCGTACCTTCGGTAGTCAAGATGCTGTTTAAACGAGTGGTGCGACAGTCAACATTGCTCAGGTGTTACTATTTCTTCGACTCCAACTTGGACACCTGATGCTCAAAAAATGCTTCCGATTCTGACTCCACATCCCTGGTTGTTGGTTATTTAAGTTGTATTTAATTAAAGGCGTCTGTACAATAGTGCATTTCTTAAAATTCCTACGTACAGTATTTGGAAAACAAATCAATAAATATTTCACCAAACATAATAGGTAACCATCATGGCTAACCCTCCTCAATTCAAATCAATTCCGTCCCGTTACATCATTTACCACCGGAATCACGCGAACGGTGCCAAGTTTGTCACGACTGGGATAAAGTCTGTAGTATCAAAATATGTCCAAACAGAATCATAGTGTCTATTTGGATAATGCTTATTTATTCCCACGTATACCAGATGATTTAGGCTCTCCAAATCGTACTGCAGTTCAGATGATTTGTTTTACTAGATCAACAAAGACTGGGATAATATCTATAGTATCGAAATATCGATATGGAAAGCCTAGAACATTTGGCATACACGAAAATAGGTTGTCATGAGCCACATAGACACTTTGAATCTGTTTGGACATGTTTCGATACTACAGATATTGAATTAGTCTTGGGTGATCTAGTAGAAAAATAATCTGATCTCCATCTATGGGGCGACCCCGGCGTAGTGGTTAGCATCCATACCTCTCACGCCAAAGTCACGAGTTCAAATCTCACCTCCGGACAAGTCACGAATGACCCAAGAGCGTTAAAGTGACTATAATAATAATAAAAAAACTTCTAACATCTTGTATACGTAGCAAGTCCAGTCCAAGCAAATCAATGCATGCCTACGCATCTACATGTAATTAAACCAGCGAGTGTGGGACACTAGGATACCCTAGGTGAAGGAAATGAACAACACGGCGTTGTATTCTTTCATCGTCTGGAGAGGGATGAAGGTGAACTTTCCATCGAAGCGAGGGACCACTATAGAAGATAAGTTGGAGGAGCATAGAAAAGTGTACAACTTACAGTTCAAGAAGTTTGCATCAGCTTATGAGGTCAGCCAGAAGGTTTTCAAACGGAATTTGCGTCAATCGTCAATCTGGGAGTTTTTTCAGCCAGCGTTATCCGTCCGGGAAAAAAGACTCCACGTCGTTCTTCTGGGTGATTCCTTAAAAAAAAAAGAAAAGTTTTAGTTTCTGTCTTAAATTGCGCCTAAATCAGAAACAACTTACCGTACTAACACGTGTAGCATTATGGCACGTGTGAAGATGTAGTCCATAGGTCATCAATGTTGTCCAAAGGCTGTGATTCCTTCGTCAGAGAGGATGAATTTTACAGCATCTTATCATCATCGTCATCTCATCAGTCCGGTAGGGTCGTCGTTGATGAAGATGGAATGCTGAAAAAGAGAAAGAGAAAGATATATAATTATTGTTACCGGTAACAGAATTTCAGTCTGGATTGAAAAGGTGCACAAACAAAAGCCAACGACAAGGAAAAGACTAGTGCCTCTAAGTAGGAGAGATGGCACCGTCAGCGTTGACGGCAAATAACTCACGAACACTAGCGGACCGTGAGTACTGTGCCACCTATGCATCCTTCCATCTTGATCTTGGAATGAATACGAATCCATCTTCACATTATAGCCACTAGGAATTCCAGCTTCACCGTTAATTATTGTGTAGATTCCAATCGGTACTCACCAGCAAGCACACTTCACAAGTACCACCTAACTTTGTCACACATTTAAGACCCCAACAATCCTGCATCACTGTCCGTTACAATTTTTTCAGTTGATGATGCATCGTTTAAAAAATTGACGTTTCAATGAAGAAAAAAACATGCACGCCTACGTTGATCAAAATTTCGATTTTCACGACTTTCACCCACTGCGCATCCCCTTCCATAGTCGCTACCATAGCAACACCATTAACACCGAATAGGGACTTTTTGGTGAATAAATGATTTACACCAGTGCTACACCGCAAAAACGAAAACGACATTATGTACATATTTGTAATCGTCTACGTTGGTTGACGAAATAAAAATACATAAACATCTGCATTACATGGACTGAACAAGACATAACCATGAACGAGCGTGCCCAGTCAAAATATATTTTTCATAGAAGAAGAAAATTTTAGAAGAAAATTGAACGGTATACTTTCGTAGAAAAGTCGGACATTGATACATACCCTTCAGTTTGACCAGCTTCTCAGATTTGATCCTGCTGGTTTTCTTTGCTGCTAGGAAACAATTCCTAGCATTTTTCACCAACCGGAGAACGCTTACTTGCAGCATCTGGGCTTGTTCTGATGGATGTACTGTTTTAAGCGATTCCGCTTGACGTGGCACCGTAAGTTTTTTTTCCGGATAAGTAATCTTTGAACGGTATTATGGATTCAGCAGCTTTTTGGACCTTAACTTTTCTCAATGATTTCCTCATCGAATAGTATCTTTTAACGCACTTATTAACTTTTTCAACTGGATCTTTCGAGTCAGCCATGATAAGTAATGTGAACGTGTGATAAACTATAAAATCAGGGATGCCAGATGATTTTTTTCAAAAATCAGTATCTGCTCGCCGAACTGATCGTTTTTATGTCACATGTGCTTGATTAGTGTTAGTGAACACTCAAAAATATTACAAAACGAATATAGATTAAATTTTATGCATTTTGTGGTTTTTCAAAATGTATACATTGATTCGATTAAAATTTTCGTCAAAATTATACCACAGACAAACAGACATAACACTCCCAATCATATTCATCGCAAATAATGTTTAAGTTGGGAATGTGCTTGCATTTGTCATGGTAGCGCCACTGAAGCATTGAACAAGCCACCACATTTCGAACTTATCAGTGATGCCAGTTCAGAAGTCCGAATAACGGAGTGGAATTCGCTCAGTGTTTACTAAAATGACAGAAAAAGAACATCTGGATTCCCTTTGTGCTGATGAAGAGCTTTGTCCCGGCGGATAATAGGATTTTCCAGGGAAAAATTCCCGACTTTGAGAAAAATAAAGATTGGATTCACTCAGTCTATTGGTACTACTCCGAGACTGAATAAAATTATCGTCAATTTCCTCATTTTCCGGCAGATTTTTTAGGTTTTCTACAAGAAACCATGAGACAAATTTTACTCATCGCTGAGTTCCTGCACTTTTGGCGATTATAATCGCCAAAAGTGCAGGAACTCAGCGATGAGTAAAATTTGTCTCATGGTTTCCTGTGGAAAACCTAAAAAATCTGCCGGAAAATGAGGAAATTGGATTGGATTAGGATTATAATTTGGATTTGGATAATTTTCTCTCCGGTGGCCACCTCGAAAATCCTTTTGGCCGCTGTCAACACGGATACGTTGTATTGCGTCTTCCGTCTTATACACCGGGCAGTTCCGACTAGCTATGGAATGATCATTCGTGTTACACCTGGGACAGAACGAGATGGCAGAACAGCTTTCTCCCTGAACAGTAATGTGTTTTTTTGCGCATTGGCCACATGTCTTATCTGCTTGCTGACATCGTTTGCTTGTGTGCCCAAAAGCGAAGCATTGGAAACAGAGCATCGGTCCTGGGTAATAGGGCCGGGTTCTGCACCTTAGATACCCAACGTCAACGTGTTCTGGAATGCGGGTTCCATCGATTGTCAGAATAACAGTAGCTGTATTCTCTCTTTCGGTCCCGGTTCTTGCTTTCCTAGTAATCCGGCGAATTTGTATGACTTTCTGATCCTTGAGATACGACAGAATGTCGGTATCGGTTACCTTTGCTATGCTTGGGCAATTGATTACGCAACGGGTGGTATTGAGACTGGCATGCTTGGTGATCCTGATCTTGGTTCCATCGGAGAGCTGATCCATGGCGAGGAGGCGTTTCATTTGGTTCTGCGAACGGACTTTGAGTGCGTATGTTTGATACCAGTGGGATGCCTTGACCACTTATCATTTTCAAGAGCTTAAATCAATGACAATGCATTAATCTGCGAGTAAATAACCTAGCTCTTACGTGAAGAAATGGAAGGTCGAAGGTCACACCTTTGAAACAAATAACTACACCAAGATTGGAGCTTTTCGTAGCTTTAGAGAGTGTCTAGGATAAGAGAGAAGCGGACTGCTTGATTTTACTCAACTGTCAAAGCCAGAACCAATCGAGCAACGCATGTCTTGATTGAAATGGCAGTGTTGCTAGAAACCACCTAGGCATAGGTTGCCAAGGTCGTTGGTTTTGAATATGTTTTTCTCTTATCCCAAAAACCCTCTTTACGTAGCACCTTTGGCTGTTGCTCAGGTGTTACTATTTCTTCGACTCCAACTTGGACACCTGATGCTCAAAAAATGCTTCCGATTCTGACTCCACATCCCTGGTTGTTGGTTATTTAAGTTGTATTTAATTAAAGGCGTCTGTACAATAGTGCATTTCTTAAAATTCCTACGTACAGTATTTGGAAAACAAATCAATAAATATTTCACCAAACATAATAGGTAACCATCATGGCTAACCCTCCTCAATTCAAATCAATTCCGTCCCGTTACATCATTTACCACCGGAATCACGCGAACGGTGCCAAGTTTGTCACGACTGGGATAAAGTCTGTAGTATCAAAATATGTCCAAACAGAATCATAGTGTCTATATGGATAATGCTTATTTATTCCCACGTATACCAGATGATTTAGGCTCTCCAAATCGTACTGCAGTTCAGATGATTTGTTTTACTAGATCAACAAAGACTGGGATAATATCTATAGTATCGAAATATCGATATGGAAAGCCTAGAACATTTGGCATACACGAAAATAGGTTGTCATGAGCCACATAGACACTTTGAATCTGTTTGGACATGTTTCGATACTACAGATATTGAATTAGTCTTGGGTGATCTAGTAGAAAAATAATCTAATCTCCATCTATGGGGCGACCCCGGCGTAGTGGTTAGCATCCATACCTCTCACGCCAAAGTCACGAGTTCAAATCTCACCTCCGGACAAGTCACGAATGACCCAAGAGCGTTGAAGTGACTATAATAATAATAAAAAAAAACTTATAACATCTTGTATACGTAGCAAGTCCAGTCCAAGCAAATCAATGCATGCCTACGCATCTACATGTAATTAAACCAGCGAGTGTGGGACACTAGGATACCCTAGGTGAAGGAAATGAACAACACGGCGTTGTATTCCTTCATCGTCTGGAGAGGGATGAAGGTGAACTTTCCATCGAAGCGAGGGACCACTATAGAAGATAAGTTGGAGGAGCATAGAAAAGTGTACAACTTACAGTTCAAGAAGTTTGCATCAGCTTATGAGGTCAGCCAGAAGGTTTTCAAACGGAATTTGCGTCAATCGTCAATCTGGGAGTTTTTTCAGCCAGCGTTATCCGTCCGGGAAAAAAGACTCCACGTCGTTCTTCTGGGTGATTCCTTAAAAAAAAAGAAAAGTTTTAGTTTCTGTCTTAAATTGCGCCTAAATCAGAAACAACTTACCGTACTAACACGTGTAGCATTATGGCACGTGTGAAGATGTAGTCCATAGGTCATCAATGTTGTCCAAAGGCTGTGATTCCTTCGTCAGAGAGGATGAATTTTACAGCATCTTATCATCATCGTCATCTCATCAGTCCGGTAGGGTCGTCGTTGATGAAGATGGAATGCTGAAAAAGAGAAAGAGAAAGATATATAATTATTGTTACCGGTAACAGAATTTCAGTCTGGATTGAAAAGGTGCACAAACAAAAGCCAACGACAAGGAAAAGACTAGTGCCTCTAAGTAGGAGAGATGGCACCGTCAGCGTTGACGGCAAATAACTCACGAACACTAGCGGACCGTGAGTACTGTGCCACCTATGCATCCTTCCATCTTGATCTTGGAATGAATACGAATCCATCTTCACATTATAGCCACTAGGAATTCCAGCTTCACCGTTAATTATTGTGTAGATTCCAATCGGTACTCACCAGCAAGCACACTTCACAAGTACCACCTAACTTTGTCACACATTTAAGACCCCAACAATCCTGCACCACTGTCCGTTACAATTTTTTCAGTTGATGATGCATCGTTTAAAAAATTGACGTTTCAATGAAGAAAAAAACATGCACGCCTACGTTGATCAAAATTTCGATTTTCACGACTTTCACCAGTGCGCATCCCCTTCCATAGTCGCTACCATAGCAACACCATTAACACCGAATAGGGACTTTTTGGTGAATAAAAAATTCGTTTAGGGACCGTGCTTTCGAGCAAACCAATCGATGTGGCAGAATGCTATCATCGAAGATCTTTTTGTTTATGGAGTTCGAAGGACCACTACCGTGAGCTCGATCGTTGCATTTCAGAGTAGTAGTGATAGGCTTTAGATATAGTACCAATTTTTGTAGAAAAAAAAATCAGCTAGATTGATAGGAGCTAGGGCAGGAGCACATATGTGATTGGCAGGGAATGTGGTTGGAGTTTAAAGGTACTGAAAAATCACCCCTAATGATGATTTTGATTGAAACTGAAAATCGGTTTCGATCGAAATTAGTAATAGAGGTGACTTTTCAGTACATTTAACGAGGGCTTATCACATATGTGCTCCTTTTAGCTTGTTAGTTAGCTACCTCAAAATTTACCATTCACTTATAGTAGCTAGCTAGTTAAAAGAGTGGTATCATATTTCCCGGATTTTAATTTCAGATTGGGCCATTGATCAGTTTGACGTTTAAGATAAATCCAAGAAATTAGAACGTAACAACAATAAATTTCAGATGACAACCTTTCGTTTGAGCTTATTGCCAAAACGTCAACCCAATCACGTAAGTTTAACGATAAACCTGGTGCACAATGACAATGCATTAATCTGCGAGTAAATAACCTAGCTCTTACGTGAAGAAATGGAAGGTCGAAGGTCACACCTTTGAAACAAATAACTACACCAAGATTGGAGCTTTTCGTAGCTTTAGAGAGTGTCTAGGATAAGAGAGAAGCGGACTGCTTGATTTTACTCAACTGTCAAAGCCAGAACCAATCGAGCAACGCATGTCTTGATTGAAATGGCAGTGTTGCTAGAAACCACCTAGGCATAGGTTGCCAAGGTCGTTGGTTTTGAATATGTTTTTCTCTTATCCCAAAAACCCTCTTTACGTAGCACCTTTGGCTGTTGCGTTGCGCTACATAAGTAAAGAACGTCGTACCTTCGGTAGTCAAGATGCTGTTTAAAAACGAGTGGTGCGACAGTCAACATTGCTCAGGTGTTACTATTTCTTCGACTACAACTTGGACACCTGATGCTCAAAAAATGCTTCCGATTCTGACTCCACATCCCTGGTTGTTGGTTATTTAAGTTGTATTTAATTAAAGGCGTCTGTACAATAGTGCATTTCTTAAAATTCCTACGTACAGTATTTGGAAAATAAATCAATAAATATTTCACCAAACATAATAGGTAACCATCATGGCTAACCCTCCTCAATTCAAATCAATTCCGTCCCGTTACATCATTTACCACCGGAATCACGCGAACGGTGCCAAGTTTGTCACGACTGGGATAAAGTCTGTAGTATCAAAATATGTCCAAACAGAATCATAGTGTCTATATGGATAATGCTTATTTATTCCCACGTATACCAGATGATTTAGGCTCTCCAAATCGTACTGCAGTTCAGATGATTTGTTTTACTAGATCAACAAAGACTGGGATAATATCTATAGTATCGAAATATCGATATGGAAAGCCTAGAACATTTGGCATACACGAAAATAGGTTGTCATGAGCCACATAGACACTTTGAATCTGTTTGGACATGTTTCGATACTACAGATATTGAATTAGTCTTGGGTGATCTAGTAGAAAAATAATCTAATCTCCATCTATGGGGCGACCCCGGCGTAGTGGTTAGCATCCATACCTCTCACGCCAAAGTCACGAGTTCAAATCTCACCTCCGGACAAGTCACGAATGACCCAAGAGCGTTGAAGTGACTATAATAATAATAAAAAAAAACTTATAACATCTTGTATACGTAGCAAGTCCAGTCCAAGCAAATCAACGCATGCCTACGCATCTACATGTAATTAAACCAGCGAGTGTGGGACACTAGGATACCCTAGGTGAAGGAAATGAACAACACGGCGTTGTATTCCTTCATCGTCTGGAGAGGGATGAAGGTGAACTTTCCATCGAAGCGAGGGACCACTATAGAAGATAAGTTGGAGGAGCATAGAAAAGTGTACAACTTACAGTTCAAGAAGTTTGCATCAGCTTATGAGGTCAGCCAGAAGGTTTTCAAACGGAATTTGCGTCAATCGTCAATCTGGGAGTTTTTTCAGCCAGCGTTATCCGTCCGGGAAAAAAGACTCCACGTCGTTCTTCTGGGTGATTCCTTAAAAAAAAAGAAAAGTTTTAGTTTCTGTCTTAAATTGCGCCTAAATCAGAAACAACTTACCGTACTAACACGTGTAGCATTATGGCACGTGTGAAGATGTAGTCCATAGGTCATCAATGTTGTCCAAAGGCTGTGATTCCTTCGTCAGAGAGGATGAATTTTACAGCATCTTATCATCATCGTCATCTCATCAGTCCGGTAGGGTCGTCGTTGATGAAGATGGAATGCTGAAAAAGAGAAAGAGAAAGATATATAATTATTGTTACCGGTAACAGAATTTCAGTCTGGATTGAAAAGGTGCACAAACAAAAGCCAACGACAAGGAAAAGACTAGTGCCTCTAAGTAGGAGAGATGGCACCGTCAGCGTTGACGGCAAATAACTCACGAACACTAGCGGACCGTGAGTACTGTGCCACCTATGCATCCTTCCATCTTGATCTTGGAATGAATACGAATCCATCTTCACATTATAGCCACTAGGAATTCCAGCTTCACCGTTAATTATTGTGTAGATTCCAATCGGTACTCACCAGCAAGCACACTTCACAAGTACCACCTAACTTTGTCACACATTTAAGACCCCAACAATCCTGCACCACTGTCCGTTACAATTTTTTCAGTTGATGATGCATCGTTTAAAAAATTGACGTTTCAATGAAGAAAAAAACATGCACGCCTACGTTGATCAAAATTTCGATTTTCACGACTTTCACCAGTGCGCATCCCCTTCCATAGTCGCTACCATAGCAACACCATTAACACCGAATAGGGACTTTTTGGTGAATAAAAAATTCGTTTAGGGACCGTGCTTTCGAGCAAACCAATCGATGTGGCAGAATGCTATCATCGAAGATCTTTTTGTTTATGGAGTTCGAAGGACCACTACCGTGAGCTCGATCGTTGCATTTCAGAGTAGTAGTGATAGGCTTTAGATATAGTACCAATTTTTGTAGAAAAAAAAATCAGCTAGATTGATAGGAGCTAGGGCAGGAGCACATATGTGATTGGCAGGGAATGTGGTTGGAGTTTAAAGGTACTGAAAAATCACCCCTAATGATGATTTTGATTGAAACTGAAAATCGGTTTCGATCGAAATTAGTAATAGAGGTGACTTTTCAGTACATTTAACGAGGGCTTATCACATATGTGCTCCTTTTAGCTTGTTAGTTAGCTACCTCAAAATTTACCATTCACTTATAGTAGCTAGCTAGTTAAAAGAGTGGTATCATATTTCCCGGATTTTAATTTCAGATTGGGCCATTGATCAGTTTGACGTTTAAGATAAATCCAAGAAATTAGAACGTAACAACAATAAATTTCAGATGACAACCTTTCGTTTGAGCTTATTGCCAAAACGTCAACCCAATCACGTAAGTTTAACGATAAACCTGGTGCACAATGACAATGCATTAATCTGCGAGTAAATAACCTAGCTCTTACGTGAAGAAATGGAAGGTCGAAGGTCACACCTTTGAAACAAATAACTACACCAAGATTGGAGCTTTTCGTAGCTTTAGAGAGTGTCTAGGATAAGAGAGAAGCGGACTGCTTGATTTTACTCAACTGTCAAAGCCAGAACCAATCGAGCAACGCATGTCTTGATTGAAATGGCAGTGTTGCTAGAAACCACCTAGGCATAGGTTGCCAAGGTCGTTGGTTTTGAATATGTTTTTCTCTTATCCCAAAAACCCTCTTTACGTAGCACCTTTGGCTGTTGCGTTGCGCTACATAAGTAAAGAACGTCGTACCTTCGGTAGTCAAGATGCTGTTTAAAAACGAGTGGTGCGACAGTCAACATTGCTCAGGTGTTACTATTTCTTCGACTACAACTTGGACACCTGATGCTCAAAAAATGCTTCCGATTCTGACTCCACATCCCTGGTTGTTGGTTATTTAAGTTGTATTTAATTAAAGGCGTCTGTACAATAGTGCATTTCTTAAAATTCCTACGTACAGTATTTGGAAAATAAATCAATAAATATTTCACCAAACATAATAGGTAACCATCATGGCTAACCCTCCTCAATTCAAATCAATTCCGTCCCGTTACATCATTTACCACCGGAATCACGCGAACGGTGCCAAGTTTGTCACGACTGGGATAAAGTCTGTAGTATCAAAATATGTCCAAACAGAATCATAGTGTCTATATGGATAATGCTTATTTATTCCCACGTATACCAGATGATTTAGGCTCTCCAAATCGTACTGCAGTTCAGATGATTTGTTTTACTAGATCAACAAAGACTGGGATAATATCTATAGTATCGAAATATCGATATGGAAAGCCTAGAACATTTGGCATACACGAAAATAGGTTGTCATGAGCCACATAGACACTTTGAATCTGTTTGGACATGTTTCGATACTACAGATATTGAATTAGTCTTGGGTGATCTAGTAGAAAAATAATCTAATCTCCATCTATGGGGCGACCCCGGCGTAGTGGTTAGCATCCATACCTCTCACGCCAAAGTCACGAGTTCAAATCTCACCTCCGGACAAGTCACGAATGACCCAAGAGCGTTGAAGTGACTATAATAATAATAAAAAAAAACTTATAACATCTTGTATACGTAGCAAGTCCAGTCCAAGCAAATCAACGCATGCCTACGCATCTACATGTAATTAAACCAGCGAGTGTGGGACACTAGGATACCCTAGGTGAAGGAAATGAACAACACGGCGTTGTATTCCTTCATCGTCTGGAGAGGGATGAAGGTGAACTTTCCATCGAAGCGAGGGACCACTATAGAAGATAAGTTGGAGGAGCATAGAAAAGTGTACAACTTACAGTTCAAGAAGTTTGCATCAGCTTATGAGGTCAGCCAGAAGGTTTTCAAACGGAATTTGCGTCAATCGTCAATCTGGGAGTTTTTTCAGCCAGCGTTATCCGTCCGGGAAAAAAGACTCCACGTCGTTCTTCTGGGTGATTCCTTAAAAAAAAAGAAAAGTTTTAGTTTCTGTCTTAAATTGCGCCTAAATCAGAAACAACTTACCGTACTAACACGTGTAGCATTATGGCACGTGTGAAGATGTAGTCCATAGGTCATCAATGTTGTCCAAAGGCTGTGATTCCTTCGTCAGAGAGGATGAATTTTACAGCATCTTATCATCATCGTCATCTCATCAGTCCGGTAGGGTCGTCGTTGATGAAGATGGAATGCTGAAAAAGAGAAAGAGAAAGATATATAATTATTGTTACCGGTAACAGAATTTCAGTCTGGATTGAAAAGGTGCACAAACAAAAGCCAACGACAAGGAAAAGACTAGTGCCTCTAAGTAGGAGAGATGGCACCGTCAGCGTTGACGGCAAATAACTCACGAACACTAGCGGACCGTGAGTACTGTGCCACCTATGCATCCTTCCATCTTGATCTTGGAATGAATACGAATCCATCTTCACATTATAGCCACTAGGAATTCCAGCTTCACCGTTAATTATTGTGTAGATTCCAATCGGTACTCACCAGCAAGCACACTTCACAAGTACCACCTAACTTTGTCACACATTTAAGACCCCAACAATCCTGCACCACTGTCCGTTACAATTTTTTCAGTTGATGATGCATCGTTTAAAAAATTGACGTTTCAATGAAGAAAAAAACATGCACGCCTACGTTGATCAAAATTTCGATTTTCACGACTTTCACCAGTGCGCATCCCCTTCCATAGTCGCTACCATAGCAACACCATTAACACCGAATAGGGACTTTTTGGTGAATAAAAAATTCGTTTAGGGACCGTGCTTTCGAGCAAACCAATCGATGTGGCAGAATGCTATCATCGAAGATCTTTTTGTTTATGGAGTTCGAAGGACCACTACCGTGAGCTCGATCGTTGCATTTCAGAGTAGTAGTGATAGGCTTTAGATATAGTACCAATTTTTGTAGAAAAAAAAATCAGCTAGATTGATAGGAGCTAGGGCAGGAGCACATATGTGATTGGCAGGGAATGTGGTTGGAGTTTAAAGGTACTGAAAAATCACCCCTAATGATGATTTTGATTGAAACTGAAAATCGGTTTCGATCGAAATTAGTAATAGAGGTGACTTTTCAGTACATTTAACGAGGGCTTATCACATATGTGCTCCTTTTAGCTTGTTAGTTAGCTACCTCAAAATTTACCATTCACTTATAGTAGCTAGCTAGTTAAAAGAGTGGTATCATATTTCCCGGATTTTAATTTCAGATTGGGCCATTGATCAGTTTGACGTTTAAGATAAATCCAAGAAATTAGAACGTAACAACAATAAATTTCAGATGACAACCTTTCGTTTGAGCTTATTGCCAAAACGTCAACCCAATCACGTAAGTTTAACGATAAACCTGGTGCACAATGACAATGCATTAATCTGCGAGTAAATAACCTAGCTCTTACGTGAAGAAATGGAAGGTCGAAGGTCACACCTTTGAAACAAATAACTACACCAAGATTGGAGCTTTTCGTAGCTTTAGAGAGTGTCTAGGATAAGAGAGAAGCGGACTGCTTGATTTTACTCAACTGTCAAAGCCAGAACCAATCGAGCAACGCATGTCTTGATTGAAATGGCAGTGTTGCTAGAAACCACCTAGGCATAGGTTGCCAAGGTCGTTGGTTTTGAATATGTTTTTCTCTTATCCCAAAAACCCTCTTTACGTAGCACCTTTGGCTGTTGCGTTGCGCTACATAAGTAAAGAACGTCGTACCTTCGGTAGTCAAGATGCTGTTTAAAAACGAGTGGTGCGACAGTCAACATTGCTCAGGTGTTACTATTTCTTCGACTACAACTTGGACACCTGATGCTCAAAAAATGCTTCCGATTCTGACTCCACATCCCTGGTTGTTGGTTATTTAAGTTGTATTTAATTAAAGGCGTCTGTACAATAGTGCATTTCTTAAAATTCCTACGTACAGTATTTGGAAAATAAATCAATAAATATTTCACCAAACATAATAGGTAACCATCATGGCTAACCCTCCTCAATTCAAATCAATTCCGTCCCGTTACATCATTTACCACCGGAATCACGCGAACGGTGCCAAGTTTGTCACGACTGGGATAAAGTCTGTAGTATCAAAATATGTCCAAACAGAATCATAGTGTCTATATGGATAATGCTTATTTATTCCCACGTATACCAGATGATTTAGGCTCTCCAAATCGTACTGCAGTTCAGATGATTTGTTTTACTAGATCAACAAAGACTGGGATAATATCTATAGTATCGAAATATCGATATGGAAAGCCTAGAACATTTGGCATACACGAAAATAGGTTGTCATGAGCCACATAGACACTTTGAATCTGTTTGGACATGTTTCGATACTACAGATATTGAATTAGTCTTGGGTGATCTAGTAGAAAAATAATCTAATCTCCATCTATGGGGCGACCCCGGCGTAGTGGTTAGCATCCATACCTCTCACGCCAAAGTCACGAGTTCAAATCTCACCTCCGGACAAGTCACGAATGACCCAAGAGCGTTGAAGTGACTATAATAATAATAAAAAAAAACTTATAACATCTTGTATACGTAGCAAGTCCAGTCCAAGCAAATCAACGCATGCCTACGCATCTACATGTAATTAAACCAGCGAGTGTGGGACACTAGGATACCCTAGGTGAAGGAAATGAACAACACGGCGTTGTATTCCTTCATCGTCTGGAGAGGGATGAAGGTGAACTTTCCATCGAAGCGAGGGACCACTATAGAAGATAAGTTGGAGGAGCATAGAAAAGTGTACAACTTACAGTTCAAGAAGTTTGCATCAGCTTATGAGGTCAGCCAGAAGGTTTTCAAACGGAATTTGCGTCAATCGTCAATCTGGGAGTTTTTTCAGCCAGCGTTATCCGTCCGGGAAAAAAGACTCCACGTCGTTCTTCTGGGTGATTCCTTAAAAAAAAAGAAAAGTTTTAGTTTCTGTCTTAAATTGCGCCTAAATCAGAAACAACTTACCGTACTAACACGTGTAGCATTATGGCACGTGTGAAGATGTAGTCCATAGGTCATCAATGTTGTCCAAAGGCTGTGATTCCTTCGTCAGAGAGGATGAATTTTACAGCATCTTATCATCATCGTCATCTCATCAGTCCGGTAGGGTCGTCGTTGATGAAGATGGAATGCTGAAAAAGAGAAAGAGAAAGATATATAATTATTGTTACCGGTAACAGAATTTCAGTCTGGATTGAAAAGGTGCACAAACAAAAGCCAACGACAAGGAAAAGACTAGTGCCTCTAAGTAGGAGAGATGGCACCGTCAGCGTTGACGGCAAATAACTCACGAACACTAGCGGACCGTGAGTACTGTGCCACCTATGCATCCTTCCATCTTGATCTTGGAATGAATACGAATCCATCTTCACATTATAGCCACTAGGAATTCCAGCTTCACCGTTAATTATTGTGTAGATTCCAATCGGTACTCACCAGCAAGCACACTTCACAAGTACCACCTAACTTTGTCACACATTTAAGACCCCAACAATCCTGCACCACTGTCCGTTACAATTTTTTCAGTTGATGATGCATCGTTTAAAAAATTGACGTTTCAATGAAGAAAAAAACATGCACGCCTACGTTGATCAAAATTTCGATTTTCACGACTTTCACCAGTGCGCATCCCCTTCCATAGTCGCTACCATAGCAACACCATTAACACCGAATAGGGACTTTTTGGTGAATAAAAAATTCGTTTAGGGACCGTGCTTTCGAGCAAACCAATCGATGTGGCAGAATGCTATCATCGAAGATCTTTTTGTTTATGGAGTTCGAAGGACCACTACCGTGAGCTCGATCGTTGCATTTCAGAGTAGTAGTGATAGGCTTTAGATATAGTACCAATTTTTGTAGAAAAAAAAATCAGCTAGATTGATAGGAGCTAGGGCAGGAGCACATATGTGATTGGCAGGGAATGTGGTTGGAGTTTAAAGGTACTGAAAAATCACCCCTAATGATGATTTTGATTGAAACTGAAAATCGGTTTCGATCGAAATTAGTAATAGAGGTGACTTTTCAGTACATTTAACGAGGGCTTATCACATATGTGCTCCTTTTAGCTTGTTAGTTAGCTACCTCAAAATTTACCATTCACTTATAGTAGCTAGCTAGTTAAAAGAGTGGTATCATATTTCCCGGATTTTAATTTCAGATTGGGCCATTGATCAGTTTGACGTTTAAGATAAATCCAAGAAATTAGAACGTAACAACAATAAATTTCAGATGACAACCTTTCGTTTGAGCTTATTGCCAAAACGTCAACCCAATCACGTAAGTTTAACGATAAACCTGGTGCACAATGACAATGCATTAATCTGCGAGTAAATAACCTAGCTCTTACGTGAAGAAATGGAAGGTCGAAGGTCACACCTTTGAAACAAATAACTACACCAAGATTGGAGCTTTTCGTAGCTTTAGAGAGTGTCTAGGATAAGAGAGAAGCGGACTGCTTGATTTTACTCAACTGTCAAAGCCAGAACCAATCGAGCAACGCATGTCTTGATTGAAATGGCAGTGTTGCTAGAAACCACCTAGGCATAGGTTGCCAAGGTCGTTGGTTTTGAATATGTTTTTCTCTTATCCCAAAAACCCTCTTTACGTAGCACCTTTGGCTGTTGCGTTGCGCTACATAAGTAAAGAACGTCGTACCTTCGGTAGTCAAGATGCTGTTTAAACGAGTGGTGCGACAGTCAACATTGCTCAGGTGTTACTATTTCTTCGACTACAACTTGGACACCTGATGCTCAAAAAATGCTTCCGATTCTGACTCCACATCCCTGGTTGTTGGTTATTTAAGTTGTATTTAATTAAAGGCGTCTGTACAATAGTGCATTTCTTAAAATTCCTACGTACAGTATTTGGAAAACAAATCAATAAATATTTCACCAAACATAATAGGTAACCATCATGGCTAACCCTCCTCAATTCAAATCAATTCCGTCCCGATACATCATTTACCACCGGAATCACGCGAACGGTGCCAAGTTTGTCACGACTGGGATAAAGTCTGTAGTATCAAAATATGTCCAAACAGAATCATAGTGTCTATTTGGATAATGCTTATTTATTCCCACGTATACCAGATGATTTAGGCTCTCCAAATCGTACTGCAGTTCAGATGATTTGTTTTACTAGATCAACAAAGACTGGGATAATATCTATAGTATCGAAATATCGATATGGAAAGCCTAGAACATTTGGCATACACGAAAATAGGTTGTCATGAGCCACATAGACACTTTGAATCTGTTTGGACATGTTTCGATACTACAGATATTGAATTAGTCTTGGGTGATCTAGTAGAAAAATAATCTGATCTCCATCTATGGGGCGACCCCGGCGTAGTGGTTAGCATCCATACCTCTCACGCCAAAGTCACGAGTTCAAATCTCACCTCCGGACAAGTCACGAATGACCCAAGAGCGTTAAAGTGACTATAATAATAATAAAAAAACTTCTAACATCTTGTATACGTAGCAAGTCCAGTCCAAGCAAATCAATGCATGCCTACGGATCTACATGTAATTAAACCAGCGAGTGTGGGACACTAGGATACCCTAGGTGAAGGAAATGAACAACACGGCGTTGTATTCTTTCATCGTCTGGAGAGGGATGAAGGTGAACTTTCCATCGAAGCGAGGGACCACTATAGAAGATAAGTTGGAGGAGCATAGAAAAGTGTACAACTTACAGTTCAAGAAGTTTGCATCAGCTTATGAGGTCAGCCAGAAGGTTTTCAAACGGAATTTGCGTCAATCGTCAATCTGGGAGTTTTTTCAGCCAGCGTTATCCGTCCGGGAAAAAAGACTCCACGTCGTTCTTCTGGGTGATTCCTTAAAAAAAAAGAAAAGTTTTAGTTTCTGTCTTAAATTGCGCCTAAATCAGAAACAACTTACCGTACTAACACGTGTAGCATTATGGCACGTGTGAAGATGTAGTCCATAGGTCATCAATGTTGTCCAAAGGCTGTGATTCCTTCGTCAGAGAGGATGAATTTTACAGCATCTTATCATCATCGTCATCTCATCAGTCCGGTAGGGTCGTCGTTGATGAAGATGGAATGCTGAAAAAGAGAAAGAGAAAGATATATAATTATTGTTACCGGTAACAGAATTTCAGTCTGGATTGAAAAGGTGCACAAACAAAAGCCAACGACAAGGAAAAGACTAGTGTCTCTAAGTAGGAGAGATGGCACCGTCAGCGTTGACGGCAAATAACTCACGAACACTAGCGGACCGTGAGTACTGTGCCACCTATGCATCCTTCCATCTTGATCTTGGAATGAATACGAATCCATCTTCACATTATAGCCACTAGGAATTCCAGCTTCACCGTTAATTATTGTGTAGATTCCAATCGGTACTCACCAGCAAGCACACTTCACAAGTACCACCTAACTTTGTCACACATTTAAGACCCCAACAATCCTGCATCACTGTCCGTTACAATTTTTTCAGTTGATGATGCATCGTTTAAAAAATTGACGTTTCAATGAAGAAAAAAACATGCACGCCTACGTTGATCAAAATTTCGATTTTCACGACTTTCACCCACTGCGCATCCCCTTCCATAGTCGCTACCATAGCAACACCATTAACACCGAATAGGGACTTTTTGGTGAATAAATGATTTACACCAGTGCTACACCGCAAAAACGAAAACGACATTATGTACATATTTGTAATCGTCTACGTTGGTTGACGAAATAAAAATACATAAACATCTGCATTACATGGACTGAACAAGACATAACCATGAACGAGCGTGCCCAGTCAAAATATATTTTTCATAGAAGAAGAAAATCTTAGAAGAAAATTGAACGGTATACTTTCGGAGAAAAGTCGGACATTGATACATACCCTTCAGTTTGACCAGCTTCTCAGATTTGATCCTGCTGGTTTTCTTTGCTGCTAGGAAACAATTCCTAGCATTTTTCACCAACCTGAGAACGCTTACTTGCAGCATCTGGGCTTGTTCTGATGGATGTACTGTTTTAAGCGATTCCGCTTGACGTGGCACCGTAAGTTCTTTTTCGGATAAGTAATCTTTGAACGGTATTATGGATTCAGCAGCTTTTTGGACCTTAACTTTTCTCAATGATTTCCTCATCGAATAGTATATTTTAACGCACTTATTAACTTTTTCAACTGGATCTTTCGAGTCAGCCATGATAAGTAATGTGAACGTGTGATAAACTATAAAATCAGGGATGCCAGATGATTTTTTTCAAAAATCAGTATCTGCTCGCCGAACTGATCGTTTTTATGTCACATGTGCTTGATTAGTGTTAGTGAACACTCAAAAATATTACAAAACGAATATAGATTAAATTTTATGCATTTTGTGGTTTTTCAAAATGTATACATTGATTTGATTAAAATTTTCGTCAAAATTATACCACAGACAAACAGACATAACTCTTAGAAGAAAATTCTTCAAAAAATATCTTCAAGCGTATTTTGCCTGCGCACTAGCACCATCTATCATCCACATTCCCAAGCAATTTTTTGCAACTGGAGCATCCCTCGTGCATGTAATTTTATCACTAGTTGCTTTTCCCTTGCGTTCTGTCAACACGTCAGCTGCGTTGAATAAAAACAAAACAGATGGAAGTCAGTGATGTCGGTTCTATGAATTTTTCAGAAGATCTATAGAATTGATTGAATTCTGCAGAAATCCGGATCCGTAGGAAATTCTCAGAAGCTAAGACTTTTTTTAGGGATTTGTTTTGTTTGCTTAGTGTGCTTTTTCTTTTGCTGGAACAAAGTTTTTAAACGAGGTAATGCATCAATTATTAGTGCCCTTTCTATCACCGCTCATCACTTGTACACAGAAGAAAAAGAATAATATGTATCAATCAATGATATTCATGGTGAAGTATTGAACATCAATAACTGATAAAAGTTGATAGAATATTACAGTCATCAACATGATTTGTTCTCGAATGCTGTGTACATCGTACAACGTAATGAATGACTAATGTGCAGCAGTTTTGATGTAATATTCAACAATTTTTTTCTGTATTCGTCAGATGTGGTATGTGAGACACACACTGGATACCAGTGGGATGCCTTGACCACTTATCATTTTCAAGAGCTTAAATCTACTAACTAGACGTGAAAAAGAACTGGCATCACTGATAAGTTCGAAATGTGGTGGCTTGTTCAATGCTTCAGTGGCGCTACCATGACAAATGCAAGCACATTCCCAACTTAAACATTATTTGCGATGAATATGATTGGGAGTGTTATGTCTGTTTGTCTGTGATTATACTAAGTCCGAATAATGGAGTGGAATTCGCTCAGTGTTTACTAAAATGACAGAAAAAGAACATCTGGATTCCCTTCGTGCTGATGAAGAGCTTTGTCCCGGCGGATAATAGGATTTTCCAGGGAAAAATTCCCGACTTTGAGAAAAATAAAGATTGGATTCACTCAGTCTATTGGTACTACTCCGAGACTGAATAAAATTATCGTCAATTTCCTCATTTTCCGGCAGATTTTTTAGGTTTTCTACAGGAAACCATGAGACAAATTTTACTCATCGCTGAGTTCCTGCACTTTTGGCGATTATAATCGCCAAAAGTGCAGGAACTCAGCGATGAGTAAAATTTGTCTCATGGTTTCCTGTGGAAAACCTAAAAAATCTGCCGGAAAATGAGGAAATTGGAGTGGATTAGGATTATAATTTGGATTTGGATAATTTTCTCTCCGGTGGCCACCTCGAAAATCCTTTTGGCCGCTGGGTATGGGATTCCCTTGTCAACACGGATACGTTGTATTGCGTCTTCCGTCTTATACACCGGGCAGTTCCGACTAGCTAAGGAATGATCATTCGTGTTACACCTGGGACAGAACGAGATGGCAGAACAGCTTTCTCCCTGAACAGTAATGTGTTTTTTTGCGCATTGGCCACATGTCTTATCTGCTTGCTGACATCGTTTACTTGTGTGCCCAAAAGCGAAGCATTGGAAACAGAGCATCGGTCCTGGGTAATAGGGCCGGGTTCTGCACCTTAGATACCCAACGTCAACGTGTTCTGGAATGCGGGTTCCATCGATTGTCAGAATAACAGTAGCTGTATTCTCTCTTTCGGTCCCGGTTCTTGCTTTCCTAGTAATCCGGCGAATTTGTATGACTTTCTGATCCTTGAGATACGACAGAATGTCGGTATCGGTTACCTTTGCTATGCTTGGGCAATTGATTACGCAACGGGTGGTATTGAGACTGGCATGCTTGGTGATCCTGATCTTGGTTCCATCGGAGAGCTGATCCATGGCGAGGAGGCGTTTCATTTGGTTCTGCGAACGGACTTTGAGTGCGTATGTTTGATACCAGTGGGATGCCTTGACCACTTATCATTTTCAAGAGCTTAAATCAATGACAATGCATTAATCTGCGAGTAAATAACCTAGCTCTTACGTGAAGAAATGGAAGGTCGAAGGTCACACCTTTGAAACAAATAACTACACCAAGATTGGAGCTTTTCGTAGCTTTAGAGAGTGTCTAGGATAAGAGAGAAGCGGACTGCTTGATTTTACTCAACTGTCAAAGCCAGAACCAATCGAGCAACGCATGTCTTGATTGAAATGGCAGTGTTGCTAGAAACCACCTAGGCATAGGTTGCCAAGGTCGTTGGTTTTGAATATGTTTTTCTCTTATCCCAAAAACCCTCTTTACGTAGCACCTTTGGCTGTTGCGTTGCGCTATATAAGTAAAGAACGTCGTACCTTCGGTAGTCAAGATGCTGTTTAAACGAGTGGTGCGACAGTCAACATTGCTCAGGTGTTACTATTTCTTCGACTCCAACTTGGACACCTGATGCTCAAAAAATGCTTCCGATTCTGACTCCACATCCCTGGTTGTTGGTTATTTAACTTGTATTTAATTAAAGGCGTCTGTACAATAGTGCATTTCTTAAAATTCCTACGTACAGTATTTGGAAAATAAATCAATAAATATTTCACCAAACATAATAGGTAACCATCATGGCTAACCCTCCTCAATTCAAATCAATTCCGTCCCGTTACATCATTTACCACCGGAATCACGCGAACGGTGCCAAGTTTGTCACGACTGGGATAAAGTCTGTAGTATCAAAATATGTCCAAACAGAATCATAGTGTCTATATGGATAATGCTTATTTATTCCCACGTATACCAGATGATTTAGGCTCTCCAAATCGTACTGCAGTTCAGATGATTTGTTTTACTAGATCAACAAAGACTGGGATAATATCTATAGTATCGAAATATCGATATGGAAAGCCTAGAACATTTGGCATACACGAAAATAGGTTGTCATGAGCCACATAGACACTTTGAATCTGTTTGGACATGTTTCGATACTACAGATATTGAATTAGTCTTGGGTGATCTAGTAGAAAAATAATCTGATCTCCATCTATGGGGCGACCCCGGCGTAGTGGTTAGCATCCATACCTCTCACGCCAAAGTCACGAGTTCAAATCTCACCTCCGGACAAGTCACGAATGACCCAAGAGCGTTAAAGTGACTATAATAATAATAAAAAAACTTCTAACATCTTGTATACGTAGCAAGTCCAGTCCAAGCAAATCAATGCATGCCTACGGATCTACATGTAATTAAACCAGCGAGTGTGGGACACTAGGATACCCTAGGTGAAGGAAATGAACAACACGGCGTTGTATTCCTTCATCGTCTGGAGAGGGATGAAGGTGAACTTTCCATCGAAGCGAGGGACCACTATATAAGATAAGTTGGAGGAGCATAGAAAAGTGTACAACTTACAGTTCAAGAAGTTTGCATCAACTTATGAGGTCAGCCAGAAGGTTTTCAAACGGAATTTGCGTCAATCGTCAATCTGGGAGTTTTTTCAGCCAGCGTTATCCGTCCGGGAAAAAAGACTCCACGTCGTTCTTCTGGGTGATTCCTTAAAAAAAAAAGAAAAGTTTTAGTTTCTGTCTTAAATTGCGCCTAAATCAGAAACAACTTACCGTACTAACACGTGTAGCATTATGGCACGTGTGAAGATGTAGTCCATAGGTCATCAATGTTGTCCAAAGGCTGTGATTCCTTCGTCAGAGAGGATGAATTTTACAGCATCTTATCATCATCGTCATCTCATCAGTCCGGTAGGGTCGTCGTTGATGAAGATGGAATGCTGAAAAAGAGAAAGATATATAATTATTGTTACCGGTAACAGAATTTCAGTCTGGATTGAAAAGGTGCACAAACAAAAGCCAACGACAAGGAAAAGACTAGTGCCTCTAAGTAGGAGAGATGGCACCGTCAGCGTTGACGGCAAATAACTCACGAACACTAGCGGACCGTGAGTACTGTGCCACCTATGCATCCTTCCATCTTGATCTTGGAATGAATACGAATCCATCTTCACATTATAGCCACTAGGAATTCCAGCTTCACCGTTAATTATTGTGTAGATTCCAATCGGTACTCACCAGCAAGCACACTTCACAAGTACCACCTAACTTTGTCACACATTTAAGACCCCAACAATCCTGCACCACTGTCCGTTACAATTTTTTCAGTTGATGATGCATCGTTTAAAAAATTGACGTTTCAATGAAGAAAAAAACATGCACGCCTACGTTGATCAAAATTTCGATTTTCACGACTTTCACCCACTGCGCATCCCCTTCCATAGTCGCTACCATAGCAACACCATTAACACCGAATAGGGACTTTTTGGTGAATAAATGATTTACACCAGTGCTACACCGCAAAAACGAAAACGACATTATGTACATATTTGTAATCGTCTACGTTGGTTGACGAAATAAAAATACATAAACATCTGCATTACATGGACTGAACAAGACATAACCATGAACGAGCGTGCCCAGTCAAAATATATTTTTTATAGAAGAAGAAAATCTTAGAAGAAAATTGAACGGTATACTTTCGGAGAAAAGTCGGACATTGATACATACCCTTCAGTTTGACCAGCTTCTCAGATTTGATCCTGCTGGTTTTCTTTGCTGCTAGGAAACAATTCCTAGCATTTTTCACCAACCTGAGAACGCTTACTTGCAGCATCTGGGCTTGTTCTGATGGATGTACTGTTTTAAGCGATTCCGCTTGACGTGGCACCGTAAGTTTTTTTTCCGGATAAGTAATCTTTGAACGGTATTATGGATTCAGCAGCTTTTTGGCCCTTAACTTTTCTCAATGATTTCCTCATCGAATAGTATCTTTTAACGCACTTATTAACTTTTTCAACTGGATCTTTCGAGTCAGCCATGATAAGTAATGTGAACGTGTGATAAACTATAAAATCAGGGATGCCAGATGATTTTTTACAAAAATCAGTATCTGCTCGCCGAACTGATCGTTTTTATGTCACATGTGCTTGATTAGTGTTAGTGAACACTCAAAAATATTACAAAACGAATATAGATTAAATTTGATGCATTTTGTGGTTTTTCAAAATGTATACATTGATTCGATTAAAATTTTCGTCAAAATTATACCACAGACAAACAGACATAACTCTTAGAAGAAAATTCTTCAAAAAATATCTTCAAGCGTATTTTGCCTGCGCACTAGCACCATCTATCATCCACATTCCCAAGCAATTTTTTGCAACTGGAGCATCCCTCGTGCATGTAATTTTATCACTAGTTGCTTTTCCCTTGCGTTCTGTCAACACGTCAGCTGCGTTGAATAAAAACAAAACAGATGGAAGTCAGTGATGTCGGTTCTATGAATTTTTCAGAAGATCTATAGAATTGATTGAATTCTGCAGAAATCCGGATCCGTAGGAAATTCTCAGAAGCTAAGACTTTTTTTAGGGATTTGTTTTGTTTGCTTAGTGTGCTTTTTCTTTTGCTGGAACAAAGTTTTTAAACGAGGTAATGCATCAATTATTAGTGCCCTTTCTATCACCGCTCATCACTTGTACACAGAAGAAAAAGAATAATATGTATCAATCAATGATATTCATGGTGAAGTATTGAACATCAATAACTGATAAAAGTTGATAGAATATTACAGTCATCAACATGATTTGTTCTCGAATGCTGTGTACATCGTACAACGTAATGAATGACTAATGTGCAGCAGTTTTGATGTAATATTCAACAATTTTTTTCTGTATTCGTCAGATGTGGTATGTGAGACACACACTGGATACCAGTGGGATGCCTTGACCACTTATCATTTTCAAGAGCTTAAATCTACTAACTAGACGTGAAAAAGAACTGGCATCACTGATAAGTTCGAAATGTGGTGGCTTGTTCAATGCTTCAGTGGCGCTACCATGACAAATGCAAGCACATTCCCAACTTAAACATTATTTGCGATGAATATGATTGGGAGTGTTATGTCTGTTTGTCTGTGATTATACTAAGTCCGAATAATGGAGTGGAATTCGCTCAGTGTTTACTAAAATGACAGAAAAAGAACATCTGGATTCCCTTCGTGCTGATGAAGAGCTTTGTCCCGGCGGATAATAGGATTTTCCAGGGAAAAATTCCCGACTTTGAGAAAAATAAAGATTGGATTCACTCAGTCTATTGGTACTACTCCGAGACTGAATAAAATTATCGTCAATTTCCTCATTTTCCGGCAGATTTTTTAGGTTTTCTACAGGAAACCATGAGACAAATTTTACTCATCGCTGAGTTCCTGCACTTTTGGCGATTATAATCGCCAAAAGTGCAGGAACTCAGCGATGAGTAAAATTTGTCTCATGGTTTCCTGTGGAAAACCTAAAAAATCTGCCGGAAAATGAGGAAATTGGATTGGATTAGGATTATAATTTGGATTTGGATAATTTTCTCTCCGGTGGCCACCTCGAAAATCCTTTTGGCCGCTGGGTATGGGATTCCCTTGTCAACACGGATACGTTGTATTGCGTCTTCCGTCTTATACACCGGGCAGTTCCGACTAGCTAAGGAATGATCATTCGTGTTACACCTGGGACAGAACGAGATGGCAGAACAGCTTTCTCCCTGAACAGTAATGTGTTTTTTTGCGCATTGGCCACATGTCTTATCTGCTTGCTGACATCGTTTACTTGTGTGCCCAAAAGCGAAGCATTGGAAACAGAGCATCGGTCCTGGGTAATAGGGCCGGGTTCTGCACCTTAGATACCCAACGTCAACGTGTTCTGGAATGCGGGTTCCATCGATTGTCAGAATAACAGTAGCTGTATTCTCTCTTTCGGTCCCGGTTCTTGCTTTCCTAGTAATCCGGCGAATTTGTATGACTTTCTGATCCTTGAGATACGACAGAATGTCGGTATCGGTTACCTTTGCTATGCTTGGGCAATTGATTACGCAACGGGTGGTATTGAGACTGGCATGCTTGGTGATCCTGATCTTGGTTCCATCGGAGAGCTGATCCATGGCGAGGAGGCGTTTCATTTGGTTCTGCGAACGGACTTTGAGTGCGTATGTTTGATACCAGTGGGATGCCTTGACCACTTATCATTTTCAAGAGCTTAAATCAATGACAATGCATTAATCTGCGAGTAAATAACCTAGCTCTTACGTGAAGAAATGGAAGGTCGAAGGTCACACCTTTGAAACAAATAACTACACCAAGATTGGAGCTTTTCGTAGCTTTAGAGAGTGTCTAGGATAAGAGAGAAGCGGACTGCTTGATTTTACTCAACTGTCAAAGCCTGAACCAATCGAGCAACGCATGTCTTGATTGAAATGGCAGTGTTGCTAGAAACCACCTAGGCATAGGTTGCCAAGGTCGTTGGTTTTGAATATGTTTTTCTCTTATCCCAAAAACCCTCTTTACGTAGCACCTTTGGCTGTTGCGTTGCGCTATATAAGTAAAGAACGTCGTACCTTCGGTAGTCAAGATGCTGTTTAAACAAGTGGTGCGACAGTCAACATTGCTCAGGTGTTACTATTTCTTCGACTCCAACTTGGACACCTGATGCTCAAAAAATGCTTCCGATTCTGACTCCACATCCCTGGTTGTTGGTTATTTAAGTTGTATTTAATTAAAGGCGTCTGTACAATAGTGCATTTCTTAAAATTCCTACGTACAGTATTTGGAAAACAAATCAATAAATATTTCACCAAACATAATAGGTAACCATCATGGCTAACCCTCCTCAATTCAAATCAATTCCGTCCCTTTACATCATTTACCACCGGAATCACGCGAACGGTGCCAAGTTTGTCACGACTGGGATAAAGTCTGTAGTATCAAAATATGTCCAAACAGAATCATAGTGTCTATATGGATAATGCTTATTTATTCCCACGTATACCAGATGATTTAGGCTCTCCAAATCGTACTGCAGTTCAGATGATTTGTTTTACTAGATCAACAAAGACTGGGATAATATCTATAGTATCGAAATATCGATATGGAAAGCCTAGAACATTTGGCATACACGAAAATAGGTTGTCATGAGCCACATAGACACTTTGAATCTGTTTGGACATGTTTCGATACTACAGATATTGAATTAGTCTTGGGTGATCTAGTAGAAAAATAATCTGATCTCCATCTATGGGGCAACCCCGGCGTAGTGGTTAGCATCCATACCTCTCACGCCAAAGTCACGAGTTCAAATCTCACCTCCGGACAAGTCACGAATGACCCAAGAGCGTTGAAGTGACTATAATAATAATAAAAAAAACTTATAACATCTTGTATACGTAGCAAGTCCAGTCCAAGCAAATCAACGCATGCCTACGCATCTACATGTAATTAAACCAGCGAGTGTGGGACACTAGGATACCCTAGGTCAAGGAAATGAACAACACGGCGTTGTATTCCTTCATCGTCTGGAGAGGGATGAAGGTGAACTTTCCATCGAAGCGAGGGACCACTATAGAAGATAAGTTGGAGGAGCATAGAAAAGTGTACAACTTACAGAAGTTTGCATCAGCTTATGAGGTCAGCCAGAAGGTTTTCAAACGGAATTTGCGTCAATCGTCAATCTGGGAGTTTTTTCAGCCAGCGTTATCCGTCCGGGAAAAAAGACTCCACGTCGTTCTTCTGGGTGATTCCTTAAAAAAAAAGAAAAGTTTTAGTTTCTGTCTTAAATTGCGCCTAAATCAGAAACAACTTACCGTACTAACACGTGTAGCATTATGGCACGTGTGAAGATGTAGTCCATAGGTCATCAATGTTGTCCAAAGGCTGTGATTCCTTCGTCAGAGAGGATGAATTTTACAGCATCTTATCATCATCGTCATCTCATCAGTCCGGTAGGGTCGTCGTTGATGAAGATGGAATGCTGAAAAAGAGAAAGATATATAATTATTGTTACCGGTAACAGAATTTCAGTCTGGATTGAAAAGGTGCACAAACAAAAGCCAACGACAAGGAAAAGACTAGTGCCTCTAAGTAGGAGAGATGGCACCGTCAGCGTTGACGGCAAATAACTCACGAACACTAGCGGACCGTGAGTACTGTGCCACCTATGCATCCTTCCATCTTGATCTTGGAATGAATACGAATCCATCTTCACATTATAGCCACTAGGAATTCCAGTTTCACCGTTAATTATTGTGTAGATTCCAATCGGTACTCACCAGCAAGCACACTTCACAAGTACCACCTAACTTTGTCACACATTTAAGACCCCAACAATCCTGCACCACTGTCCGTTACAATTTTTTCAGTTGATGATGCATCGTTTAAAAAATTGACGTTTCAATGAAGAAAAAAACATGCACGCCTACGTTGATCAAAATTTCGATTTTCACGACTTTCACCCACTGCGCATCCCCTTCCATAGTCGCTACCATAGCAACACCATTAACACCGAATAGGGACTTTTTGGTGAATAAAAAATTCGTTTAGGGACCGTGCTTTCGAGCAAACCAATCGATGTGGCAGAATGCTATCATCGAAGATCTTTTTATTTATGGAGTTCGAAGGACCACTACCGTGAGCTCGATCGTTGCATTTCAGAGTAGTAGTGATAGGCTTTAGATATAGTACCAATTTTTGTAGAAAAAAAAAAATCAGCTAGATTGATAGGAGCTAGGGCAGGAGCACATATGTGATTGGCAGGGAATGTGGTTGGAGTTTAAAGGTACTGAAAAATCACCCCTAATGATGATTTTGATTGAAACTGAAAATCGGTTTCGATCGAAATTAGTAATAGAGGTGACTTTTCAGTACATTTAACGAGGGATATGTACTCCTTTTAGCTTGTTAGTTAGCTACCTCAAAATTTACCATTCACTTATAGTAGCTAGCTAGTTAAAAGAGTGGTATCATATTTCCCGGATTTTAATTTCAGATTGGGCCATTGATCAGTTTGACGTTTAAGATAAATCCAAGAAATTAGAACGTAACAACAATAAATTTCAGATGACAACCTTTCGTTTGAGCTTATTGCCAAAACGTCAACCCAATCACGTAAGTTTAACGATAAACCTGGTGCACAATGACAATGCATTAATCTGCGAGTAAATAACCTAGCTCTTACGTGAAGAAATGGAAGGTCGAAGGTCACACCTTTGAAACAAATAACTACACCAAGATTGGAGCTTTTCGTAGCTTTAGAGAGTGTCTAGGATAAGAGAGAAGCGGACTGGTTGATTTTACTCAACTGTCAAAGCCAGAACCAATCGAGCAACGCATGTCTTGATTGAAATGGCAGTGTTGCTAGAAACCACCTAGGCATAGGTTGCCAAGGTCGTTGGTTTTGAATATGTTTTTCTCTTATCCCAAAAACCCTCTTTACGTAGCACCTTTGGCTGTTGCGTTGCGCTATATAAGTAAAGAACGTCGTACCTTCGGTAGTCAAGATGCTGTTTAAACGAGTGGTGCGACAGTCAACATTGCTCAGGTGTTACTATTTCTTCGACTCCAACTTGGACACCTGATGCTCAAAAAATGCTTCCGATTCTGACTCCACATCCCTGGTTGTTGGTTATTTAAGTTGTATTTAATTAAAGGCGTCTGTACAATAGTGCATTTCTTAAAATTCCTACGTACAGTATTTGGAAAACAAATCAATAAATATTTCACCATCATGGCTAACCCTCCTCAATTCAAATCAATTCCGTCCCGTTACATCATTTACCACCGGAATTACGCGAACGGTGCCAAGTTTGTCACGACTGGGATAAAGTCTGTAGTATCAAAATATGTCCAAACAGAATCATAGTGTCTATTTGGATAATGCTTATTTATTCCCACGTATACCAGATGATTTAGGCTCTCCAAATCGTACTGCAGTTCAGATGATTTGTTTTACTAGATCAACAAAGACTGGGATAATATCTATAGTATCGAAATATCGATATGGAAAGCCTAGAACATTTGGCATACACGAAAATAGGTTGTTATGAGCCACATAGACACTTTGAATCTGTTTGGACATGTTTCGATACTACAGATATTGAATTAGTCTTGGGTGATCTAGTAGAAAAATAATCTGATCTCCATCTATGGGGCGACCCCGGCGTAGTGGTTAGCATCCATACCTCTCACGCCAAAGTCACGAGTTCAAATCTCACCTCCGGACAAGTCACGAATGACCCAAGAGCGTTAAAGTGACTATAATAATAATAAAAAAACTTCTAACATCTTGTATACGTAGCAAGTCCAGTCCAAGCAAATCAATGCATGCCTACGGATCTACATGTAATTAAACCAGCGAGTGTGGGACACTAGGGTACCCTAGGTGAAGGAAATGAACAACACGGCGTTGTATTCTTTCATCGTCTGGAGAGGGATGAAGGTGAACTTTCCATCGAAGCGAGGGACCACTATAGAAGATAAGTTGGAGGAGCATAGAAAAGTGTACAACTTACAGTTCAAGAAGTTTGCATCAGCTTATGAGGTCAGCCAGAAGGTTTTCAAACGGAATTTGCGTCAATCGTCAATCTGGGAGTTTTTTCAGCCAGCGTTATCCGTCCGGGAAAAAAGACTCCACGTCGTTCTTCTGGGTGATTCCTTAAAAAAAAAGAAAAGTTTTAGTTTCTGTCTTAAATTGCGCCTAAATCAGAAACAACTTACCGTACTAACACGTGTAGCATTATGGCACGTGTGAAGATGTAGTCCATAGGTCATCAATGTTGTCCAAAGGCTGTGATTCCTTCGTCAGAGAGGATGAATTTTACAGCATCTTATCATCATCGTCATCTCATCAGTCCGGTAGGGTCGTCGTTGATGAAGATGGAATGCTGAAAAAGAGAAAGAGAAAGATATATAATTATTGTTACCGGTAACAGAATTTCAGTCTGGATTGAAAAGGTGCACAAACAAAAGCCAACGACAAGGAAAAGACTAGTGCCTCTAAGTAGGAGAGATGGCACCGTCAGCGTTGACGGCAAATAACTCACGAACACTAGCGGACCGTGAGTACTGTGCCACCTATGCATCCTTCCATCTTGATCTTGGAATGAATACGAATCCATCTTCACATAGCCACTAGGAATTCCAGCTTCACCGTTAATTATTGTGTAGATTCCAATCGGTACTCACCAGCAAGCACACTTCACAAGTACCACCTAACTTTGTCACACATTTAAGACCCCAACAATCCTGCACCACTGTCCGTTACAATTTTTTCAGTTGATGATGCATCGTTTAAAAAATTGACGTTTCAATGAAGAAAAAAACATGCACGCCTACGTTGATCAAAATTTCGATTTTCACGACTTTCACCCACTGCGCATCCCCTTCCATAGTCGCTACCATAGCAACACCATTAACACCGAATAGGGATTTTTTGGTGAATAAATGATTTACACCAGTGCTACACCGCAAAAACGAAAACGACATTATGTACATATTTGTAATCGTCTACGTTGGTTGACGAAATAAAAATACATAAACATCTGCATTACATGGACTGAACAAGACATAACCATGAACGAGCGTGCCCAGTCAAAATATATTTTTCATAGAAGAAGAAAATCTTAGAAGAAAATTGAACGGTATACTTTCGGAGAAAAGTCGGACATTGATACATACCCTTCAGTTTGACCAGCTTCTCAGATTTGATCCTGCTGGTTTTCTTTGCTGCTAGGAAACAATTCCTAGCATTTTTCACCAACCGGAGAACGCTTACTTGCAGCATCTGGGCTTGTTCTGATGGATGTACTGTTTTAAGCGATTCCGCTTGACGTGGCACCGTAAGTTTTTTTTTCCGGATAAGTAATCTTTGAACGGTATTATGGATTCAGCAGCTTTTTGGACCTTAACTTTTCTCAATGATTTCCTCATCGAATAGTATCTTTTAACGCACTTATTAACTTTTTCAACTGGATCTTTCGAGTCAGCCATGATAAGTAATGTGAACGTGTGATAAACTATAAAATCAGGGATGCCAGATGATTTTTTTCAAAAATCAGTATCTGCTCGCCGAACTGATCGTTTTTATGTCACATGTGCTTGATTAGTGTTAGTGAACACTCAAAAATATTACAAAACGAATATAGATTAAATTTTATGCATTTTGTGGTTTTTCAAAATGTATACATTGATTCGATTAAAATTTTCGTCAAAATTATACCACAGACAAACAGACATAACACTCCCAATCATATTCATCGCAAATAATGTTTAAGTTGGGAATGTGCTTGCATTTGTCATGGTAGCGCCACTGAAGCATTGAACAAGCCACCACATTTCGAACTTATCAGTGATGCCAGTTCAGAAGTCCGAATAACGGAGTGGAATTCGCTCAGTGTTTACTAAAATGACAGAAAAAGAACATCTGGATTCCCTTCGTGCTGATGAAGAGCTTTGTCCCGGCGGATAATAGGATTTTCCAGGGAAAAATTCCCGACTTTGAGAAAAATAAAGATTGGATTCACTCAGTCTATTGGTACTACTCCGAGACTGAATAAAATTATCGTCAATTTCCTCATTTTCCGGCAGATTTTTTAGGTTTTCTACAGGAAACCATGAGACAAATTTTACTCATCGCTGAGTTCCTGCACTTTTGGCGATTATAATTATAATCGCCAAAAGTGCAGGAACTCAGCGATGAGTAAAATTTGTCTCATGGTTTCCTGTGGAAAACCTAAAAAATCTGCCGGAAAATGAGGAAATTGGATTGGATTAGGATTATAATTTGGATTTGGATAATTTTCTCTCCGGTGGCCACCTCGAAAATCCTTTTGGCCGCTGTCAACACGGATACGTTGTATTGCGTCTTCCGTCTTATACACCGGGCAGTTCCGACTAGCTATGGAATGATCATTCGTGTTACACCTGGGACAGAACGAGATGGCAGAACAGCTTTCTCCCTGAACAGTAATGTGTTTTTTTGCGCATTGGCCACATGTCTTATCTGCTTGCTGACATCGTTTGCTTGTGTGCCCAAAAGCGAAGCATTGGAAACAGAGCATCGGTCCTGGATAATAGGGCCGGGTTCTGCACCTTAGATACCCAACGTCAACGTGTTCTGGAATGCGGGTTCCATCGATTGTCAGAATAACAGTAGCTGTATTCTCTCTTTCGGTCCCGGTTCTTGCTTTCCTAGTAATCCGGCGAATTTGTATGACTTTCTGATCCTTGAGATACGACAGAATGTCGGTATCGGTTACCTTTGCTATGCTTGGGCAATTGATTACGCAACGGGTGGTATTGAGACTGGCATGCTTGGTGATCCTGATCTTGGTTCCATCGGAGAGCTGATCCATGGCGAGGAGGCGTTTCATTTGGTTCTGCGAACGGACTTTGAGTGCGTATGTTTGATACCAGTGGGATGCCTTGACCACTTATCATTTTCAAGAGCTTAAATCAATGACAATGCATTAATCTGCGAGTAAATAACCTAGCTCTTACGTGAAGAAATGGAAGGTCGAAGGTCACACCTTTGAAACAAATAACTACACCAAGATTGGAGCTTTTGTTTTGATGATTTGTTTTACTAGATCAACAAAGACTGGGATAATATCTATAGTATCGAAATATCGATATGGAAAGCCTAGAACATTTGGCATACACGAAAATAGGTTGTCATGAGCCACATAGACACTTTGAATCTGTTTGGACATGTTTCGATACTACAGATATTGAATTAGTCTTGGGTGATCTAGTAGAAAAATAATCTGATCTCCATCTATGGGGCGACCCCGGCGTAGTGGTTAGCATCCATACCTCTCACGCCAAAGTCACGAGTTCAAATCTCACCTCCGGACAAGTCACGAATGACCCAAGAGCGTTAAAGTGACTATAATAATAATAAAAAAACTTCTAACATCTTGTATACGTAGCAAGTCCAGTCCAAGCAAATCAATGCATGCCTACGGATCTACATGTAATTAAACCAGCGAGTGTGGGACACTAGGATACCCTAGGTGAAGGAAATGAACAACACGGCGTTGTATTCTTTCATCGTCTGGAGAGGGATGAAGGTGAACTTTCCATCGAAGCGAGGGACCACTATAGAAGATAAGTTGGAGGAGCATAGAAAAGTGTACAACTTACAGTTCAAGAAGTTTGCATCAGCTTATGAGGTCAGCCAGAAGGTTTTCAAACGGAATTTGCGTCAATCGTCAATCTGGGAGTTTTTTCAGCCAGCGTTATCCGTCCGGGAAAAAAGACTCCACGTCGTTCTTCTGGGTGATTCCTTAAAAAAAAAGAAAAGTTTTAGTTTCTGTCTTAAATTGCGCCTAAATCAGAAACAACTTACCGTACTAACACGTGTAGCATTATGGCACGTGTGAAGATGTAGTCCATAGGTCATCAATGTTGTCCAAAGGCTGTGATTCCTTCGTCAGAGAGGATGAATTTTACAGCATCTTATCATCATCGTCATCTCATCAGTCCGGTAGGGTCGTCGTTGATGAAGATGGAATGCTGAAAAAGAGAAAGAGAAAGATATATAATTATTGTTACCGGTAACAGAATTTCAGTCTGGATTGAAAAGGTGCACAAACAAAAGCCAACGACAAGGAAAAGACTAGTGCCTCTAAGTAGGAGAGATGGCACCGTCAGCGTTGACGGCAAATAACTCACGAACACTAGCGGACCGTGAGTACTGTGCCACCTATGCATCCTTCCATCTTGATCTTGGAATGAATACGAATCCATCTTCACATTATAGCCACTAGGAATTCCAGCTTCACCGTTAATTATTGTGTAGATTCCAATCGGTACTCACCAGCAAGCACACTTCACAAGTACCACCTAACTTTGTCACACATTTAAGACCCCAACAATCCTGCATCACTGTCCGTTACAATTTTTTCAGTTGATGATGCATCGTTTAAAAAATTGACGTTTCAAAGAAGAAAAAAACATGCACGCCTACGTTGATCAAAATTTCGATTTTCACGACTTTCACCCACTGCGCATCCCCTTCCATAGTCGCTACCATAGCAACACCATTAACACCGAATAGGGACTTTTTGGTGAATAAAAAATTCGTTTAGGGACCGTGCTTTCGAGCAAACCAATCGATGTGGCAGAATGCTATCATCGAAGATCTTTTTGTTTATGGAGTTCGAAGGACCACTACCGTGAGCTCGATCGTTGCATTTCAGAGTAGTAGTGATAGGCTTTAGATATAGTACCAATTTTTGTAGAAAAAAAAAAATCAGCTAGATTGATAGGAGCTAGGGCAGGAGCACATATGTGATTGGCAGGGAATGTGGTTGGAGTTTAAAGGTACTGAAAAATCACCCCTAATGATGATTTTGATTGAAACTGAAAATCGGTTTCGATCGAAATTAGTAATAGAGGTGACTTTTCAGTACATTTAACGAGGGCTTATCACATATGTGCTCCTTTTAGCTTGTTAGTTAGCTACCTCAAAATTTACCATTCACTTATAGTAGCTAGCTAGTTAAAAGAGTGGTATCATATTTCCCGGATTTTAATTTCAGATTGGGCCATTGATCAGTTTGACGTTTAAGATAAATCCAAGAAATTAGAACGTAACAACAATAAATTTCAGATGACAACCTTTCGTTTGAGCTTATTGCCAAAACGTCAACCCAATCACGTAAGTTTAACGATAAACCTGGTGCACAATGACAATGCATTAATCTGCGAGTAAATAACCTAGCTCTTACGTGAAGAAATGGAAGGTCGAAGGTCACACCTTTGAAACAAATAACTACACCAAGATTGGAGCTTTTCGTAGCTTTAGAGAGTGTCTAGGATAAGAGAGAAGCGGACTGGTTGATTTTACTCAACTGTCAAAGCCAGAACCAATCGAGCAACGCATGTCTTGATTGAAATGGCAGTGTTGCTAGAAACCACCTAGGCATAGGTTGCCAAGGTCGTTGGTTTTGAATATGTTTTTCTCTTATCCCAAAAACCCTCTTTACGTAGCACCTTTGGCTGTTGCGTTGCGCTATATAAGTAAAGAACGTCGTACCTTCGGTAGTCAAGATGCTGTTTAAACGAGTGGTGCGACAGTCAACATTGCTCAGGTGTTACTATTTCTTCGACTCCAACTTGGACACCTGATGCTCAAAAAATGCTTCCGATTCTGACTCCACATCCCTGGTTGTTGGTTATTTAAGTTGTATTTAATTAAAGGCGTCTGTACAATAGTGCATTTCTTAAAATTCCTACGTACAGTATTTGGAAAACAAATCAATAAATATTTCACCATCATGGCTAACCCTCCTCAATTCAAATCAATTCCGTCCCGTTACATCATTTACCACCGGAATTACGCGAACGGTGCCAAGTTTGTCACGACTGGGATAAAGTCTGTAGTATCAAAATATGTCCAAACAGAATCATAGTGTCTATTTGGATAATGCTTATTTATTCCCACGTATACCAGATGATTTAGGCTCTCCAAATCGTACTGCAGTTCAGATGATTTGTTTTACTAGATCAACAAAGACTGGGATAATATCTATAGTATCGAAATATCGATATGGAAAGCCTAGAACATTTGGCATACACGAAAATAGGTTGTTATGAGCCACATAGACACTTTGAATCTGTTTGGACATGTTTCGATACTACAGATATTGAATTAGTCTTGGGTGATCTAGTAGAAAAATAATCTGATCTCCATCTATGGGGCGACCCCGGCGTAGTGGTTAGCATCCATACCTCTCACGCCAAAGTCACGAGTTCAAATCTCACCTCCGGACAAGTCACGAATGACCCAAGAGCGTTAAAGTGACTATAATAATAATAAAAAAACTTCTAACATCTTGTATACGTAGCAAGTCCAGTCCAAGCAAATCAATGCATGCCTACGGATCTACATGTAATTAAACCAGCGAGTGTGGGACACTAGGGTACCCTAGGTGAAGGAAATGAACAACACGGCGTTGTATTCTTTCATCGTCTGGAGAGGGATGAAGGTGAACTTTCCATCGAAGCGAGGGACCACTATAGAAGATAAGTTGGAGGAGCATAGAAAAGTGTACAACTTACAGTTCAAGAAGTTTGCATCAGCTTATGAGGTCAGCCAGAAGGTTTTCAAACGGAATTTGCGTCAATCGTCAATCTGGGAGTTTTTTCAGCCAGCGTTATCCGTCCGGGAAAAAAGACTCCACGTCGTTCTTCTGGGTGATTCCTTAAAAAAAAAGAAAAGTTTTAGTTTCTGTCTTAAATTGCGCCTAAATCAGAAACAACTTACCGTACTAACACGTGTAGCATTATGGCACGTGTGAAGATGTAGTCCATAGGTCATCAATGTTGTCCAAAGGCTGTGATTCCTTCGTCAGAGAGGATGAATTTTACAGCATCTTATCATCATCGTCATCTCATCAGTCCGGTAGGGTCGTCGTTGATGAAGATGGAATGCTGAAAAAGAGAAAGAGAAAGATATATAATTATTGTTACCGGTAACAGAATTTCAGTCTGGATTGAAAAGGTGCACAAACAAAAGCCAACGACAAGGAAAAGACTAGTGCCTCTAAGTAGGAGAGATGGCACCGTCAGCGTTGACGGCAAATAACTCACGAACACTAGCGGACCGTGAGTACTGTGCCACCTATGCATCCTTCCATCTTGATCTTGGAATGAATACGAATCCATCTTCACATAGCCACTAGGAATTCCAGCTTCACCGTTAATTATTGTGTAGATTCCAATCGGTACTCACCAGCAAGCACACTTCACAAGTACCACCTAACTTTGTCACACATTTAAGACCCCAACAATCCTGCACCACTGTCCGTTACAATTTTTTCAGTTGATGATGCATCGTTTAAAAAATTGACGTTTCAATGAAGAAAAAAACATGCACGCCTACGTTGATCAAAATTTCGATTTTCACGACTTTCACCCACTGCGCATCCCCTTCCATAGTCGCTACCATAGCAACACCATTAACACCGAATAGGGATTTTTTGGTGAATAAATGATTTACACCAGTGCTACACCGCAAAAACGAAAACGACATTATGTACATATTTGTAATCGTCTACGTTGGTTGACGAAATAAAAATACATAAACATCTGCATTACATGGACTGAACAAGACATAACCATGAACGAGCGTGCCCAGTCAAAATATATTTTTCATAGAAGAAGAAAATCTTAGAAGAAAATTGAACGGTATACTTTCGGAGAAAAGTCGGACATTGATACATACCCTTCAGTTTGACCAGCTTCTCAGATTTGATCCTGCTGGTTTTCTTTGCTGCTAGGAAACAATTCCTAGCATTTTTCACCAACCGGAGAACGCTTACTTGCAGCATCTGGGCTTGTTCTGATGGATGTACTGTTTTAAGCGATTCCGCTTGACGTGGCACCGTAAGTTTTTTTTTCCGGATAAGTAATCTTTGAACGGTATTATGGATTCAGCAGCTTTTTGGACCTTAACTTTTCTCAATGATTTCCTCATCGAATAGTATCTTTTAACGCACTTATTAACTTTTTCAACTGGATCTTTCGAGTCAGCCATGATAAGTAATGTGAACGTGTGATAAACTATAAAATCAGGGATGCCAGATGATTTTTTTCAAAAATCAGTATCTGCTCGCCGAACTGATCGTTTTTATGTCACATGTGCTTGATTAGTGTTAGTGAACACTCAAAAATATTACAAAACGAATATAGATTAAATTTTATGCATTTTGTGGTTTTTCAAAATGTATACATTGATTCGATTAAAATTTTCGTCAAAATTATACCACAGACAAACAGACATAACACTCCCAATCATATTCATCGCAAATAATGTTTAAGTTGGGAATGTGCTTGCATTTGTCATGGTAGCGCCACTGAAGCATTGAACAAGCCACCACATTTCGAACTTATAAGTGATGCCAGTTCAGAAGTCCGAATAACGGAGTGGAATTCGCTCAGTGTTTACTAAAATGACAGAAAAAGAACATCTGGATTCCCTTCGTGCTGATGAAGAGCTTTGTCCCGGCGGATAATAGGATTTTCCAGGGAAAAATTCCCGACTTTGAGAAAAATAAAGATTGGATTCACTCAGTCTATTGGTACTACTCCGAGACTGAATAAAATTATCGTCAATTTCCTCATTTTCCGGCAGATTTTTTAGGTTTTCTACAGGAAACCATGAGACAAATTTTACTCATCGCTGAGTTCCTGCACTTTTGGCGATTATAATTATAATCGCCAAAAGTGCAGGAACTCAGCGATGAGTAAAATTTGTCTCATGGTTTCCTGTGGAAACCTAAAAAATCTGCCGGAAAATGAGGAAATTGGATTGGATTAGGATTATAATTTGGATTTGGATAATTTTCTCTCCGGTGGCCACCTCGAAAATCCTTTTGGCCGCTGTCAACACGGATACGTTGTATTGCGTCTTCCGTCTTATACACCGGGCAGTTCCGACTAGCTATGGAATGATCATTCGTGTTACACCTGGGACAGAACGAGATGGCAGAACAGCTTTCTCCCTGAACAGTAATGTGTTTTTTTGCGCATTGGCCACATGTCTTATCTGCTTGCTGACATCGTTTGCTTGTGTGCCCAAAAGCGAAGCATTGGAAACAGAGCATCGGTCCTGGATAATAGGGCCGGGTTCTGCACCTTAGATACCCAACGTCAACGTGTTCTGGAATGCGGGTTCCATCGATTGTCAGAATAACAGTAGCTGTATTCTCTCTTTCGGTCCCGGTTCTTGCTTTCCTAGTAATCCGGCGAATTTGTATGACTTTCTGATCCTTGAGATACGACAGAATGTCGGTATCGGTTACCTTTGCTATGCTTGGGCAATTGATTACGCAACGGGTGGTATTGAGACTGGCATGCTTGGTGATCCTGATCTTGGTTCCATCGGAGAGCTGATCCATGGCGAGGAGGCGTTTCATTTGGTTCTGCGAACGGACTTTGAGTGCGTATGTTTGATACCAGTGGGATGCCTTGACCACTTATCATTTTCAAGAGCTTAAATCAATGACAATGCATTAATCTGCGAGTAAATAACCTAGCTCTTACGTGAAGAAATGGAAGGTCGAAGGTCACACCTTTGAAACAAATAACTACACCAAGATTGGAGCTTTTGTTTTGATGATTTGTTTTACTAGATCAACAAAGACTGGGATAATATCTATAGTATCGAAATATCGATATGGAAAGCCTAGAACATTTGGCATACACGAAAATAGGTTGTCATGAGCCACATAGACACTTTGAATCTGTTTGGACATGTTTCGATACTACAGATATTGAATTAGTCTTGGGTGATCTAGTAGAAAAATAATCTGATCTCCATCTATGGGGCGACCCCGGCGTAGTGGTTAGCATCCATACCTCTCACGCCAAAGTCACGAGTTCAAATCTCACCTCCGGACAAGTCACGAATGACCCAAGAGCGTTAAAGTGACTATAATAATAATAAAAAAACTTCTAACATCTTGTATACGTAGCAAGTCCAGTCCAAGCAAATCAATGCATGCCTACGGATCTACATGTAATTAAACCAGCGAGTGTGGGACACTAGGATACCCTAGGTGAAGGAAATGAACAACACGGCGTTGTATTCTTTCATCGTCTGGAGAGGGATGAAGGTGAACTTTCCATCGAAGCGAGGGACCACTATAGAAGATAAGTTGGAGGAGCATAGAAAAGTGTACAACTTACAGTTCAAGAAGTTTGCATCAGCTTATGAGGTCAGCCAGAAGGTTTTCAAACGGAATTTGCGTCAATCGTCAATCTGGGAGTTTTTTCAGCCAGCGTTATCCGTCCGGGAAAAAAGACTCCACGTCGTTCTTCTGGGTGATTCCTTAAAAAAAAAAAGAAAAGTTTTAGTTTCTGTCTTAAATTGCGCCTAAATCAGAAACAACTTACCGTACTAACACGTGTAGCATTATGGCACGTGTGAAGATGTAGTCCATAGGTCATCAATGTTGTCCAAAGGCTGTGATTCCTTCGTCAGAGAGGATGAATTTTACAGCATCTTATCATCATCGTCATCTCATCAGTCCGGTAGGGTCGTCGTTGATGAAGATGGAATGCTGAAAAAGAGAAAGAGAAAGATATATAATTATTGTTACCGGTAACAGAATTTCAGTCTGGATTGAAAAGGTGCACAAACAAAAGCCAACGACAAGGAAAAGACTAGTGCCTCTAAGTAGGAGAGATGGCACCGTCAGCGTTGACGGCAAATAACTCACGAACACTAGCGGACCGTGAGTACTGTGCCACCTATGCATCCTTCCATCTTGATCTTGGAATGAATACGAATCCATCTTCACATTATAGCCACTAGGAATTCCAGCTTCACCGTTAATTATTGTGTAGATTCCAATCGGTACTCACCAGCAAGCACACTTCACAAGTACCACCTAACTTTGTCACACATTTAAGACCCCAACAATCCTGCACCACTGTCCGTTACAATTTTTTCAGTTGATGATGCATCGTTTAAAAAATTGACGTTTCAAAGAAGAAAAAAACATGCACGCCTACGTTGATCAAAATTTCGATTTTCACGACTTTCACCCACTGCGCATCCCCTTCCATAGTCGCTACCATAGCAACACCATTAACACCGAATAGGGACTTTTTGGTGAATAAAAAATTCGTTTAGGGACCGTGCTTTCGAGCAAACCAATCGATGTGGCAGAATGCTATCATCGAAGATCTTTTTGTTTATGGAGTTCGAAGGACCACTACCGTGAGCTCGATCGTTGCATTTCAGAGTAGTAGTGATAGGCTTTAGATATAGTACCAATTTTTGTAGAAAAAAAAAAATCAGCTAGATTGATAGGAGCTAGGGCAGGAGCACATATGTGATTGGCAGGGAATGTGGTTGGAGTTTAAAGGTACTGAAAAATCACCCCTAATGATGATTTTGATTGAAACTGAAAATCGGTTTCGATCGAAATTAGTAATAGAGGTGACTTTTCAGTACATTTAACGAGGGCTTATCACATATGTGCTCCTTTTAGCTTGTTAGTTAGCTACCTCAAAATTTACCATTCACTTATAGTAGCTAGCTAGTTAAAAGAGTGGTATCATATTTCCCGGATTTTAATTTCAGATTGGGCCATTGATCAGTTTGACGTTTAAGATAAATCCAAGAAATTAGAACGTAACAACAATAAATTTCAGATGACAACCTTTCGTTTGAGCTTATTGCCAAAACGTCAACCCAATCACGTAAGTTTAACGATAAACCTGGTGCACAATGACAATGCATTAATCTGCGAGTAAATAACCTAGCTCTTACGTGAAGAAATGGAAGGTCGAAGGTCACACCTTTGAAACAAATAACTACACCAAGATTGGAGCTTTTCGTAGCTTTAGAGAGTGTCTAGGATAAGAGAGAAGCGGACTGCTTGATTTTACTCAACTGTCAAAGCCAGAACCAATCATGTCTTGATTGAAATGGCAGTGTTGCTAGAAACCACCTAGGCATAGGTTGCCAAGGTCGTTGGTTTTGAATATGTTTTTCTCTTATCCCAAAAACCCTCTTTACGTAGCACCTTTGGCTGTTGCGTTGCGCTATATAAGTAAAGAACGTCGTACCTTCGGTAGTCAAGATGCTGTTTAAACGAGTGGTGCGACAGTCAACATTGCTCAGGTGTTACTATTTCTTCGACTCCAACTTGGACACCTGATGCTCAAAAAATGCTTCCGATTCTGACTCCACATCCCTGGTTGTTGGTTATTTAAGTTGTATTTAATTAAAGGCGTCTGTACAATAGTGCATTTCTTAAAATTCCTACGTACAGTATTTGGAAAACAAATCAATAAATATTTCACCATCATGGCTAACCCTCCTCAATTCAAATCAATTCCGTCCCGTTACATCATTTACCACCGGAATTACGCGAACGGTGCCAAGTTTGTCACGACTGGGATAAAGTCTGTAGTATCAAAATATGTCCAAACAGAATCATAGTGTCTATTTGGATAATGCTTATTTATTCCCACGTATACCAGATGATTTAGGCTCTCCAAATCGTACTGCAGTTCAGATGATTTGTTTTACTAGATCAACAAAGACTGGGATAATATCTATAGTATCGAAATATCGATATGGAAAGCCTAGAACATTTGGCATACACGAAAATAGGTTGTTATGAGCCACATAGACACTTTGAATCTGTTTGGACATGTTTCGATACTACAGATATTGAATTAGTCTTGGGTGATCTAGTAGAAAAATAATCTGATCTCCATCTATGGGGCGACCCCGGCGTAGTGGTTAGCATCCATACCTCTCACGCCAAAGTCACGAGTTCAAATCTCACCTCCGGACAAGTCACGAATGACCCAAGAGCGTTAAAGTGACTATAATAATAATAAAAAAACTTCTAACATCTTGTATACGTAGCAAGTCCAGTCCAAGCAAATCAATGCATGCCTACGGATCTACATGTAATTAAACCAGCGAGTGTGGGACACTAGGGTACCCTAGGTGAAGGAAATGAACAACACGGCGTTGTATTCTTTCATCGTCTGGAGAGGGATGAAGGTGAACTTTCCATCGAAGCGAGGGACCACTATAGAAGATAAGTTGGAGGAGCTAGAAAAGTGTACAACTTACAGTTCAAGAAGTTTGCATCAGCTTATGAGGTCAGCCAGAAGGTTTTCAAACGGAATTTGCGTCAATCGTCAATCTGGGAGTTTTTTCAGCCAGCGTTATCCGTCCGGGAAAAAAGACTCCACGTCGTTCTTCTGGGTGATTCCTTAAAAAAAAAGAAAAGTTTTAGTTTCTGTCTTAAATTGCGCCTAAATCAGAAACAACTTACCGTACTAACACGTGTAGCATTATGGCACGTGTGAAGATGTAGTCCATAGGTCATCAATGTTGTCCAAAGGCTGTGATTCCTTCGTCAGAGAGGATGAATTTTACAGCATCTTATCATCATCGTCATCTCATCAGTCCGGTAGGGTCGTCGTTGATGAAGATGGAATGCTGAAAAAGAGAAAGAGAAAGATATATAATTATTGTTACCGGTAACAGAATTTCAGTCTGGATTGAAAAGGTGCACAAACAAAAGCCAACGACAAGGAAAAGACTAGTGCCTCTAAGTAGGAGAGATGGCACCGTCAGCGTTGACGGCAAATAACTCACGAACACTAGCGGACCGTGAGTACTGTGCCACCTATGCATCCTTCCATCTTGATCTTGGAATGAATACGAATCCATCTTCACATAGCCACTAGGAATTCCAGCTTCACCGTTAATTATTGTGTAGATTCCAATCGGTACTCACCAGCAAGCACACTTCACAAGTACCACCTAACTTTGTCACACATTTAAGACCCCAACAATCCTGCACCACTGTCCGTTACAATTTTTTCAGTTGATGATGCATCGTTTAAAAAATTGACGTTTCAATGAAGAAAAAAACATGCACGCCTACGTTGATCAAAATTTCGATTTTCACTACTTTCACCCACTGCGCATCCCCTTCCATAGTCGCTACCATAGCAACACCATTAACACCGAATAGGGATTTTTTGGTGAATAAATGATTTACACCAGTGCTACACCGCAAAAACGAAAACGACATTATGTACATATTTGTAATCGTCTACGTTGGTTGACGAAATAAAAATACATAAACATCTGCATTACATGGACTGAACAAGACATAACCATGAACGAGCGTGCCCAGTCAAAATATATTTTTCATAGAAGAAGAAAATCTTAGAAGAAAATTGAACGGTATACTTTCGGAGAAAAGTCGGACATTGATACATACCCTTCAGTTTGACCAGCTTCTCAGATTTGATCCTGCTGGTTTTCTTTGCTGCTAGGAAACAATTCCTAGCATTTTTCACCAACCGGAGAACGCTTACTTGCAGCATCTGGGCTTGTTCTGATGGATGTACTGTTTTAAGCGATTCCGCTTGACGTGGCACCGTAAGTTTTTTTTTTCCGGATAAGTAATCTTTGAACGGTATTATGGATTCAGCAGCTTTTTGGACCTTAACTTTTCTCAATGATTTCCTCATCGAATAGTATCTTTTAACGCACTTATTAACTTTTTCAACTGGATCTTTCGAGTCAGCCATGATAAGTAATGTGAACGTGTGATAAACTATAAAATCAGGGATGCCAGATGATTTTTTTCAAAAATCAGTATCTGCTCGCCGAACTGATCGTTTTTATGTCACATGTGCTTGATTAGTGTTAGTGAACACTCAAAAATATTACAAAACGAATATAGATTAAATTTTATGCATTTTGTGGTTTTTCAAAATGTATACATTGATTCGATTAAAATTTTCGTCAAAATTATACCACAGACAAACAGACATAACACTCCCAATCATATTCATCGCAAATAATGTTTAAGTTGGGAATGTGCTTGCATTTGTCATGGTAGCGCCACTGAAGCATTGAACAAGCCACCACATTTCGAACTTATCAGTGATGCCAGTTCAGAAGTCCGAATAACGGAGTGGAATTCGCTCAGTGTTTACTAAAATGACAGAAAAAGAACATCTGGATTCCCTTCGTGCTGATGAAGAGCTTTGTCCCGGCGGATAATAGGATTTTCCAGGGAAAAATTCCCGACTTTGAGAAAAATAAAGATTGGATTCACTCAGTCTATTGGTACTACTCCGAGACTGAATAAAATTATCGTCAATTTCCTCATTTTCCGGCAGATTTTTTAGGTTTTCTACAGGAAACCATGAGACAAATTTTACTCATCGCTGAGTTCCTGCACTTTTGGCGATTATAATTATAATCGCCAAAAGTGCAGGAACTCAGCGATGAGTAAAATTTGTCTCATGGTTTCCTGTGGAAAACCTAAAAAATCTGCCGGAAAATGAGGAAATTGGATTGGATTAGGATTATAATTTGGATTTGGATAATTTTCTCTCCGGTGGCCACCTCGAAAATCCTTTTGGCCGCTGTCAACACGGATACGTTGTATTGCGTCTTCCGTCTTATACACCGGGCAGTTCCGACTAGCTATGGAATGATCATTCGTGTTACACCTGGGACAGAACGAGATGGCAGAACAGCTTTCTCCCTGAACAGTAATGTGTTTTTTTGCGCATTGGCCACATGTCTTATCTGCTTGCTGACATCGTTTGCTTGTGTGCCCAAAAGCGAAGCATTGGAAACAGAGCATCGGTCCTGGATAATAGGGCCGGGTTCTGCACCTTAGATACCCAACGTCAACGTGTTCTGGAATGCGGGTTCCATCGATTGTCAGAATAACAGTAGCTGTATTCTCTCTTTCGGTCCCGGTTCTTGCTTTCCTAGTAATCCGGCGAATTTGTATGACTTTCTGATCCTTGAGATACGACAGAATGTCGGTATCGGTTACCTTTGCTATGCTTGGGCAATTGATTACGCAACGGGTGGTATTGAGACTGGCATGCTTGGTGATCCTGATCTTGGTTCCATCGGAGAGCTGATCCATGGCGAGGAGGCGTTTCATTTGGTTCTGCGAACGGACTTTGAGTGCGTATGTTTGATACCAGTGGGATGCCTTGACCACTTATCATTTTCAAGAGCTTAAATCAATGACAATGCATTAATCTGCGAGTAAATAACCTAGCTCTTACGTGAAGAAATGGAAGGTCGAAGGTCACACCTTTGAAACAAATAACTACACCAAGATTGGAGCTTTTGTTTTGATGATTTGTTTTACTAGATCAACAAAGACTGGGATAATATCTATAGTATCGAAATATCGATATGGAAAGCCTAGAACATTTGGCATACACGAAAATAGGTTGTCATGAGCCACATAGACACTTTGAATCTGTTTGGACATGTTTCGATACTACAGATATTGAATTAGTCTTGGGTGATCTAGTAGAAAAATAATCTGATCTCCATCTATGGGGCGACCCCGGCGTAGTGGTTAGCATCCATACCTCTCACGCCAAAGTCACGAGTTCAAATCTCACCTCCGGACAAGTCACGAATGACCCAAGAGCGTTAAAGTGACTATAATAATAATAAAAAAACTTCTAACATCTTGTATACGTAGCAAGTCCAGTCCAAGCAAATCAATGCATGCCTACGGATCTACATGTAATTAAACCAGCGAGTGTGGGACACTAGGATACCCTAGGTGAAGGAAATGAACAACACGGCGTTGTATTCTTTCATCGTCTGGAGAGGGATGAAGGTGAACTTTCCATCGAAGCGAGGGACCACTATAGAAGATAAGTTGGAGGAGCATAGAAAAGTGTACAACTTACAGTTCAAGAAGTTTGCATCAGCTTATGAGGTCAGCCAGAAGGTTTTCAAACGGAATTTGCGTCAATCGTCAATCTGGGAGTTTTTTCAGCCAGCGTTATCCGTCCGGGAAAAAAGACTCCACGTCGTTCTTCTGGGTGATTCCTTAAAAAAAAAAGAAAAGTTTTAGTTTCTGTCTTAAATTGCGCCTAAATCAGAAACAACTTACCGTACTAACACGTGTAGCATTATGGCACGTGTGAAGATGTAGTCCATAGGTCATCAATGTTGTCCAAAGGCTGTGATTCCTTCGTCAGAGAGGATGAATTTTACAGCATCTTATCATCATCGTCATCTCATCAGTCCGGTAGGGTCGTCGTTGATGAAGATGGAATGCTGAAAAAGAGAAAGAGAAAGATATATAATTATTGTTACCGGTAACAGAATTTCAGTCTGGATTGAAAAGGTGCACAAACAAAAGCCAACGACAAGGAAAAGACTAGTGCCTCTAAGTAGGAGAGATGGCACCGTCAGCGTTGACGGCAAATAACTCACGAACACTAGCGGACCGTGAGTACTGTGCCACCTATGCATCCTTCCATCTTGATCTTGGAATGAATACGAATCCATCTTCACATTATAGCCACTAGGAATTCCAGCTTCACCGTTAATTATTGTGTAGATTCCAATCGGTACTCACCAGCAAGCACACTTCACAAGTACCACCTAACTTTGTCACACATTTAAGACCCCAACAATCCTGCACCACTGTCCGTTACAATTTTTTCAGTTGATGATGCATCGTTTAAAAAATTGACGTTTCAAAGAAGAAAAAAACATGCACGCCTACGTTGATCAAAATTTCGATTTTCACGACTTTCACCCACTGCGCATCCCCTTCCATAGTCGCTACCATAGCAACACCATTAACACCGAATAGGGACTTTTTGGTGAATAAAAAATTCGTTTAGGGACCGTGCTTTCGAGCAAACCAATCGATGTGGCAGAATGCTATCATCGAAGATCTTTTTGTTTATGGAGTTCGAAGGACCACTACCGTGAGCTCGATCGTTGCATTTCAGAGTAGTAGTGATAGGCTTTAGATATAGTACCAATTTTTGTAGAAAAAAAAAATCAGCTAGATTGATAGGAGCTAGGGCAGGAGCACATATGTGATTGGCAGGGAATGTGGTTGGAGTTTAAAGGTACTGAAAAATCACCCCTAATGATGATTTTGATTGAAACTGAAAATCGGTTTCGATCGAAATTAGTAATAGAGGTGACTTTTCAGTACATTTAACGAGGGCTTATCACATATGTGCTCCTTTTAGCTTGTTAGTTAGCTACCTCAAAATTTACCATTCACTTATAGTAGCTAGCTAGTTAAAAGAGTGGTATCATATTTCCCGGATTTTAATTTCAGATTGGGCCATTGATCAGTTTGACGTTTAAGATAAATCCAAGAAATTAGAACGTAACAACAATAAATTTCAGATGACAACCTTTCGTTTGAGCTTATTGCCAAAACGTCAACCCAATCACGTAAGTTTAACGATAAACCTGGTGCACAATGACAATGCATTAATCTGCGAGTAAATAACCTAGCTCTTACGTGAAGAAATGGAAGGTCGAAGGTCACACCTTTGAAACAAATAACTACACCAAGATTGGAGCTTTTCGTAGCTTTAGAGAGTGTCTAGGATAAGAGAGAAGCGGACTGCTTGATTTTACTCAACTGTCAAAGCCAGAACCAATCATGTCTTGATTGAAATGGCAGTGTTGCTAGAAACCACCTAGGCATAGGTTGCCAAGGTCGTTGGTTTTGAATATGTTTTTCTCTTATCCCAAAAACCCTCTTTACGTAGCACCTTCGGCTGTTGCGTTGCGCTATATAAGTAAAGAACGTCGTACCTTCGGTAGTCAAGATGCTGTTTAAACGAGTGGTGCGACAGTCAACATTGCTCAGGTGTTACTATTTCTTCGACTCCAACTTGGACACCTGATGCTCAAAAAATGCTTCCGATTCTGACTCCACATCCCTGGTTGTTGGTTATTTAAGTTGTATTTAATTAAAGGCGTCTGTACAATAGTGCATTTCTTAAAATTCCTACGTACAGTATTTGGAAAACAAATCAATAAATATTTCACCAAACATAATAGGTAACCATCATGGCTAACCCTCCTCAATTCAAATCAATTCCGTCCCGTTACATCATTTACCACCGGAATCACGCGAACGGTGCCAAGTTTGTCACGACTGGGATAAAGTCTGTAGTATCAAAATATGTCCAAACAGAATCATAGTGTCTATTTGGATAATGCTTATTTATTCCCACGTATACTAGATGATTTAGGCTCTCCAAATCGTACTGCAGTTCAGATGATTTGTTTTACTAGATCAACAAAGACTGGGATAATATCTATAGTATCGAAATATCGATATGGAAAGCCTAGAACATTTGGCATACACGAAAATAGGTTGTCATGAGCCACATAGACACTTTGAATCTGTTTGGACATGTTTCGATACTACAGATATTGAATTAGTCTTGGGTGATCTAGTAGAAAAATAATCTGATCTCCATCTATGGGGCGACCCCGGCGTAGTGGTTAGCATCCATACCTCTCACGCCAAAGTCACGAGTTCAAATCTCACCTCCGGACAAGTCACGAATGACCCAAGAGCGTTAAAGTGACTATAATAATAATAAAAAAACTTCTAACATCTTGTATACGTAGCAAGTCCAGTCCAAGCAAATCAATGCATGCCTACGGATCTACATGTAATTAAACCAGCGAGTGTGGGACACTAGGATACCCTAGGTGAAGGAAATGAACAACACGGCGTTGTATTCCTTCATCGTCTGGAGAGGGATGAAGGTGAACTTTCCATCGAAGCGAGGGACCACTATAGAAGATAAGTTGGAGGAGCATAGAAAAGTGTACAACTTACAGTTCAAGAAGTTTGCATCAGCTTATGAGGTCAGCCAGAAGGTTTTCAAACGGAATTTGCGTCAATCGTCAATCTGGGAGTTTTTTCAGCCAGCGTTATCCGTCCGGGAAAAAAGACTCCACGTCGTTCTTCTGGGTGATTCCTTAAAAAAAAAGAAAAGTTTTAGTTTCTGTCTTAAATTGCGCCTAAATCAGAAACAACTTACCGTACTAACACGTGTAGCATTATGGCACGTGTGAAGATGTAGTCCATAGGTCATCAATGTTGTCCAAAGGCTGTGATTCCTTCGTCAGAGAGGATGAATTTTACAGCATCTTATCATCATCGTCATCTCATCAGTCCGGTAGGGTCGTCGTTGATGAAGATGGAATGCTGAAAAAGAGAAAGAGAAAGATATATAATTATTGTTACCGGTAACAGAATTTCAGTCTGGATTGAAAAGGTGCACAAACAAAAGCCAACGACAAGGAAAAGACTAGTGTCTCTAAGTAGGAGAGATGGCACCGTCAGCGTTGACGGCAAATAACTCACGAACACTAGCGGACCGTGAGTACTGTGCCACCTATGCATCCTTCCATCTTGATCTTGGAATGAATACGAATCCATCTTCACATTATAGCCACTAGGAATTCCAGCTTCACCGTTAATTATTGTGTAGATTCCAATCGGTACTCACCAGCAAGCACACTTCACAAGTACCACCTAACTTTGTCACACATTTAAGACCCCAACAATCCTGCATCACTGTCCGTTACAATTTTTTCAGTTGATGATGCATCGTTTAAAAAATTGACGTTTCAATGAAGAAAAAAACATGCACGCCTACGTTGATCAAAATTTCGATTTTCACGACTTTCACCCACTGCGCATCCCCTTCCATAGTCGCTACCATAGCAACACCATTAACACCGAATAGGGACTTTTTGGTGAATAAATGATTTACACCAGTGCTACACCGCAAAAACGAAAACGACATTATGTACATATTTGTAATCGTCTACGTTGGTTGACGAAATAAAAATACATAAACATCTGCATTACATGGACTGAACAAGACATAACCATGAACGAGCGTGCCCAGTCAAAATATATTTTTCATAGAAGAAGAAAATCTTAGAAGAAAATTGAACGGTATACTTTCGGAGAAAAGTCGGACATTGATACATACCCTTCAGTTTGACCAGCTTCTCAGATTTGATCCTGCTGGTTTTCTTTGCTGCTAGGAAACAATTCCTAGCATTTTTCACCAACCGGAGAACGCTTACTTGCAGCATCTGGGCTTGTTCTGATGGATGTACTGTTTTAAGCGATTCCGCTTGACGTGGCACCGTAAGTTTTTTTTTCCGGATAAGTAATCTTTGAACGGTATTATGGATTCAGCAGCTTTTTGGACCTTAACTTTTCTCAATGATTTCCTCATCGAATAGTATCTTTTAACGCACTTATTAACTTTTTCAACTGGATCTTTCGAGTCAGCCATGATAAGTAATGTGAACGTGTGATAAACTATAAAATCAGGGATGCCAGATGATTTTTTTCAAAAATCAGTAT